>NW_024881327.1:55535872-55875441 GCF_018691265.1 Tyto alba
CAGCCACCCTTTACAGGGATTATTTTATCACCTCACAGTCTGGATGACCGTGCACATGGCCTGAAACTAATGCCAGACACCTAGCACACAGGTAGGGTGTGTGAGCTGTCAGAGTGAGCAGATGCCCATGGAAAGAGGGATGAGCCCCTGCAGAATCACGGTAGAATGGGCTGGTTGCTAAAAGCATCCTGCACGGGGAACAGCTCACTGCCAGCCCCATAGACCTGGGAATCAAGGGGGCAATGAAGGGACAGAGCCCAGAGGAGAGCACAGAGCCTTGCTGAGTTTTCCTAGTGCTTGATCACAGTTACTGACCTCAGCAACACCTTGAATTCACCCTTAAATCTTGAGCGAGCACTTCAGCCCTGAGATGGGTTGCAGCTGGCTCTATTTGCTTTGCAAAACTGCTGCACCTTTCTCTGCAGCATCTGGCAGCTTGAGCTCCTCTGCAGCCGAGCTTTGGATCCAGGCAGCGTCAGAGCTGTGGGACACGGGGTGTGAACTGTGCCTGGGATGGCAGGTTGCTGCAGCCAGGATGGATGAAATGTTAAGCACCAGATCTTGAGGGCACAGACACAGCAGGCTGCTGGAGATCCTCCAGAGACAGTGCCAAGGTAGAGCTGGCAGCATGGTTGTATCTTTGTAAGGTGCCACCGGGAGCAGAGAGAAGATAAATAACCCCAAAAACCTAATACACACATGGAGAAAAATATTCATGGTTGTGCCACTGACTTACTCCAATCCCCATTCAGAGTATTGCCTGACAGGAATGGATTATTTTAATTTTATGGAGGCAGTGACCATTTTTCTGCAGCGTGTACAGGCTCCTAGCACCACAGATGCCTCACTCCTGAATGAGCCCCTGGTAACACCAGCACCTTCAGCATTACTGTTTGCATTGTCATTATAGCATAAAGAACTGTAAAAATTAATTTTAAGTGCCCAGTAGCTATCACCTTAAAGAGTTCTCCTCTGGAGCTTTCCAGCAGAAAACCTGGTTAAGATGCACTTCTGCCTGCTCACCCTATCAGGGCTTCAACGGGAACATTCTCTCACACCCCAAACTTTAGCCCACGGCAAAGTTAAGCCACGAACAGCATCAGAGATGCCTACCCTCATCCCCCTGCCAACCTCACAGCTTTGCAGCGCTGAGCAAACCGTGGGCTTCACCAGCAGTGCCGGAAAGCAGCTTGGATGGGCAGGCTGTTGTCCAAGGCGCTGCAGGAGGAGAAGCTGGGACACCCCCAGCACAGTGCCAGGGGACCCTGTTCGACACGCCTGGCAGTGGGTACAACACTGTGATGTTCCTCCGGATGGATGAGGAGCCCTGACACTGCTCTGAGGCAGGGACGGAGCAGCCAGGTGCCAGGGATCCGAGCAGCCTGGGGATCTCCCTGGAGCCAGCCCAAAGGCTAAAGCAGAGACCAAGTTGCACTCAAAGGTAAAAGAAAGTTTCACGGCACTGAGCCTGCTCTGCTGCAAAACGTGTTTAAAGCATTGGTTATTTGAGGAGGCTGGGATGTGAATGGGAAAAGCAGACAGGGCAAAAAAAAAAAGCTCATTTTCCTTCTGGAAGCTGATGCACGGTGGAGATGAAGACGCAGTAGTTTCACGCCCCATTGCTTGGGTGTCTCCATCCTCGCTTGGTGCAGAGCAGAGCCCAGCAGGCGCGATGCACGGATCGCCACAAATCATCCCCCCAAGCGCACGCTGTTTGGCTTGTGCGGGATGAAGACGGACTGCAGCAACGTGGACGGGGCTGGCGGCCGTCCCAGCAGTGATGGCATGGTGCTAGCCACAGAGGAGGCTCACAGAAAGCTCAGGCTATCAGCCCAGGAGCTCCAGAGCCAATGGAGCAGCCTTTCTAACCCTCTCTATGTTTGCCTCTACCAGGGAGGACATTCCAGGACCAGCGAACACCGTTCTGTGTCTGGGAGTGTTTTAAGGGATTAGCCCTCAAGCTAAAACTGAAATGAGTTGTGTCACCTCGAGGCCAGGGCTATTTCCACCTTCCCATCTGAAGATTAATGGATTTTGGGGCCAGGAGGCCACAACGGTCTTCTCTACAGGTCATCCCATCCGGTCCACGCACCAGGCGTGGTCCCACCCTGTCAGCAGGGAATGAGCAAAACCAACCGCAGGCCACATCCTCAGGGGTTAAACCAACAAACACGACTGCAAGCGGCTTCAAAAAAAGTTTCCCTGGCAGCGCCTTGATCTGCTTCCCACCCCTCGCCCCCCTCGCTCTGCACCACCTCCTCCCCTCAAACCGCTTCGTTGCAAGCCACCTTTCTGGGTGGAAACCTCTCTCTTCTGAGAAAGTAAGACCAGTCAATGAATACAAAATTAGTATTGAAGAGAAAAAATCAGTTCAGCTCTTTTTGCTAGGCTCTTTTGAATCTGCCAGTGAGGCTGGCTGGACGTTAAGGGATTTCAGCCCCTCTGAGGGGTGGCAGATTTCCAGCTCCTCATCTCACTGCCCTCCGGCTCACGGGGCTGAGCCCAGGCAGTGTGAAACACAACGGCGTGTTGTCAGGGCATCCCCCAAGGAGCTCACACACTTCATAACTCCAGCCTTTAATTATACACAGCATCAAGTTGGAGGCCGATGAAATAACAGAAAACCGAGCATCACAGAAGTTTTCAAGCAGCGGAACGTTTTGCAATTAACTTTTGCACACACCCATGCACGGGCAGGCACCTGCGTGTGGGCAAGACCTGTCCCCTCATCTCCTGCCACCCGCTCCTCCTCAGCGGACCATCTCTCTTGCACCTTCAGTGTGGTGACATGGTTGGTCCCTCTCTGGGACTTCCCAGAGCTGTGTGGGGTACGAGAGGCTGCGGTGGGGCCAGGCACACTGCGTTTGGACAATGCCAGCTCAGAGTGCCTGCTCAAAGCCCTGAGTCTTCCTCAGATGAAGCCTAGGACATTCGGGTCTCCTCATCTCCTGCTTCTCTAGATCCCAGGCACCATCCCAAAATGTGATGCAGTGAGGGGGGGTCTCCTGTGCCAAAGCCGGCAGCACCCATCTGCACCTTTCCAGAGCAATGGAAAGATGTTTGAGGATTCTGGCACAAACAGCCCCAACCTCACCAGAAAATCTCCCTGCTTACCTGGAGCATCTCCTTGGCACAGCTTGTTGGTGCTGACCAGCTCCAAAAAGGTGTCAAGAGAATTAATCCTCGGGTCACCCTGGCTGATGGCTGTGTTGACCGGATGAGTCTGTCCGACTGCAGAAGAAACAGACCCAGACCCAAAGAGACTCGCTGCTCTTTGAAGTCCAGATATGGGAAGGGAAACAGAGGCAAGCAAAGGAAGGGTCTTGACTTAGGCTGAGAGCTCAGGGCTGAGTCCTGAGGAGGATCTGGATATTCACATTCCAGCAGCTGAGGCCCATCCTCGTGAGCATCTGCACAGAGACGTGCACACATGCACGGGGCAGCCGGACAGGGTGAAATCTGTGGGAACCTTTTGTCCTCTCCCATTTCCCCAGTCACCCACCTGGCTTTCAGCGGGCATATTTGGGGGGGGTTAGGTTTCTGAATGAGGTGGGTACCAACCTCTTTGCGAGTGACTCACCAGGAAGACGCTGGAGGTTGGCTCCTCAAAGCCATGAAGAGCAGGAGCTTCCCGTGGCTCCTCCACCCGGCCCGCTCGCAGGCGTGAGCCTCCTCCCAGCTCCCGGGATGCTCCAGATCAGGGCCAGCCCTGTGAGTCGGCGCCGGCGGCCCCCCAGCTCGCGGGGGGACAAGGCGTGTGGTCCCCACGTCAAGCCTGCACGGCGTCACAGCTCAGGGGAGCACGCACGGGAGCACCGGGGAGCGTGCACATCCCACGGCTGGGCCAGGCCACTGTTCTGCCCGCCGTCCCCCAGGTGCAAAATGCAACTGGCAGCGGTAGGAGCAGTTGCATCACCTCAGAGTATTGCAACCCCGGTCCCACGTCTGGCCTCCCTTCCCCACACTTTGTGTTCTCTCCTCCTGCCTCTGCTCTCTTGTAGCAGCATCAGAGAGAACCCGCTGCTTCCCGTCCTGCTCCTTCCAGCTGTATTTTCACATTCCCACACCGAAGAGGGAAGGTGCCATAATTCCATCAACACAATAAAACACACCAGGAAGCAGAAGGTTTCAGAGAATTTCATTTGCAACCACAGTGCATTTTGCATTATTGTATATAAGGCATAGACAGGTGATACATACATCTTCCAGCCATTCCAAGCCCCTGAATAACCGGGAGCCACAGGGAACACTTTATATAGGTCCCACCTCCTGGCTGGCTTTGGTGGAGGGACATAACTGAGCTACAGGGCCCACAGTCAGGCGAAGAGATGGATGTGGCTGCTCAAGCAACACTGCAAATGGGACTGAGTTGGTGTTTTCGGACCTGCTTTTACCTGCCACAGTCCCACAAAGTCTTCCTGGCATGAAAATTGGCCCTGCAACCTGGAAGAGGAGCACGGAGGATTGCATGTAGGGATGGAACCCTTCCCTTCTCCTTATGCAGCTGGATGCCCTGGGTCCTGCTCTCCCATCCCTGATGACCCATTCTGGTTTGTCAAGGAAGAGCTGCTGGTAAGTTCTGGGGAATAAAATATGGTTTCTCACTGGGAGAGGCTCTGGAGGAGTAACACCCCCATGGGTTTTGGTAGGGTTGCTTGTCGCTGCTGGGATAGAGAGTGGTTTCTGTGGTAGGATGGGTGATGAGCACTCAGATATAAGCAGTGGTTTGCATCATCAAGTGCGGGTCACTCATCTCTTTGGGGCTCTTGGCACCAAGATTTTGTTTCTGAAACAGGTAGGGGTCACGGAGCAATAATGCCAAGGCGGGGAATTTCACAGTCTCTGCAAACCGAAGCAAAGAAGTGAAAAAATGGGCCTGATTTCCCACTGCAGATAGGAGAGCAAGGCACACCAGCACTCAGCAAGATAAGCAAACACCTCTCTAGCAGATCTGGGTCATGGTGGAAGAGGTGCAAGGACCAACCACGCCACCATTTTCATGAAGTATAAAACCCAAAACTCCTTAAGGTGAAAACACAAGCAACTTTTGTCCTCAGCTCATCAGATCCTGAGGGAGAAAGCATTATGGAAAGTTTTGCCAAGACCTGGTAGTTTGATAGTGGCTAATAAAAAGGGGGTGTGGATGCGAATGAGGTTGGGAGGCTTCTAGGGAAAAACTGAACAATATAAAAATGAAGCCTTTAACTTTGCCGGTAAAATGAAACACCCATCCTGGGGCGTGCAAGCCCAGAGCCGACTTCACGGCTCAAGCTTTTGGGAAAGGGATGCCGGATCAGCCAAGCCTCAGGGGCGACAGGTTTTTATAGCTGCATGTTTGTCCACGTCAAAGACACCGTCTTCACGCACGGCAGTGAGCTGCCCTGCGCAATCCGGGTGCTGTTACAGTACTGAATGACAAGGGATTTAATGCTCAACACATTACATCCCGATCCAGCAAAGCAATTAGGCGTGTGCTTTTTTTTTTTTCCCTGCCTCCTGCTAAGCACCAGCTTAAATCCCTTGGTGGAGCAAGGCAGGAGCCTGCATTAGCACAGTTTGTCCTGAGAAACTCTGCTCCCCCAGGATCACTTTGCTCTCACATGTCGTGCTGAGTAGCAAGAGCTCCAGAGGACAAATGAAACCGCGGAAGATGTGTCTCACCCTGCTGAAGGGCAGAGGGGAAAGATCCGTTTATCATCAAAGGGGCCGTAGCAAAAGCCATGCGGTGCAGGAGCGGCGGGCAGATGTCCCTCAAAGGGACGTTTGCTTTCATGCCTGATGCCCCTCTTCTGGGAGATGGCTCCTTGCAGGATGAGTGGACGCAGGATGAAAATTTGAGGCTAATGCTGTTTTGATTAGCATCCTCTCATGGCATGAACTAGCGTTACAAAACACTAGAAATTCCCTTGGTCCACACCACTCCGTCTGACTGCAGCAGCAGAGAGACAGACAGACAGGAGGAGGGAAGGGAAAACAGCAGAAATGTCCCAACGCTGCCATCCCAGTCCTGTCACAGCTGTCATTTGCTCTGCGGGAGGCTGAGCAAGACCTGCAGGATGTGTGTCATAGCGATTTGTTTGCAAAGCAGAAGGCAAACAAGCCTTTTTTCCAAAGGTGCAGGTTATCTGCCTCATTAGCGCCCAGCAGCAGCGAGTTTTGCGGTTTACATTGGCAGTCTGGGTTGGGCAGTTTTGCTTAAGCGTGTTTGGGAGCACGGGAGGAAAAAAAGAAAATAAAAAAACTAATACATTCACGGAACTGTGGCTGCAGGGGCTGCACAGGGCAGGCGAGGAGAAAAGCGAAAGTCCACGTGCACTGCTCTGCTCCTGGGCTTGCTCCCAGGGTAGGGCTCGGCCCCACTCTGCTTTCTGCCACTACAGCACTGGTTTGAAGGGAGGCATGTGGGACTGTAGAGGTGAAAGAGCAGCTGGGAGGGAAAACAAACTAAAAAAAAAAAAAAAAACAAACCATGAGCCAGACTGTGCAATCCTTCATGAGCGCAAAATTCAATGGGAGTTTTGATTTAGCAGTTGCCACCAACTCCTGCCCAGGTTTTGCACCTCAGCCCGGGTCCTGTATCTTGTGGGGTTTGCTCTCTTTGGAAAGGCAACCTATCAGCCCAGGGTTTCGGGCTGTGCAGCACATTTCGACTTCAGTAGACTTTATACATATAGAAACCAGATAATAAGCATTGCACGGCAAAGGAAAAGTGACACTTGTTCAGGGTGCAAGGAAAATTGTGCTGAGAACCTGAGAGATTTTGGCTCGCACGTGCTGCCTGCGCCAACTCCTCTGATAAGGTCTGCAACATCTTTGTATGCTCACAGATAGATATGAAAAGGTCCTTTTCTCCCCCACCACTCTCTTCAGTTTTGCACTGGGATTCGAGCTTTACAAATCAAAGCAGATGAACAAAACAAAACAAAACAAAAAAAAAAAAAAAGAGAAAAGACAGACAAAGAAGTAAAATAAGAAGAATTTCAGAGTAGGTATTGTTTACATGCTGTAGGTAGGATTCTGCATACTGCATTAGGGTAAGTGGTATCTTCGTTTTGGCAGCAGCCTAGGGCCTGAGTGAGGCTGTTCCTTCTCCATCTCCATCTGCTGATGTGATCCAGTGCAGAGCCACAACTTCTTTCCAAAATCCCGAGGCAGGCACAGACCTTTCAGGTGTTTTCCAGCACAGCTTCAGTTGAAAGGTTTTACCAGTTTCATAGCAGCGTAGTTCTAAAGGGAGGGAAAAACGAGGGAGGGGTAAAAAAAAGAATCTGATTTGAAGCAGGTACACCAGGGCGGTACATGGAGGTTAAAGGATTTTTTGGGGCATGGCACAGAACTGCATTCAGGGCAGGAGTGATGGCCAAGCTCCCAGCCCCAGCCTGCAGAGATAAGCAAGCAAAAGGTGCGTTCCCACGAGCAAGGAGGGGAGAAAGCCCACCACACGTGAGAAAACTGGCCTTGCCTTTTTCCAGTAGAAGCTACTGGTCACGAGCGCCAAGCAGCGAGCACTAGGAGTCACTCCTGGACTCGGATTGCTCCTTCCACTAGTTTTCAAGATAAATTTCCACCTCTTCATACCCTCGTAAGAAACTTAGCACCATCCCAGCGCCCACGCGCTTTTCTTGCAGGTGAGGAGACACGTCTAGCTCTTTGCTGAGTTGCTGCAGCCCCCCCCTCCCCTCTGGCTCTCGGTGCCCCTTCCTCTCTGCTCTCCCTTTGGGCTGCTCCCCCAAAACCCCGAGGTCGGATTCACCACCCAAACCCCGA
Source organism: Tyto alba (assembly GCF_018691265.1). Taxonomy (NCBI): domain Eukaryota; kingdom Metazoa; phylum Chordata; class Aves; order Strigiformes; family Tytonidae; genus Tyto; species Tyto alba. Next base: position 55,543,640 of record NW_024881327.1, read on the forward strand.
CCTCACACCCTTACGGCTCCTTCTCCCCTCGATCCCCCCAAAACTGGTGACCTCAGAGTTGGGTTGGACCCTTTGGAAACGGGCCCCGGCCCCGCTCCCCGAGCAGCCACCAATGCACCCATGAAAGTCCATGGACTCTCTCCAAAGGATCTATCGAGAAAGGCAAACCCATCCCTGACTTTTTTTCTCTGTCTGTCTGCACCCCCTAACACCTCAGCCATCTGTTTCAGCGTCAGCACTCGGCGTGGGGTTTGTTCCTAAGAGCGGACACCCCAGGCAAGACCTTCCTGCGCCTGTTTTCCAGGATCTCTCCTGTCCCTGTTATTTCATGGCGAAGTCTGGGGCTGCCATGGAAAATGAGGTGTCAGAGTATTTTAGCCTATTATACGTGCAATTCCCTCCTTGAAAGAACATGACAGCACTGTGAAAAAGAATAAGCTGTGTAAACGCTGCTTATCAAGACCACAATGAAATTACAGACGAAGACGCATGCTTAGGTCGTTTGGAAAGAGCTATATTTAAAGTAGCTCTGATTCAAACCCCCGCGACCACATACTAGCCAGTTTGGAAGTCCCTCCCAAGCATATTGAATTTAATTGGTACAGGATGTTCTATCACTCTGTCACTTTAAAAAAACAACTTTGGAAACAAAGCACAGTGCTCGTTACCAGTGAGCTCTTTGGAAGAATGAGGCAAAAAGAAAAAAAGAAACAAAAAAAAAAAAAAAAAAAAAAAAAAAAAAAACACAACAGAAGTAAAGTCTGACCAAAGGCATTTTGATAAATTGCAACGTGTAGCAAATTATAAGGCAGTTTGCCAACTGAGGATTTCTAATAATGCCATAAATCAAGCAAGTGAAGTTAGGGCAGTTTACCAGAAGTCATTAGAAAAGCCTCCAGTGACATATAACCTTCGAATTCATTATCCATCCATTTGTCTTTCAGAGTCTATCCTCCAAAATATTCCTATTTTTTATGATTTGACTGGTTGCATTCTGGAGGGTAGCAAGTTTTCTCTCCAGCTATGATTTTGTATTAACAAAGTGTTGAAAGCCAAGCAGGATTATCAATCAGCGCAGAAAGCGAGCTGTAATTAGAATTAATGGCAATGGCAGCAACACTGGGCTTGCAGAACACAAACAGAGCTTTAAAAGGTAGTAAACATTTTCATGGTGCTGCAAAGCAGAGCTGACTCCAGCTGGAAGTAGCATTACATTTTTCTATGGTGGTAGCCACTAAATTCTTTACAGTAATCACTGTTTCAGGGAGATAACTTCACCGCTGTATTCCCTACACGTCACGGGTGCAGAAACCCAGCCAGGGCTTTTATAACCTTTTCTTCTGACCTAGACCAAGACTTTCACTCAACCGTTCCCGTAGCAGAAGGCAGAGCTTTTCTCAGCTATGGCAATGTCAGATGAAAAGTCCATCAAAGTCGCTGGACCTTTCCAAAGAGGCCCACAGCGTGCCATCAATGAGCACTGCTGGACAGGAGCACAGGGGGAACTAGAGCATATCTTGTCAAAAGACATTCAGTCTCGATACGTGGACGCCTCGAGCAACAATGAATTTACCACAACCTTTGGCAAAGTGTTCCGATGGTTAATTACCCTTCATCTCAAAAATTAGCATCCTATTTCCACTGGAATTGTTCATCCAACTTCAACATCCAGCTACTGGATCTCATTAGCCTTTCCTCTTTTGTTTAAGGAGTCTTCTGATGTCAAGTTAAATCTAAGGACCGTCTAAGGAAATCACATAGGAAATATCCAGTGAATGCTGTTCCCAGAGTCCTACCTTGTACAGACCATAATGACAACCACTCTGCAAAGAAAGCTAAGGCAAACCAGTGAGTAATCTGACACTAAGATTGGGTGGAAGAGCCCAAGTAAAAAATTAAGAACCTCAGAATATCAGATTTTAAACATTTTTTCCCCATTTTTGTAAAACTAGACAGCTTTTTTTTATGGAAATTTGCAATACCATGCAGTGTTCCACCCAAAACCAAAAGGCTTCTCAGTTGGAAATGGCCTCTCACCCACTAAGATGAGTTGCTGGGTAAACAGTTGCACTAATGACGACTCATTTCCTATGAACTTGTGCCTATATTTCCCACACTGCCCCACTCCCAGCGCCCCACGCAGCCTGGTGAATCCTCCTCCTCATCCCAAACCACTTCCAGACCCCTCCTCCAGCTCTCCCCCTGGTCCTTCCAGGACCCCCAGTCCCACTGGGGCAGCCACGGCACGTTCCCTGGATGGAAAACAACGGCTGGTTGCACAAATATCTCCTGGGAAAGAGACTTTGAAGAGGACCCGAGAGGAGGGATGGGAAGATCTTTATTCCAGCCCATGACCCATCACATGTGCTCTGTGTCCTGAAGGCAGCGGAACCACAAAGGCACCACATCTTCAAAGGCCTCTGATTCCGTGAAGTAGCTCTAAAGGCTATTTTGCAGAATATTCTGCAATAAAGCCTTTAGAAAATAGTTCCCTGGGGTGTAAAGCATCTCTTGATGGGTATTCCGAACGAGACCAAGGTATCAGCTTCTTCATTCACTGAAAAGCCCGAGCTTTTGGGATCCAATGGATTTGGGCACTACTGTTGGGAACCACAGACATCCCTTTGCTGTTGCGGGTAGAAGCACACAGCTTTCGAACGGGACGTTTGCTCTTACTCTCCAGCTACTCTGACCACAAAGCCGGGACTGTGGTTGGAAGCTTTCAGCGCTGTATGGGAAGTAGGAATAAATCTTTAAAAAATCCCATCTTTATACCACGAGCGGATAAAATTGCTTTCAGGGGAGAGTCCTGCCTGTCTGGGATGGAGGGTGACCTACGCGGGTTAGCTTAGCTCACGGGACCGTTATGTTTCCCAGGGCGTATTGTGGGCAGATGTTTCTCAGGTAAAAGATATCGTCCTTCAGTGTCCTCAGACAGAGTCCAAACAGGACAAGAATTAGAGCCAGGGCTCAGACCGCTCTGGCAGCGTCTGGTGTGTGTGGTACACAACTCTCCCAGGTGGGGAAGCTGCAGGCAGGAGCATTGAATCTGCAGGCAGAGCATTCAGGCCGAAGGCAGGGACATTAAATCTGTAGGCAGGGGCATTCAGGCTGCATGCAGGGCATTCAATTTGCAGGTAGGGACATTCAGTCTGCAGGCAGGGCGTTAAATCTGCAGGCAGGGCATTCAATCTGCAGGCAGGGGCATTCAGGCTGCAGGCAGGGGCATTCAGGCTGCAGGCAGGGACGTTAAATTTGCAGGCAGGGACATTCAGGCTGCAGACAGGTCCCAGGTCTCCTGTGGAACCAAGGACCAGCTGCTGCAAAGCAAAGCCTGGAAGGAGCCTGGAGGTCCCAACGAGCAGAGAGCTGTGGAAAAGCTCTTCATGCAAGGCCAGAGCTGGAAGGGCAACAGGAGCAGGGAACTAGTAACTTGCCCTCTGTAACACCCCTCAGCATCCCCGTATCCCTGCCCCTTACCTTCTGCCTGCTCAGACTGATGGTCCACATGCCCTGACAGGATTCCCTCGAGGTTTCCCTCCCATCACCCACCCCTTTGCCTGGGATGAGCAAGGCAGGACACACACCAAACCCTCTGCCCACAACGTGGGACCTCAAAACTGCACCACGTGTAGTGGCAAGATTGTATATCTAGTGCTAAACGCAGCGAGGTCCTTATTTTAAACAGGACCTGATGGTGCTCCTGGCACACAAATCAGAACAGAAGTGAGGAGGGATTGTTTTTCCATGCATTTAATCAGGGAGGTAATGGTGAGCCCTGCCAAAGGTCAAGATGCCAGGGGCATCCTTCATAACAAACCGTCACCAACATGATTGCCAAATTTAGTGCCTGATGAAATGGGAAAGGAACTAAATCTCCAAGTAGATACAGAACCAGTGACCTCAAAAATCTGGAGGAAGCTGGCCAAATACATAAAAACAGAAAAATTCCATGAAACATGGCCCTACTTTTTCAAAATATGACTAAAAATTGACCCAACCGAAATGAAATTAAATACAACAAATTTAGCTAGGAAACAGGGAAAAATCCCAAGTAATAATGAGTGTAAATCAATATTTATAGTTTATGAATTTTTCCTCCTCTCAATGTTGCTTTTATATGATACCACTGGAACGAATGCAAAGCCACTTGCATCTTCAGGGAAACACTGAGTTCTTCTTGGTGAAAAAGGCTTGGTTTCTGCTACTTGACATAAAGGGGAGTCTCCAGGAATCACTCTGAGAACAGGGCAAGGAGGAGGCAACGCAGCACAAATCTGCATTTGCACAATTACTTTCTCCTTCAGCCTACTTAGCACCTCCAGAATCATTTCTCCAGCAGGAAAAGTATTCCCGCCCTTCCCACGGATACAAGGATAGAGAGGTAGGGAGAGCCATGATCTAATCCCGTCCCCTTTTTTCTCGGCAGGAACAACCAAGCATGCACGACTTCAAATCATCTGAAAGTGATTACGATGGCAAGGAGAAATTCCACACCTCACTTTTCGGTTGCACATTGCAAGCACACAAAGCCATCTGCAAAAGGCAGCCACGTTCTCTCACATGAAGTTATAAATTATCCCGATGAGTTCTTTTATAAAAAAAAAAATAATATAATTCATATACAAGGAGCAGAATTTGTTAAGTGTTGGAAAGAGAGAGGCGGGTCATTTTTCTTATCAGTCTGAGAGGAGGGGAAATGGCATCCAAGAGCCGGCATGAATTATTCCAGTGCTGTAGAAACAGAGGAGGATACAAAAACCCACCCTAAGCCAAACTGGAAGGCCAGGGCTCCATTATTTATTTATTTTGTTTTGTCAGTGGAACTGACAGTAAGGCAAGAAAAAGCCACTTTCTTGATGAATGAGGTGAAAACCCTCCTCCTCATTTCAGACGTTACATCGGTATAACGTGCTCCAAGCCTCGATAACAAGAGACAGGGCTGCCCAAACACCTATGAACTCCCTACATCTTTAAACAATTACAGACCGATGCATTTCTTGCCACTGCTCAGCCCTGTAAAATGGCTGCATTTCTAATTAGGCTGCAGGTTCGTCGGGGATTTTCCCAGCAACCCTGCAACACCTCCGGCGTCAGCTGCTCCAACCTCTTTGGAAACGGTCAGTTAACCTCAGCATCATCAGCCACGACTTGAAACGCAGGTGCAAAGAGGTGAGCTCCTTGCAACGAGTCTGTAGCAGAGACTGGAAACAGACTATCTTTTTGACCCATCGTGGTCCACCCGGTTCCTCCTCAGAGACCAGCATGGGCCTTTGCAGCCACATGCACTGGGACCATCTCTGTCACCACAGAGGCAGGTCAGCCACAGAGACCTGAGGGAACACCTAAGACCTTGGCCAGCCCCCCATGTCCTCTCCCACACCCAGCATACCGGGAAGGCGTAGATGAAGATCCCCAGGAAGAGCAGCAAAACGAAGAGCAAAATGGCCAGGATAACCACCCACTTGTACCGCCGCCACAGGATGTACTTCAGGGTCTTGTATGGGGAGGTGAACCATAGGAAGGAGGTTTCTGGGCGCCTGGAGCCAAAAAAAGTTGAGGTCACTTCTGAGTTTCACAGCAGTTTCACTCGCCTAGACCCCCCAACGCCACGAGCATGCCCTGCTGTAACAAGCTGGCTGCTCACCCTGCCGACCCACAGCCCTCTGGGCAGGCTATGTCAAATGTCTTCCTTGGTGGTCCAGACCAGCCTCCCCCCCCTGGATTGCCTCAGCTCCTACACTTTGAGCATCGGCAGTTCAGAAACGGAGCCTACAAGGCAGCAAGCCCATTGCAGGGAGCAGACCTCAAACTGAGAACCCAGATTTTCAATTTGCTCCTTGAGAGCTCTGTGCCCCAGTGGTTAGTTTTCCATTCAAGATGCTCTTACTTGGGGTCCTCCAGCTTGGGGTTCATATTTGGCTCATCCCGACCCATGCCGGCCGGCCGCTCTTCATGCTCTTGTTCTGGCACAATTTCCAAAGTCATTTCCAATTTGCCCTGTGTGGGTTAAACAAAAACAAACTTAGAAATGAAAGAAAGAAAAAAAAAAAAAAAAGAGAGAAGAGAGGTGTGAGAAATGAATGTATGATGCAAAATATTGATTGGGGAAAGAAAAACTACTTTGAGCATAAACCAGTCACTCTCAACAAGGGCCATGAGGAACCCAGTAAGAGTGGATTTCATACAGATCCCTCACCTGCCCACTAAATGTTCTCAGCAGATACTCCCCGACATCTCAAATGTCACTGACAACCAAGTTTAGGCAACCAGCTCAGGGGTCTTTTGCTGAACGACTTAATTCACTCTCTGGCTTCCCTTACCTGTATTGAACTATCGCCAAGGACTTGAACAGGAGCCCAGACGCTTACATTTAAATACATCAGTCTGACAGCTGGAACCTTTCCCTGGTACTTGTCGCAACACAGCATCATTAAGAATAGATGTGATACAGAGTCAAATTAGGTGGCATGTTCCAAAAACCACAGCAAAAATCCCACCGAACAAATAATTCCTTCTGAGGCATTTGCATGGTGTTGGACAAATCCCAGAAGACATCCAGCTGACAAAAGCTGGCCCAGTTTGTAGAATGTGCAGCCCAAGACTGCATTTCTTGCCCTGACCTTGGCTTCCTGCACGTGCTCGGCCCAGCCACGTCCCTCCTTGGTGCTTTGAGTGACCCCTCCAAGAGAACACGTGAAGAGGCCACCTTACCGCCAGGATCTTCTTTTGATCCTGCTCAGCAACACAGGGCCACCATCCCTTGACGGTTTTCTGTTCAAAGAGTGACACAAAGCGACCTGAAGACAAGGTCTCGTCTGCTAGCTCTAAGGAGCACTTCTCAGCAGTCTTGGCAGGTTTGGGCATCCTGTTGAGATCCATCTGAATGGAACCTGCAAGGAGGAACGTTACCCGGAAGACATCTCGGTGTGTAACATGTAACAGGCCCTTAAAATGTGGACTCTTGCCCTGAAGAAATATTCACTGTGGCACCCTCCTGACCTCAGGGAGCTTGGGCAGACACCCACATAGCAAGGGGGAGAGCAGGCTCAGGCGTGGCCCCATTTATTGTTTTAGCCCGTGGTTCTCCCTAGGAATTGAGCACTTGGCATCACCATTGTGCTTACGAAGACGAGAGCCGTGATGTCCTTACAGAAGATGCTGCAAAATACCTGCTGACTTACGCAGCTGTAAGGCTGGGTGATTTGCACTGGAGTCAACCAGGCAGGCTGGGATTTTTAATGAAGATTAATAGATTTAGGTGAAACGCAAATTGTACACACCCAGAACGCAGGCAGTAGGGGAGCATTGGGCAGAAGGCCTGCAGATCTCCAAACAGGCTATTTTATTGCCCCACCCAGGTGAGGAATTGCCGCAGACTAAATATGAAGGATATCCCGTAAAATTGATAGCTTCCTCCTCAGATCCAGTTATTATCACATTTATCTAGCCTTTAGGAAATCAGAGCTCAAATCTCCAAGTATTAGTTGAAAGTGCCTGTTTTTAATTAACATTGCTACACCAAACTACCTTACAGTAGGGAACGGCCAAGAACATACACAGGGTCTGATCCTGCAGCTCCGCTGAGGGACAGCAGCTTATTACTCTGCTGTTGAAAACTCTCATTCAGTCACTATCTTCTTGTATTTGCAGCTTTTCTGTGCCACAGATTCTTGCAACCGGTGACAATAACGGCACAGATCAGGTGTGCTGTGAAACACTTTTGAAGTCCACTGATGAAAAGTGCTTTACAAAAGCCAAAGGCCACTTTCATTTGCTGGAATTTGCAAAGAATTAATGTTGACGGTCAAAAGCTCCTGATGTGCAGAGCCGGAACTGGAAAATACACCTTGGAGAGGTTATTTCGGCACTCAGCCTATGTAATTAATCAAAGACAGGATTTAAAAGGATCTTGAGCATATAAGTCCTCAGTGAAGCTTTTGATGTTTGTGGTTTTTTTGGTGCCAAAAAGAAACCTAGAACAAGATCCAACCAAAAACTCGTAATGCCGGAACCTCCAGCTTCGGCACAGATAATCTGCTGCGTGGCTCTGCTATCCTCCCTATTAGAGGGTTTTGTTTTATTGTTTTCTTGACCTAAACCTAGATTTCTGAGGATGATTAATGAGGCTAGCACCAAAACAGACAAGTGTTGGATTGAGTTGTGTTCATGTCTAAATATCCCAGGTAGAGCAAGGCAGCTCAAATGTGCTGTTAGTCCTGATGAGCACATTTCAGCACGATTTCTGATGAGTCACAGAGAACTGGGGCCTCCTGGAAGGTGGTGGCTCTGGTGGATTTGATGATGCTCTCAACATTATGTCAGCCCAGGAGCAGACTGCTGCAGGCTGAGACTGGAAACCCGCCTACAAACCACTCATCATCAGTCCTGAACTTATGCTGACACTGAATCCTGTTCAGTGGCTTAAACTGGTTTTGTTACGCTGTCTTCATATCCTGAAAGGATTCAATAAATTTTTCTTCCTGTCTGCATCAGCAGGGATGGAGCCAAATAACCCTCCCAACTTACCCAAATAGTCATCAAAAGAGAACTTGTCATTGTCCCAGATCTGGAAGATAAGCTGTGGTGGAATCTTGTTTTCTGTCTTGTCCAAACTCCAGAAGTGCTCCTAAAATCACACCAGAGAAGAAACCAAGGAAAAATAAAAAGCTCGTTAGTAGAAGTGGGCAGAACCTGGCTCCTCTCATCTCACAGCAGTGGAAGTCTTGTAACATGATGTTCTCAGTGTGTCCTGCTCCCGTTCTGCAGGGACAGAGCCACGGGAGGACAGCACCGGGATCTGGCCTGTTCTTGGACAAGGATGCTCAGTGGGGAATCCAAGATGCTGCTAGAAGGTGAGTTGGTATCAATCTGTGCCTTAATTTACTGACAATATTTTAGCAAACAGGCACCATGACCTTGCAAATAGGATCTTTTGGAGTGACAGCATCATATTCACATGGATTAAGTGAGGGTGACTTTCCAAGGTGAGAGCAACGCGTGTTGAGTGGCAGTGCTACCAAATTTCACCTTCCTCTTAATGAATGGAAAAATATAGGAGTAACACCTCAATTAACACTTATGGTAGGCAATTCAAATACATCCCTTCCCCTTCTGCCCATGTCTCACCCCAGCTCTGTCAGCAGCCAGAGCCCTGCACAAATCAGGATCCACCGCTGCTCTGATCTGCTGGCAGATCTATTGTAAGCCAGTTCTGTGCAGTTGATCAACTCGAGACCAGCAAACACCTCGACCACATGTAAGTAACCTGTGGCTCCTGAGTTTACTTACCAAACACACTATGCAAAGAAAGAGACCGGTGGTCTCATAGCAGCTCACTGCGCGGTGGGTTCCTCGGTTCTCAAGTGACTTTGTTCATCTTTTCTGCACATCTCCCAGATTTTCATTCTCAGGACAGGTGAATTCTAGAGTTGGACATGGTGTCCCAGTAAATCTACTGCTAATACTACACTGGGCTGCTGCCAAGCTGCATACGTTCTTGCTATATTTATTACTACATCTAAGTTCGAGAAAGGAGAGATTCAGAGCACCAGCAAGTCATGGTGACCAGAGCCTGGCTCCCTGTGCAACCAAGTGGTGGCACCGTGACACCTGATTCCGGTCCTTATAGCGCGAGATCTGTCCCCGTCTATATGCCCTTCACATTTCTATTAGATGGGCAATTTTTTGTCTGCTCCCTGCCACTGGAGCTGCTGTGACAACCTGTGGAAAAGTTTTCGCGGCAGTCCCAGAAGCCTGTTTGCAAAGCACCAGGAGTGAAAATTACACCGATCATCCCCTGCGATTATCATCATTTACCAAGTCTTTGTGCCGTGCAGGAGCTGTCATCCAGCAATTCTGCAACCCAGCCACAGTAATAAGGAGTAGCCACTGCCTGGGAGACAGCATCCATATGGGATGAGCACGGGATCAGCAATAAGAGGAGGCAGCAGTTTCTGCTTTCTGGAGAGGAGATGATTTACAGAACACTCATGTATGAGAAGTTTGCCACGGCAGCGACTCGGTTACTGCAGTGAATAGGTCAACAGGAAGACAGATGGTCTGTCTTCTGGATAGTCAGACCAACACTCCCCAAAAAGCCAGTCGGGGGAACATTTATATTAACTTCTCTAACAAGGAGGGTTTGAATCCCATTACTGTGACAATGAGCTTGCGGTCACATCATTACTATATGGTGGATATGCGCCCATGCCACAAAATTTGCTATTTATGTGGTTGCAACCAGTAATATTTCCCAACAGGGATCTGATACCACTTTTGGGATGCCACAAGATGCCTGGGAGTTAGGAGTGAGAAGTGTTAGAACAGGAGGAGAGAGACAGAGAAGCACAAAAAGCCGAGGTCTTGTTATTTCTGGCTCCAGCCAAGGTTTGCAGAGAGGAGGCAGAGTCCCGACCGGTGTCTACTGACAGCGCGGGCTCTGAGGTGTGTCCTGTGGGCAATGCCTCCTGCTGCACTCTTGCAACATGACAGTATCATAAATGGAACATATTTAAAACCAGGAAACTTCAGCATTATTCATGACACATACGTAGCACCATAAATTCACCGCGGTGGCTACAAGACTCTGATTCATTATATCGTGCAATATTAAAAAAAAAGGGGGGGGGGGAAATGTGTCACACTCCATAAGAACATAAATATTCAAGCAGGGAGACTGTGGCCACTTAAATCCCATTGAAACTGGTTTCACTTTAAGAGATCGCCCTGGACGGTTATATTTCAATTTAGCTCCATTCCCCGCCTTGCTTTGGAAAAACACGCCAGCATTTTTGCAATGGAGCATTTTATTTATGCATTTTAAATATTTTATAATCTAGAAAAATAAAATAAAGTCAATGGAAACTTCCATCTCTCCCCCTCTGCTCACTGCAATGTATTAAAATGTATGTTTATCCAAGGCGGGGGGGGGGGAGGGGGTGTTTTCCCAGCTAATAAGTCATTTTAAATTAAAACTGCTAAAAAGGGAAAGAGTTTGGTGATTCTTCCCTTTCCCACACATTGGTCAGGTCCTGCACTGCAGAAGGGTTGTTAGTCATCCAGAGGAGAAAGCCCCAGGAACCACGTACCCATGCCTGCGCCCAGATGACCTCGCCAGGGCTTGGAAAGGTTCCTCTGGGGCCTGCGAGATGGAGGAAGACCCACGTCCCCCGGTGTGCACCACCACGAGACACCACGGGCGCCTCCCGATTGCCCCTTGCCGGGGCAGTTCAGGCACCCCCATCTATGCCTGGATTGGGAGAGGATGAACCGAGTCCTGCAGGCGCCTCTTCCTCTCCGGTGATAACTCACGCCCCTGGCTCAGAAGCTGATTGCACCACATCTGCCTTCATCAGGGGTGTCCGGGCTCCAGGAGCACCGCTACGCTGCTGCCTGGCTTGAAGCACCTCTCCAAGCACGTCTTGGACCTTCTCTTTGCACCACCCCATCACCCGAGGTTGAACATGAGCGAAACGAAGAACTTGAGCAGCCCCTCTGAAAGGAAGGGGTGGTGGTGGCAGCTCTGCTCTCTGGCAAAGACCAGATTGGGAATTCCCGCTGGAAGACCCAATCCCACAAGTGTCCTGATGGGGCAAGAGGAGGAACCGGGAAAAGGAGCAGGCTGTTGTGAGGCCCAAATTACTGCCCCGGTCTCTGAGTTGCTGCAGCAATCCCTCTGCCCTTGGTGGGCTCCTTTCCCATTCGCCCCGGACAGGAGGAGAGCACCCCGAACCCAGGTGCTGTGGTGCCTTACGGTCAGCTCTCACGCAATCAAACACAACTGGGGAAACGTCCCCCAGGACTGGGCGTGCAACTGCTGACAAACATGCAGGACTTTGGGTCTCCACCTTCTCTCCTTCCCATTGCAAAGCCCGAGGACTTGCCTGCACTCAAAGCGAATGGAAGCCATGCCCTGGCCAAGGGGGTGCTCATTGCTTCCCCCCTGCCTCCCCAGCACCACTTCTACCCCCGAGAGCAAGCCCTGGATTGCCGGGGACTCCCTGCCTGATGAAGGATGGCTCAGGCAGGATTCGACCCTTTCCGGGTGGCAATGCGTACGGCGCTAGCACGAGCTGTACAACTTTGGCCTTTCTTGTGGAAAAACACTGTAAATGTGGTTTGGCTGGTGGCGAAGCTTTCCTCCTTGGAGCCCCGTGAAGCTGGGGACACGGCAGAGCAGAGCTGGAAGGGCAGGCTGGGGAAGGAGGAATTTGATGCTGAGCTAAGTTTATGGGTCCATTTCAAGGCAGTGTGAAATTTGCCTCCATGATTAAATCTAGCTACGAAAGTTCACTATAAAAACAACCCACGGCAAGAAATTTATTTCCTAGCTTTTTGCAAGACATGGGAAGGAAGGGGGCTTGAATTATTGTTTGGGGGTTTGTTTTGCAGTGTGGGGGAGAGAGGGGAGGCTGGTGAATATTTTACGGTCGTGAATAATGCTGCAGGGGAGGCAGGGAAAAAAAAAAAAAATAAGCTCATATCACTAGAAAAGTGTTGACAGGGCTGCATTTCTTCTAGGTCGCTTATGTGCTACAGAATACAAAGAAGCAACCCCGCTTTTTCGAGGAGGAGCGAAGCCCCAGCGTGTTTGTGCCCAAGCAAGCCTGGCCCGGTTCAGCATGTGCATGTGGGAGAGATCAGATCCCTTATCCCGCAGCAACTGGGGAGCCCCGGCTGCCCAGGACACCCCCTGGCAGCTCAGCCCGGGGAGCCTCTGCTCCATCAGGCTGTCCTGCAGGGCCAGCCTTCGGGGTTGAGGAACTGCCTCTCTGAACCTCATCCCATTGGGGCGTCTCACGTCTTCGTAACAAGCAGACAGCTGAGAGCGCTCGATACTGGACTTTTACCGGGCCAACTCACCTCTTTGATCTCCCTGTTGTTGCCAGCTCCGACCGTTGCATCGTAGGGCCCACGGCACTTGGGTTTATGCACCTTCCCCCTCCTCGGGGCGGCAGCTGAGCAAAAACCCCAAGCGTAAAGCTTCTGCTGTGCATTCGGGCACAGCCTTGCCAATACCTGGAGGAAGACTCCGGGCATCATCACACCATAAGTGTGAGATAGTCATAATATCTGCCTTGGAGCACGTGCCCTTATTCCAATCCCTGGAATCACTCGCTGCAATGATATTTTCTCAGCCTGGCACCATTTCCTTTCAGGCAGAGTTTATCAGGCTTTTCCAGGGACACGGGGCCATCCCGCTGCCAGTTCGGGAGCTCCAAGCCTCGGGGTCCCAGTCCTGGCCAGTTTGGGAACAGCATTCTTGGACCTTCAGTTCTCCACTCAGACATGCTCTGTTCTTCCCTCTCCACACACCCATTGGAAAGCAAAACTCACAACAGTAACTCCTGTCTGAGTATCACAGAGGCTGCTGGTGCCTCCCAAGCCACGTCTGCTGCCCTGCCCTACTACAGAAGACTGTTGTGTCGTTGCATCAGCTTGTTGCAGTCCCACTAAAATACATAAAATATGACTGCCCTGTCTGACTCTGCCTTCCTCTGCAAAAAAAAAATGTACTTGGAGCCCATTTAGAATGTTGCATTTTGGCTATATGTGGAAGGAAAAGAATCATTTTGTGTTTTGCTTTGCTTTCTGATGTCACCAAGAAAGACAGGGAAGGACAAAATAAAGAACAGGAAGCAGGAGAGGAAAAAAATCAAAAATTAAAAGGCAATAGCCTTTTTTCTTTTAGCTTACTGACACCAGACAGAAATTAAAAATTTCAATCTAATAAAATATTAACTGCTTTTAACAAAAAATCAGTGCTTGAAACTCAAAATTTCAAACCAAAACCAGCCAGAGCACAGAGATTTCTTGGTACAACCTGGAGATTCAGTGACGACCAGAACAAAATAAGGGGATGAACCAAGGACCCAGTTGCTGAAACCTCACACATCTGGCTATATATATATATATTTTTTATTTTTTTTTTTTTTTTAATTAAACAATGGGGAGGCCACACACTTACTTCCATGGTAAACTCTCACCCTATCTAACAACTACACCCAGCCCAGGCTGACCACGAGCTCTCAGCTGATTGAGAGCATCGTGCTACGAGCCGCCGCTGCACGGCACGAGCCTCCCCCGTGCAAAATCCATCGCAACGGGGACGTCCCCGCGTGCCCCACCACTGGCAGCAGCTCCTGGTTCCCAGCTGGGGCGGAGCTGCTGGGCGCGGAGGAATGCTCCGCCTGATCGGCCCCGGGTGAGGGTCTGGCCGGTTGCAGGTCAGTACCAGGAAGATGTCAGGGCACTAGAATGAATTTGCAGACAAAGGAACAAGAATCGATGAAACCAGATGGAGCTGGGAAAGCCCCAGTGCCAGGGAGGGAGGAATTTATTCTTGGCTCCACTCAGCAATAGAACAAAACAAGCTGTGAGCTACAGCCCCTTCTTCCCTGCTTTTCCCTCAAATGCCTTTGTACTTTTATCTCTAGGTGGGGTTTTGACCCCAAACCTCCCTCTTTCTCATATCTCTCCTAAAGACGTAACTCTAGTACGACTTCTGGGATGTCACCAGCTGATCAGTTATAGAAAAAACCCTTCCGAATGTCAGGTTTGTTGTTATATCCAATACCAGAGCCAGCAAACTCGGAAACTTCAGCTGCACCTTGCAGCAACAGGGTCTCAATTATTCAAAGAGACCTGTGCAAGCATCACTGATACCTCACGGCCCCAGGGTTATTCCTGGGATTATCCTATAGGACCACCAACTTCTAGCCATGCGAGTGGCAGACACCCACCACTGCCAGATGCCAGATGTCCCAAGACCTCCAGCTCTGCGCCCAAGTAGGTTGTAAATAATCTGCTTAAAACTTGGATGGGCCCCTTCAGTTGAGAGCACAAAGTAGAAGAAATTAAATGAATGTAAGAGCTCCTCGAAAAAGAGCCTCACAACAACTGCCCCATCCTTCCCACTGGATAAACCAGACAGTCTCTTGCAGTTTCTTCTATAGAAGTGGGATGGGTCCTCTTCCAATGACTCTCTTTGTCTTTGCAAAGCAGAATATTTTGTGTTCTGGCACCAATACTTCATTTTCTTGTTGACACCTAACACCAAAGTCTAGTAGCAGAATAAGTATGAAGACAACATCTATGTTCCTTGGTCTGGTTTCTGCCAATGACATGGCATGACATGGGTTTGGAATCGCCAACAATGTTCCCATACTCAATATGTTCATCTCCTGGAATTTCTATTATGCAACACTTTTCAGATGGTATATAGACAACCCAGCCAGGTCTTGGAAGCTCCAGCCTATTTCCAGGTCCACTCAAGCATCAATAGTTTTTAACTTGTATATTGAGGTGCTCTTGAAATTCTACCCTGAATGTTCATTTGTGCAGATGAAATTTGCTCAGACATCCAGTGTCAAACTTTTTCTGCCCTAGAGGACATCTAGAATTCAGATTTGGCAGCTATATTCAGCTACTGCTGTAACTGGCACTCGAAGCTGAACATTTCAAGACCAATTTCATGCATTTTCCACCTCCACCGCGCCTGCGAGACGTGGGAGCTGAGCGCCTCTCTGACTGGGTGCCCAGCGAAACGCGATCCACCGCCAGCCTATCTCGGGATTGCTCTCCACGGGCTCTGGTTGTACCATGACCATCCGACAACATTTTCTACAAGAGTCAAGACCAGCCAGGCTTAGACCTGGGGATTTAAAGTTTAAACCCTGCAGACATCTGCTTCTCTCTGTTGGCTGGAAGCAGAGCGCGCAAACACGTCAGCCTTGACAAATCTGCCTTTCTGCCCTCACTCCCCCCGCAAAATAACGGCGCTCCAACCTGCAGTGCGTATTGACCCTTCCACCAAAACGACTGCACAATTTGCAATCTCAAAACCAGCCTTCTCGTGGGGCTTGGCAAGCTGCAAGCGTGCCGTGGCCGTGCAAACGACATGGCCTGACTTGTCCCTGGCTGCTAGAGAAAGATGGCACAAAAAGAAGTGTGAACAGAAATGGGAAATTCTGAATAAATGCTGGGGGAGGATGTTAAGGAAACACGCGTTTACATATTTTCAGAAGAGCGGTCCCAAAGATGGACTTCCTCCTTCACGGGGATTTTTTTGAAATTCAGAAGGGGGTAAATGCCTTTCTGAGAAGGAGAAGAAAATCTTTACAACATTACTGCAACAATAAAAGATATGGATGGAAAAACACTCTGAAATGGTTAAAATGTTTAGAAGAGCAGTAATAAGAGCCTACACTTCCAACCTATAGGTTGAATCGTTGCTCAGAGGATTTACAGGCTCCTGCTTTCCCTTGAGGTGCCCTGTGGGAAGATTGAAGCCTCAAAACCCCAAGTAATCCCAGCACTTTGAAGCTTTGGAGATAAAGTTCCCAAAACTTCCAGTGCTGCGACAAGGATTAAGCGATCCTGGCTAGCACTGGCATCCCCAGGGCTTCGGGGGCTGGTTCCACCGCACGGCACCTGGGTTTTCCCCAGGTTTACAGGCTCCCAGCTCCCCCCAGACCTGCACGTCAGAATTAAACATCATGAGGACCCTCCTGCCCAGGGGCAATCTTGCTTTGGGGAGATTATTTGCAATGTGGGTTGGGGTGACTCATTCCTGTGGTCCAAGGGGAGCTCCCGCCTGCGAGGAGGCAAGTGGAGCAAACAAAGGAGAGCAAATTGAAAGCTGCTTTCCTCCCAGCAGTGCTCTCTCCGAGGGCCAACACCAGCAAGGCTGGGCGCAGGTGGCTTTTAGCAGCTCAGGATTTGCCATCTGACCGTTTTGATTTAAATTCCACTTTCCATCGCCTGCGTTTAAAGTTCAGTGCATGGGCTTTTACAGCAGCAGTAATGAACCTGGAGTTCAAACAGCACATGGCGAGATCAAAAATTGCCAGAGCGGAATGTGTCCCACAAATACAAAGCATGGCTTTTCATTCATTATTTTTTCCTTTACAGAGAGGTTTTACAAGCTGTTTATTTTCTGATACAGTGTTGGCAGACATGTGGTCGGAGGAGAATCAATATCAGCACAGTGGGATGTATTTTCTTAAACGGTTTATAGGGGGGTCTTTGCTTTTTCAAAGGGGGATAATTGAATGTAGTACACACTGTACTTTTGATTTGTTTAACATGAAGCGTGAAATGGGTACAGCTATGATTCTGTCAATCAGTTTAACTATCCAGCAATTCATTTTGAAGCTAGGCCTCCTCGCAGGGATCGTCTGGCTCGAGGGATGGGGAATTCACTCAACATCTTCCCCGCCAAAGCGCCAGCTCCAGCCCAGGCTGCGCTGGGACCCTGCTGGCCCCACAGAACAACCTGGGATGGGGGTCCCAGGTGGGATTGGTGGGTGCAGATGGTCCCACTGCAACGGGGTGTCTTCGTATTCAAACGAACACCGAGGTTGAGTTCACAGCGGCAGGGCAGGGAGTGGGGACGGAGACTCGGGGTTGGGTGGCTGAGGGGTTTGAGTTTCCAGGAGGGGGTCACGGGACAGAACCGAGTCTCAAAAGCAGGGCTTGTCCCTGCTGTCCACACAGACCCATCAATATTCCTCTAAATCTCCAGGTGATGAGCAGGAAATTTAAGTGAATAGCTCTCCCTCCCCTAAAGCATTCCCGAGAGCCTGTCCACTTTTCACCAGCGTTTTGCCATGTATGCACCCCAGCTCCATCCCCGTTTCCTCCCTCTGTGCAACTCCCAGCCCACATCTGACTGTCGCACTGCGCTCACTTATCTCAGGAACAGCAGAACCAACAGCCAGCTACAGATGTAGGAAGGAGGGGGCTGAAATCACGTCCACTTTTAACTCCCCAACCGAGTCCACAGCTCTCTTACTACACCGAAGGCTTCTTCACCCTGAATCCCAAACCAAAGCTGTTCTTCCCATCTCTGCATCAACGCACATCCCAACCCATGCTCCCCTATGTGTCCCTCCTGCTTACACCCTCAGGCGCTCAGAGGCAGGTCCTTCATTTCACCCCTCTTTAGCCCTTCTGTGATGTTATTATACAGCACACTGCCCATTATTCTGTGCTGGAGACCAGAAGTGAATATCTAACCATTCCCATGGAAATGCCATCTCCATCTTGGGAGTAGCCCTGTTGTGGAGTAGGCACCTTGGAAGTCCCACACAACCTGGAGAGTACTTTGACACCACTGCACCAATATTCAGCTGCCTCCAGTCCAGAGGAGTCTTTCCAGGAGGGGTCAGTCCCTCCAGACTCTTTATACAAAGCCACCTCTAATCCTGACCCCACAAATGTTGCATTAGAGATGTGGATTTTTTAAACCAATTTCCCCACCTGCCCACAACTTTGCGTTTCAAATAACGCAAAGGTGAGGATGGGCCTTGCACAGCTCCATTTGTGCTGCAGTTGTGCAGGTCTCAGATCACGCAGCACATTTCACCCCAGAGTTACAAGGCGAAGGTAGAAACGTCTGTCCAGGGACACTCACCTTTTTTGCGACGTAACACATCTGCTCAGCAGGGAGATAGTCAAAGGGGAAGACGAATCTCCAGTTGAAGTTGCCCTCTCCTCCCATAGACCTGTAGTGCACATCTGTCTTTTGCTTGTTCTCCTCATGGCCAACCAGCCAGCTGCAAAACGCAAACACGTTGCATGAAAAACTAGAAACTCACCAAGGATTTTGTAGTTCACTCAACCTTGCAGAGGCTGTGAGCAGGTAATAAAATGCCTCTCACCCCCGTGGATGCCTTGGGCTGCTATCTGTAGGGATAACCTGGAGCCCCTAGGAGACTTGAGAGGGAATGCAACAGTCCCTGCAATGTTGGGACATGAACCAGTGCTGGTGGTAGCAGCCTGAGATGCTCTGCAATCTCTTCTCCTCCCTCCCCTGAGTTTTATGGATGTTTTAAAGACTCAAGACCACCTTAAGTCTGGCTCAAATTTGTCACTTAGCCATCTGTAAGCACACAGCAGCTTCCAACCTGCCTTGGTGAGAGCTCCTTTCCCCTTTGCACCCACCCCAACAAACTGGCCCTGTTAGTTAGCCCCTAAAGCCAGTCCTGTTGATGAGGCAACCATTCTGAAGGACCAAAAGGCCATTTTTTGCCCCCTCTATTCTCCATCGATTTCTCAAAGATTATTATTTGAAAGTCCTAAATGGCCAAGAAATTCTTCCCCAGGAAAATCCCAGGTGGCCAGACCCTGATGTGGCCAGGGTGGTCCCCAGCGGCTCCCCTTTGAGCCGGCTCCTCACAGCACAGTTCCCCTCCTGATCTAAACGAGCTTGCTGTGGTCGCTCCACAACCAGACCAGGGGCAAACTGAAAACTTTCCATAACAACTACTTTTTTCCAGCTGTGAGTTTTGCAACTCTCAGGTTTTCATTCTGCCTTCTGTCCCTGTCCAAGATTTTTCAGTCTTCAGCAATCAGCGAAACAAAACAGAACAATAAAACACATCCATTTGTGTATTTAGAGCCCTTCTGGAGAAAAGCCAGAAGATTCAGAGAGAATCTCTAATGAAAACAATTATCTCGTTTGATTGTTTTCCACTTAAATTGAAAATAAGGGGGTTTGCCCAGCCATACAAATTATTCCCTCTTCTCCAGTGCTTGAGAGGAGCACACAACCTGTCCCAAATATGTTGTGGGAGACAGGGAAGGGAGGTCTACTCAAGTTCATCCTACAGCACACGATACATGCACATGTGCTACACGGAGAGCAAGGGTTGGTGGCATTGGGAATTGTGCGATGAGGTTACACTAATACTTAAACTGTGGTTGGATTATTTGATTTGATCTGATAGGATGCAAACGACAAGCCTGTATGTTTATCCACATCCTTCAAAACTTGGCAGGGACGCTCGGAGGATGCAGTGTGAGCGCCCTCTCCTTGCAGGCAAACAAAAGGACAAAGAAACGGTTTGATTTGGATGCCTCGTTGGCACGGGGGTTTTTTTCTTGCAGAATTTGCTGCACACACACACCCACACACACACACCCCCCCGCAGGAAGGGGATGCTAGAAATCAAAAGCATTCAAGTCACAGTGCCCCAGAATTAAAAACATAACGTAGGAATGGCCATGGTGACCAACCAAAGACCCATCTTGCCCGGTATCCTGCCTCTGAGCGGGGCCAACAGCAGACGTCCAGGTAAAAGTATTGAACTGGGGCAAACAGATCCTGATACCTTCCCAACACACCTCTCCAGGCTCCAATAATTTGCAGGTCAGAGATTTTCTGAGCCCTAGATAATGCTTTTATACTTAACAGAACTGGTAGATTTTTAGCCCATTAATTCATCCAGTATTTTTTAAATCCATGCGACTTAAGGTATCTGTAATATCCAAAGGCAAAATTAGGTTCTTAAATATAAGAGGCGACCTTGTTCTCAAAACTCACACACCTCCCTCTTTCTCAGCACGAGTGTAAGATTTGAGGACTCAGGCCATCCTTTTATTTAAGAACCCAAAAGGAGATGCAGATGAGTTTTAAAGTTGTCACATATTAGCACATAAATCTTAGTAGCGGTGCTTTGTTGGAAGGGAACTCTGGAAACTTGCAATCCAATTGGCTCAAAGCAATACTGGCTTTACCTTGAAATACCTTGAAAAAATTGCAAGATGATAAGTGAAAACCTCCCCTCCCATTTGACCTGGTCCAGTGTTGGTCCATCCTCTTGGTGAAGTAAAACTTTTTATTGGAAATTTCACTTACCAAAACAAGACAAAAATATCCTTCCTCTATGACAGTGACAGAGAAGGCTGTTAACTCAAAAAATACTTCTTCAGTTCCTCATGAGTATGATTTCCCTACACTACCACGCTTTTGTCTACCTACAACACAAGTCTTCAGGAAGGGAAGGTCTCTGCACTGAGCCTTGCACAGCCTGAACTGTGTTGAGACCCCTTCGTGTTGTTGTAAGACAAGACTACCAATAAATAACTGATTCAATTAAATAAAATAAACGGCAATTGCTTCAGGCATAATAGAAAAGCTCCTATTTCATTTGCCTGCCTAACTGACTCAACAGTAATTTACATGCTATGTAGAAGATGATGTCTAAGAGACTGAGGTTCCAGTCCTGGCCTTGCCTGATGGGTCAAATGGAGAATAAGCTGGCAACAGCCTCCTCGGAGAAGCACTGTGAGATCTTCTGAAGGAAAGCCGCAGGTAAAAGCTCTTTATCCGTGGAGCTCACCCTAAAGTGGGCTCCAATCTCTGGCCAGGCTGACCCAGAGATTTGGAAACAGGTCCAGCCCCTGCTCAGGAGGCAGCGGGATGGAAGGAATGTTCCCCACCAAAGCGGCACCAGGTCACGGTGGTGACGGTCACTCGGCCCACGGGATGCCCTGTCTGCAGGGCAAAGGCTTTAGCACGAGAAGGACCGTTGCTTCTCCTCCCAGTAGGATTAGCTAGGCTTTATCCAGAGATGCTAGTGATGCGGCCATTTCAGCTGGGAGAAGAGGAAGTTGGGCAGGATTTTTAACTCATTTACAGCACTGCGAGATTTGCTTGGTCATTGGGGATGCTGAAAGCCAGGCGAGGGATACCAGCAAGCGCTGGATGCTCTCGTTTTCCCTGCAACACCCTGCAAGCACTACCATTTCAGAGCCCCAAAGTGCACAGGGCAGCTTAGCTGGAGCTGATAACAATGCACTTGATGTGAATACCAGGTAAGCAGCACGCATTCTGGATTTACAGGAGGAAAATTGGGATTGTAAAAAAGGGATTTACAGTCTGTTTCAAAATCCTACCTCTTCCTGTCCATAAATCCAAAGAACGCACAAAATAAGTAAGTCCCTTGGCTGGGATTGCACCATTTTACACAAGATAAAACATAAATGGAGTCAGGCAGAGAAGGGAATGTGCCAGAGAAGTTACTGCTGGTTGCCACATTTTTGTGTGTTTCAAGGAAAAAAGGGAATTCCAAAAAAAAAAAACAGCTATGCAAACAAACCAACCTATGTATATGGAACGAGTCCGTGGCTGTCTCGGGAGAGGAGCTGGGAAGGAGCCGGCAGTGGAAATGCAGACTACGTGCCCCTCTCTCTAGTGGCCAGGCTGCTTCCCCACATCTTATCTCTCTAAATGTAAATATTGTCATGTCGGCGTCCAAGAGATGCAAAGAAAAACTTGACACTGTGAAGCAGCTACGAGCCCAGCAGCAACGTGTCTGCCAAGAAGCTGGATCTGTAGCTGGAGAGGTGTGAAGGGCCCCTTCATCCCCGTGGGGGTTCACGGCTGCCCCAGCAATGTTGATGCAAGGGCCACGTTAACTCCTCCGCTGCTGCTCTTGCGCCTTCGGGCTACGGTACCCAGAGGACACAAAGCAGGGTGGCTTACCCTTTGACGTAGATGTCACTCATCTTCTCCCCTGTGATGCTGAGATCATCGAGGATGACGTCCTTGGTGTTCCAGATGATGCAGCGCAAGAAGAACCTGGACAGCCCCGGGAACAAAAGCAACGTGAGCGGGTGGAAATCTTGGTGCAGAGCCCACCTCGACAGCCTGGCTGTGCTACTCAACTATTTAACTGAAGGAGCTAAGATGCAGTCATCTGGGCAGGTGAATCCCTCCCCACCTGACATCTCCAAGCTCACTCCTCTCCCCTCACAAACAGGAGGTGCTGGAACCAGCACTGCACTAAGAAAGGAAAACAAGTCACCTCTTGGCTTTGCGTGGCGTGACGTTGAAAGGGGGGCCAGGCTGACCCAGAGATTTTGGAAACAGGTCCACCCACATCTGTAGCTTTCCCTGTATGGAAAGAAAGACGCATGAAGCCTGGTCAGCCTCCTAACTGGGTTACCTTCACCTCCTAACTGGGTTACCTTCACCTCCTAACTGGGTTACCTTCACCTCCTCAGTAAGACCTAGTAGTGGAGAGAAAATATCAAGTTCTCCAGTGTTCCTTAGTTAAAAACTAAGGTTCCCTTAGTGGAAAAGTGTCATTAAATATTATATTAAAATTATTTTAGTGATAGCTGGGCATATGTTAATGGCTTGTGATATGTGAGTGGTTGATCTGAGTAAGCTGAAGTTGTGCTCTGGCTTTACTCTCCATGGCTGAGTATCTTTACCGAGGGACAGACTAAAGACTAGGTCCATGGGAGGTGTTGGAGAAGGAAGCAGCTCATTTGTTTTCCTTGGTATCACCAGTTGTCACCAGCTGGACAGCTGGTTTGTGGGTTTCTGATCATGGGAGTGGACGATGGAATGAGGAGGGGGGAATCTAATTCCACCTTCACAAAACCCTTCCATGGACAGAGCAGCAGAAATGCAGCTGAAATCTCGGGGGGGTGTTTTCAGGTGGTCTCTTTTACTGTAAAACACCAATAGGTGCCAATAAAATATTTTATTGTGCAGTCTCAAGGGTTGAAAGCAAAAAAAAAAAAAAAAAAAAAAAAAGCCATCCTTTGACAATCAGCCCATCACAGAAGGGTTTGTGGTTTGCTTGCTTTTTGGCAAGCAAATCTTCCACTTCAGCAGAAAACTTGCAAAGCCCAACACAGCTTTTAGCTCCTTACAAAGAGCCCACAGAGCCAGCCTGTTCTGCGGCTCTGGAGCAGGTCAGAGCTGGGTTTTGGGGAACTGCTCGGAATGCAACGTGGACTGAGTCACACAGGTTAATCCCCTGGCCCCAGCATCACCCCCACGGACACTCTTGGTTAGAAGCACCGGTGCAGGGCAGACCCCCACTGCTCTGCCCGTGCAACCCCGTGTCAGGGGGGAAGCCCCCTTCCTCACCTCCACGGCTGGTCCAACAAGACCGTGACCCTTGTAAGAACAGCACAGACCCACCTGTCAACTGATAGCACCCACCTCCTGCCTCTAATTATCATTTTCACTGGGTGAGTTAACATGAAAAGGTGTTAGAGTAGCATTCACTTCTGCTGACAGCTCTCCTCTCCCACCACTGGAGAGGGGGTCTGGTTAAAAATGAACCACGGAAGGGGAAGGGCTGTAGCGGTGCCGATCAGTGGCTGTGCACATTTACACCAGCTGCAGAGCCAGTCTCTTGAAATCTCCTTTGCAATGCAACTGGAACGTGTATGACAGATGATAATTAATCATTTTGTTCTTCAGGAAGCAGCATTTTTTGATCCGCATGCATAAAGCACACATATGTGCTAATCAAAGAAAAGGGGTTAGGCTAAGTACAGATACCTGGACTTTGACTGGTTTTGGATGGAAGCCCATTTCGTTTTCATTTGGCTTAAAAACATCCAGTCTGCAACACTACTAACACTTCACACCTCCGGGGGTGGGTTCATGCTGCAGAAAGGACGCTGCTGCACCGCCAAAGGAGCCTGCGGTGTCATTACCATTACAGAAGAATTGGGCATTAAGATTTCCAGATCAGAAGTGGCTTTCCCACAGTAAGTAAATAAATAAATAAATAAATAAATAAATAAACAGACAGACAAACAAACAAACACATAAATAAACAGATGAGTAAATAAATAAATAAATGGATAGATAGATTAGATAGATAGGTAGGTAGGTAGGTAGGTAGATAGATAGATATAGATAGATAGATATAGATAGATAGATAGATAGATAGAGATAGATAGATAGATAGATAGATATAGATAGATAGATAGACTGATAGATAGATAGAATAGATAGATAGAATAGATAGATAGATAGACAGATAATAGATTAGATAGATAGATAGATTGATAGATAGATAGATAGATTAGGTAGATATAGATTTGATAGGTAGATAGATAGATAGATTAAATAGGTAGATAGATAGATTAGATAGATAGATAGATAGATAGATAGATAGATATAGATAGATAGATAGATAGATAGATAGATTAGATAGATAGATAGATGATAGATAGATAGATAGATAGATAGATAGATAGATAGATAGATAGATAGATAGATAGATAGATAGATAGATAGATAGATAACTCAGGAGGCTGCAATCAATCTCTCCAAGCAAGTCAGGAGCTCCTGGGAAAAGCCCATCTCCTGGGGCAGGTACCCCAGCACAGCTCCACAGCGAGCCAGCCACCTGGGTCGGCCTTGGATCGAAGGGAGATGATGCTCTTGATCTTGTCCTGGACACGTCACGCCACCCACCTGCTCGATTTCTGGCTGGAGAGGGCTGTAAAGAGGTCTCGTCTCCACGTGCTCTGGCACCAGCCCTTGCTTCCGCAGGGCGTGCAGGGCGAGACGCTCCTCCACCGGCCCCAGGTGGGGGTTGAGGGGTTTGCCATCCTCTGCCGCAGAGAAAAAAAAAAAAAAAGATCAGCGGCACACCGCGCCCCAGCCGTGGGTGTGCGGGGCCCAATCCTGACTGCCCCGTGGGAGCAAGCACGAGCCCACCAGCCTCGCTGCAGCCAGGAGCGAGCAGGAGGAGCAAGCAGCCTCCGTTTGCAAATCCATCATCATCACAAACCCTCTGGGGCACAGGGCAACGCGTTCCCAGTGGGACACGTGGGCAAACCACCGCGCAATGGGATGGGGACCTGCAGGGAGTCTCCTGCAAATGCACACACACACACACACCCCTCGCCAAATCACAGCAAGTGAAACATTGCAAGGACCGAGTCGAAGCCATGGAAAGGAAAGTCCAGTCTTTGATCCTGCTCAAGGGTTCAAGCCCCCTAAAATCATAGCAGTTGGGGCTGTAGGGTCCCCAGTAACCCTCCAGCCCAGGCTGCTGCTCTGCTACTGTTCCCACACCCAGCAGAGGTTTATCTAACGTGTGATCAAAACTCTTCAGAGAGAGGAGACGAAAGAGCCTGCTCCGGTGTCTTTTTTCGAGCGCTCATGTGATGGATGTTTTTTAAATCCCATCATCTAAAACCATCCAGGATCTGCAGCTGGGCAGAGAGGAGTGCAGCGGGAACGAGCTTCCTACAGGGTCCCGCTTCTTCTCTGTTGGGTTCAGGGTGAAAGACAGAAATGAGAGGCGATGGAGGGCCATGAAGACACCACCAGCACAGCTCGATGGCCGGTCCCAGTCCCTGCTCTGCACCTCACTGGCCCCACTGGGGTATTTATGGTTTTTCACTGAAATGGGCCAGCACACAGCGAATGCCGAGCCATCCATGAGCAGACCTGAAACCTTCTCCACCTCCTCACCCTCTCCACACCAGACCTAATCCCGCCACAAGTCAGACAAGACCTAGGAATAATTGACTTTTTTGCCTTCTCTGCTCCAGCATTCAGGATCTGTTATGTCCATCCAGGTACGGAGGATGGCCAACTTGGCCTTGGCTGAGCCTGCTTCTGCCTCCCCAGCCCACGTGCCATGCTGGGACTGGTGGAGGACATCACCCCCCCCATGGTCGCCTTTCAGCCACAGCATTTCAAGGCTGTGCACCTTCGAGGACCTTTGAAATGAAATGCGCTCCATAAATATTATTACAGCTCTGCAACTTTCAGGTGATATATCCCAGCTCCTTTCTTGGCAATATCTTGAAGTGGTTAACTTCAGACATGTGGGCTGTTTCCCAAGCAGTGGAAACCTGGCATGTGTGTGTGTGTGTGTGTGTGTGTGTATGCACAGGAAAAAGAAAAAGCCCCTCTCAGAAAACAACAAATGTGGGGGTTATGGAATAATGGTCCGGGTGCAGTGCTTGTAAAACCCATGCTCTCGTGTTTAATAGCTTCACTTTATACCGCCAGGTTCAGATCTGACATTGCTCTGCGAACACAGCTGGTTTCCAGATCTCCTTGAGGTCAAGCATCAGACTTTGTTCTGTTTTTTGAACTGATTGCCATTAAAGCAGAGGAGGGTGAAAGGCAGGGGCTGGAAGAGGGGGGAAGACCCCGCTTGGTTTAACACCTTTCCAGCCCTTGCTGAAAACCTTTCACATAACGAGGAGCTGCAAAGGAGCCGTTGCTTCCCCACTCCTCCTCCTCCTCCTGAGGGGAGAACCATGAATTTGTGCCTTGGTTCCCAAGAGCAGGGAGAGGGATCAGTCCTGGGTTGTGCCTTATCTCGGGACTCTGCAGGCCAAGTCCTCCCTGATGGCTCTGCAGTACTGTAGTGGCCTTAATGAAGTCAAACTGCAGCTCCTGGGCCGTGTACAGTGGGGTTTCACATCCTCCCTGGGCCAAAACAGCCCTTCCATGCTTTAAAGTGGAGTTTTCTCTAAAAGGCATACCTCTGCCCCCAAGGGTGCCAGTTAGACAGGCACAAATTGATGGCCGGGATATTGCAGGTGTTGGCGTCGGGGGTTTTTTTTTGTGCAAACAAGAAAATGCCTCCTGCAACGTGCAGTGATCTTTTCTCCTTGCTGGCAGAGGCTGATTTTGCATTTCCAGCTGGAGCACACCTCACCCGCCGAGGCAGTGCGGCGGTGCGAGAGGCTGGGCGCTGTGTGCATGATATTGTCTCCCTCTAGTGACTTCAGCCCCAAAATGCAGAGAGGCAAAGGCACAACTGCTCCTCCAACCCAAGGAGCAGCTGGAAGATCCGGCTGGAGCCTCTCTGGCTGCGATGGGCTTTGCTGCTCCCAGCCTGCGTGTATTCGGTTTGCCGCAAGCAGCAAAGGGCAGTCACTCAAGGCCAAGGTTAACGTGGCTGGATCGCAGGTCGGGGTGCAACCCGCAGCCTTTGGGGCAGAGCCAAGCTTGGGAAAGGTGCAGAGCCAACCTCAACGGCAAGGTGAGGAGGACGGGGATGTGCCCGTCACCCAGTCATGGCCTAACCCCCCACCGTGATATGTTCATGACCTCCAACTCTATCGCTTGCACGGGATAAAGGAAAGCTATTTGGGGTCCTGAAGCAGCCCCATTACCTTACCCAGTTCAGAGATGATGTACTCCTGCTCCCTGAAGGTGATTCGGTCGGACTTGTAGGTGGGAGCCTTGTAGCCGTGCTGCAGGGAGAAGAGGTGAAGCAGCTGGGAAGGACGGAGTTGGTCTCGCCACTGGTTGGGTCCAGAGCTGAAACCAAACAGGAGGGAAAAGAGCAGCTCGACACATGAGGAAACATCTCCCAGACTCGCCAAGGGGCAGCGGCAGCGTTGCAATGACGAGGGCTGGTCCGAGGAAGGTGAAGCTCGCTCTGACTCAGTGCCCACTGGTGAACGTGGCTGCATGTCCCACAGCCCCCTCAGCCCCCACCTGCAAGGCTGGGGTGCCCTGATACCCCCTCAGGGCCATCAGGTCACCTTTCAGCTGGCTTTGTGCATGGAGGGGTGGTGACCTCACCACAGTGTGCCCAAGAGGCATCAGGGACGTAACAGGATTTCCCCCCAGGGCATTTATGTTATTTGAAGCATCCCACGTTTCTGGAGGCGCCAGGCCTCAGGGAAGTCCCTCAAATGTGGGGCTTCCCTGATGTGAATCTCAAGACATATCTTTGCAGTGAATGACAGCACCAGCCAGGTCCCCCCGGGACATCCCTGGAACAGCAGACCCCTGGGCTGAGACATCGCCCTGGTCCCCACGGCCAAGGGCAGGCACTGAGACCTCCGGCCCCGAGCCCACGGGGGTACCCACACGCAGTAGGTTTGGGGGAGGCCGCAGCGCGCCCCGTATTTTGACAGGAACCGGTTCTCCAGGTCTATGATGGTCTCCCCGATCTTCTCATCCTTCGACAGGAGGTCGTAGTCGTAGAGCGTGATCTTCAAGTCCTTCTCCAGGGGCAGAGTGCAACTCAGCTCGAACATCCTGCGCGAGAGCCAGAAAATAACCGTGAGACAGAGTTCATGCTGCTGAGAGCCCCACGGGAAACAGACCCACCCCCAACCCGACCCACCAGTGTGAGGAAGGACAGTGCACCCACTGCACATCTTTGTCACACTGGTCCAGTACTGTCGGTGCTGTGTTGTACTGGCTTAGCCTGTGGATATACAACTAAGCAAACATGCCTTGGGTTTTGCCTAGTTGAATTATTCTTGAGCAAACTTTGTCCCTGCTTAGTTTCTCCATCTGCTAATTGGACGTGATGGTGGTCACTGCAATATCCAGGGAAAAAGAGCAGCAGATGAGAGTCAGGAATCATCATTCAAATGGAATTTGAAAAGGGGAGAAATGACAGCTTTGGAAAACCATCAGCTCTTTAAGCCCAAAGAGCAAATGTCCAAAACAGGAGCCAAGCTGCCTGGGCCAAGCCTGTGGTCAGAGACTGTCCTTCAAAGCCTCCTTGTCCTCTCCTCCCAGTCCTAAGCATCTTTCTTCTGTGCCGTCTCCTCTGCCTTCATTACACCACAGTCCACATACTGACATAAAATAAAGCAAGAGCAAACCTTCCTTTCTCTCTTCAAGTCAAGGACGGCAAGAAACAAAGCACCAAGACACTGCCAAAACACAGCACCCTGCCCCAGCCCAAGCCGGCGCTGGTGGATGTTGGCGATGTGGAAGGTGGTACGACCCGGGGAGCAGGAGGGTCTGGGTCTGATCCAGCCCTACCAGGAGCCCCTCCACCTGCTGCTGGGAGGCAGGCAACGCTGGGGAGAACACGATGCCCATTCCCACCGCCAGCACCCACCCCGCAGCAGCTTTTAAGGAGGGGAAGTGAGTGATTATGCCACCAATTAAGAGTGCAGGAGGAACTGGGGTCAGCAGAAAGTAATTAGCTAAAGCTGGACGGCAGCCAGCCGCCCAGGGAAAAGCTCGTGAAACGGGAGGTTTAATAGCCTCCAGCAGCCAGGACCTCGGTTTTACATCTTGCTTTAAAGACTGGGTGGGAGGTGCAGCACGCTGTCTAGACGGCCGCTGGCCAAGAGCCAGGCTTGGCAAAGGAGGACTTGCTCAACCTAGCAGAGCTCACCAGGGTCTAGCTGTGGGTTCCGTGACAGGGCAGTAGGTCCTGGCCCACCAGAGACCAGGGCTCCCCACCACTTTGCGTTCACCGTAGGAAAGGCAGGGCTGCCATCTCCATTTGGCAGGAGAGGAGTAAAGGGCTGGTCTGATGCACGCTGCCCTCCGAAGTCTCACCAGCATCACCCTCACCAACCCTCTCCCTTTTCCTTCATCCTCGGAGATGGCGTATCTCCCTCTCCATCTTGCTTTGTTGGGAAGGTGTCACAGCATTGACAGCCTGAGCTGGCGAGAGCCACCTAAGAAAACCAGCTGGACATCATGTGGACTAGGGCTTGACCCCTGTTTGTGCTGAAGCATAACTCTCTACGCCTAATCCCAGCTTTTCTGGGAGATCAAAGTCCTGTCGACACGTGGAGGCTGGGCACCAGGTTTTCCTCTGCCTCCCTCCACTTTGCGTGGTCCCTGTGGTGCTTTCCAGCTCTGAGGAATACCCTTTCTGAAAACAACACTATATTTTGCCTTTTATCACAAGTTTGTGGCCCTATTGCGAGGCAAACAACTCAACCAGTCCATATCATGTTTATAGATAATTCTTTTTCAGAGCACTTGATTTTGAGGTGTCCCATGCCACAGCCTAATCAAACAGGTCTCCATTCATCATGTCTTTTCGTCAAACACATAACCAAAGTGCCTAAATGAGAAGCAGAGTTTCCCCAGACTCTCTACCATCAGTGGGATGAGGCAGATGCCTCCACAGGGGAATCTCAGGCCCAAACAACCCTCCTGACATCTCCACTGGTGATAGAGCAGACCCAGCCCACGCTCCACAGCTCAGAAGTCCCAAAGAGAAGATAAACACAAGCCACGGTGGGCAGGACAGCGGTGAAGGTCAGACTCACTTCAGCAAGGTTGGACATGAACCAAGAGCACACCAAGGGAATCACAGAACGGTTTGGGTTGGAAGACACTTCATCTAGTCCATCCCTCCTGCCGTGAGCAAGACATCCTCCACTAGATCACGTTGCGCAGAGCCCCGTCCAACCTGACCTTGAATGTAGGTTGGAATGGGAAGCTCTGGCCGGCCCAGCTCTATTCCCTTCAGTATGACATTAAAAAAATCCCACGGACTCCAGATTGAACCAAAACTTACTTTCCAAAGACAGGCTCCAGCGTGCAGGAGAGGTAATTTTCTTGGTCATTAATGGATTTCTTTCCCACTGAAATCTTCACATAGGGATCGCACTGGAAGTGGGCATGAAAATAAATGCAAAAAAGTCATTGCACAGTAATATTGATGGTGAAGGAGTAACTCTGCCTCTCCTTGTCCCAGCAAACAGGATCTTCCACCACCCGTGACTAACAGGACAGTCTGACCATTAACTACAAATCTGTGACCAGGGGCAAGAGCTGCCTGCACTGCAACTCCTTTTTGAGGATGACCGAAGGAGCAGTTAGCAGTATGGGACAAGAGCCCAAGCCCTTCTGAGGCCAATGGCATGGAAAAAGCAATAAAAGAGCATGAAGAAGACTCTTATGGCTTCTTCAAGTCCTCAGGATGTTCCTGTTCTCATCTGAGTCACCTATTTTGGGGTTCCAGCAAGGTCATAATTTTTTAAGCTTAAGGTCTACTCAAAAATAGATTTACAAATTTACTAAAATGTCAAAGGGAAAACATTTTGTTTCAAAAAATGTGGCTGAAAAAACATTTATTTCCAAGATGTTGCAACAAATTAAAAAAATATATATAAAATGGAAGCATTCTTTAACATAAAGCCTCATTGTGCATCTAAAAATTGTATCAGATATTTTTACACTTTTAGCAAGTTTTTAAGCTTCTCTCTCACAACTAAAACTATTCTGGGAAACCAGCATAAATTTGAAAAGTGGTTAAATTAACTTGAGTCAGCATTTTTGCAAGGGGAAGAAACACCAAAAAAAAAAAAAGAAAAAAGAAAAGAAAATTCACCTAAAAGATGTCACCCAACTTGAGTCCAGTATCCAGAGGGACCCACCACCTTAGCTTGCATTTTAAAAAAAATAAAATAAAATAAATAAAGGCAAAAATATTGGCTAGTTTTGCTCCCTGGAAAAAACACCCAGGCCAAGTTCCCAAGTTCCTCATCACTTTTCCTTGACCTGCAGGTTTTTTTAAGAAGCAAAGGATGGAAAAGCAGTGCTCAGGGAAGGTGAGGAGGGACTGGGCATCCCGGGCTCTCCTTTTGTCTCCCTTTGACTGTGATGAGCTTTAGGAGACACCACAGCACCGGGGGGAAGTCTGTGGGTCAAACTTGGATTGGTTTTGGTTTTCAGTGTAGAAAAAGCATTTTTTCTACTCCCTCTTTTTGATCTGCAGGAGTCTCTTATGGGAGATTTCTAAGAAATTGAAAACTTTCGTTCCAAGTCCGCTTTCAAAAACTGGGCAGATTAAAAAGCAGGGGGGTTTTGTTCATGTCAAAATATTTCCCACACTTCTTTTTAACTTTTTCTCCCTATTTTACAGTAGAACAAAGAGAATTAAGAAGGGTTTTTCCCTGAGTTTTTTTTGCAAAGTGAAACAAAATGAACATTTTCTTTTTGAACCAACACAATTTTCTTTTTGCACTGAATTTTTCTTCCAGACTAGCAAAGCTTTGCAAAAATCAGTCGTATGAAAGACATAATTTTGTTTCCTTTGGCACCAAAAGGAAAAAAAAAAAAAAAAAAACAAAAAAACAAAACAAACCAACACCTCATTTAGCCATTTTAACTAGTCCTACTGAAAAATCCTTCAGGATGGAGAAAGAGTTGGCTCCTGGGATTCCAAGAGGTTGCAATGGAGGCAGAAAGAAGGTGTGGATCTCCTTTCTGCTGTCACCATTGTTTCTAAATCTTAAGCCGTACATGCAAATTTTGATCGGTTGGAGCTGGCCCGCTGAAAGAGCCCTCCCTGTGGGCCAGCACTGAGGTCCCTCAGAGCCTTCCCCAGCAGGATACCTTTCCATTGGTGTCCTTGGGCTGGAGATCGAAGGCCCGGATGATGTAGACCCTGACGAGACACTCCTGGGGTCCTCTGGCCGGCAGCTGGTGGAACTGCCGAGGTGGCATCGGGACTCGCGGGTCATCCGGGAGAGGGTAAATCTTGAATGAACCCTGTAAAGAACAGCTGTGTTCAGCTGTGCTTGCACACCCACACATGCAGATGGGTCTCCCGTGAGCCAGCTTGCAATAACAGGCTGCATGGTTGCGTAGAATCAGAGAATCGTAGAAAGGGTGGGGTTGGGAGGCACCTTTCAAGGCCATCTAATCCACCCCCCTGCCATGAGCAGGGGCATCTTCAACTAGATCAGGTTGCTCAGAGCTCCATCCAACCTGGCCTTGAACGTTTCCAGGGGTCGGACATCTACAGCTACAACAATGCTGGGGCTGGAGCCCAGATCTTGGTCTAATAGACCAGATCATGTCCTGCCAGTCTCTCCACGGTCGAGGGAGCCAGCACCAGGGTGGTGAGCTGCCTGTATCATCCATCCCTTGCTCGAACATCGATGCACGCTCTGTTACACCTCTGCACAGAGCCCCTCTAGCCTGTTCATCCTTTGCCTCTTTCTACTTCACTGTCATTTGAGTCTTCAGTCTATTAAAGAGGTGAGAAGGAGCCTCACCGCCAATGTGAACTAGCCCCTCTCAAAAGTTTAGGCTGAGACTTTTGCTGCAGGGACAGTTTTAAGGGTTCCTGAACAAGGCAGCTGGTTCCTGAGAGAGGGACAGGAGGAAGAGAGAGAAAATGCAAAAATTTACAAGTGTTTTATTCACCAGAGCTGATTTCCTCCCAATGAAGTGGCAGAAATCAGTCTCTGGGTATTGTCTGGTGGAGGAGAGCGCTGGGTAAGAGTGAGGATTAAACATAAAAATAAAAAGCTAGAAAAATTTAATCCCTTTTCTCTTGCAAATAGGCTAAAGGTTAAAAAGATTAAAAAGAGAGAAGGGTACATTGCTCCTCTGCACTGGACAGGCACCTCCAAAGGGAGAGCTCTGAGCACCAGCGTGGTGAGACCATCGGTGCCCACACAGGCTACCGCCACCCCCCCAGAGGAAGAAGGTACCCCATCGCTTACACCCAGAGTGGTTTCAGATGGGTTTTCACTCCAGGATGACGGCACAGCCTAGTCTGAGCCTAGACTGAGTCTGAAGCATGCAAAGCACTTGCTGCTGGGAATACAGCAGCCAGATCTGCACGGGGAGGTAGTTCAGCCTGGGGCCAGTGGTCAACTTCTATGGCCTATTTTCCGCTGAAGTCCTACCCAAAAATAGTGAATTGACATCATCCCACTCAGCAGCAAGACCTCCCACCCAGCATCGTGTCTTCCCAGGTACAGGTAGAAAGAGAGACCATCGCACCTTGAACTCCCCCACGACCGAGGGGTCATCATTTGAGTCCTGCGAGCGGCCACGATACAGTTTGAAGGTGTGGCAGAAGTCAGAGAGATGCTCAAAGTCCTCCACGTTCTCCAGCTCCGTCTCGTAGACCTGGGGAGGGAGAGACAGGGGGCGAGGGCAGGGGCTGCTCCCGGGCAGAGGGGGACCAGCAGCATGTCCCCACTGATCTGGGACAAGGCTTGACCCAAGCTCCTCGGTCCTGGTGAGATACCAACCCCAGGGACAGAGTCCTGGGACCTGTAACGGTGCCCCCCGGGACAGTGATGAAGAACAGGCCTTTGCCAACCCTACAATCAATAATAGCACTTCACAGAAGACCCAGACTAAGCCAAGGTCTTGGAGAAGGTTTTTCATCAGCCAAAGAAAACCTCTTGCTGGGAACCTTTTCCTTAAGACCAGGGAAGGTCTTCCCCATTTTAGATCTATTTGGACCCCCTGTTAATTTAGCACTTCTTGTAACAGGGTACCTAAATCTCCCCCCTTCTCTAAGCTATCTCTGATTTTCCTTATTGCTCCAACACTTTTCAGGGTGGCTGTTCCCCATCTCCTCTGTCGTTTAGAAAAGTCACAGTTTCTCAAGGGCTGCAAAGTCGAAAGAATTTTGCAAAGAAAATTGAGTATTTGATAGTTATTTTTAAAACAAAAGTACTGCTCTCTGGGGAAAATGGGCTTTTTTTTTTTTTTTTAAACCTTGGGAAAAAAAAAAAAAAAAAGCCCAAGCACTTAAAAAAAATCAAAACTTGTGGAAAAACATCATGGAGAGTGCAGATCCAATGAGCCAGGATCAGCTGAGGCCACTTACCTTCAGGGTGTCAAAGCCCTTCTCTAAATAGCAGCCACATTTTTCCCTCTCTCCTGTGGAAGCATAGAATTTGCTCCACCAGTCGATAAATTCTTCCTCCTGCAGCAAGGGATACCAGAGTTACACATCTCCACAAGCAAACCCCAGCGATCAACAGGGGCCGCATCACCCATCGTGGCTGGGTCTGGCGGCTTTCTGTCCCGCAGAGGCGAGGAGGCGACCGCAAACCCAACCCGCAGCTCCTCACCCCCTGGGCTCAAGGCTCTTTTGGGATGCTTCCAGCCCAAATCCAGCTGTTGCAGCAACACCATGGACCCGGTCCTGTCAGCAGAGAGGATGATTCTCCACGGGAGGAGGACGAGGCAGAGCTTTCAAGAAGAAAACCTGAAGCATCTTTAGGCCAGGGGCAGATTTTGGCCGTTTGGGTGATGGTCTCCCCAGGACCTCCGTGCAGGACCACCAGGGGATGAGACAAATTAACTCTCATGTTAACGTGGTCCCGACAGCCTGAAGTTCAGGGAGAACGTGAGGGCTGCTCTTAAATTCAGCCCCTGCTTTAGGCTTTGCCTCGAAGGTTTGGGGGTTTCTGGGACGGGGATTCGCTTTCTGGTTTGTGTCCCGGCACCATCCAACCTCCCCATCCAAACAAAGCATGGAGGTAAACAAATAAATGAATAAAATGCTTATAATTCCAATTAAAAAAAAATGGTCCTCGGGCACTGCATCTCTCTCAGGAAGAACGTAACTCTCTTCTCATTGATATTATACAAAGAAACGGGCAAAATTTGTACAACCTCAGCCTCCCAGCCTCACAGCCCACAGCTGCAACGCCATTAAGGAGCATTTGCCTCGTCTGTTATGCAAACTGGATTTCAGCTCCAAGGATGCTGTTCCAAGAAGAAAGCCGGCTGCCGGCTTCAGCAAATGTATATATTTTATAGAGCACCATTTTTTGAAATTTATACAAGCGAAGATGAAGGGGCTTTGACTGTGATTCATGAAACATTCCTGAAAAATAATGATGTCTTATTTTAGAAGTCCACAAAATTCCATCACGCTGACCTAATGGAGGAATCATAATAGAGGTTTATTGGATTTATATTTTAAGCCAACGGTGCAGGCTTTAAATTGCTGTCTTGAATAGACATTGTTTTTAATAGAAATATTACATAAATTAACTCTGAGGCCTCTGCTGCCTCCCTTTTTTTTAAAAAAAAAGAAAAAAAATTTGCCTTTCATCGCTTCCCCTGTTTTATTGTTTAAAAAGCTACACTCTGACCATCATGGCTTTATTACGACATTCCACAGGTACTGAGTTACAAAGAAAGCACTTAAACTAATCTGACGACTTACCCATGGTATCTTCTGCAGCCCCAAGACAAAGAATTTGGTTAGATATTTTTGCTGATTTCTACTGATGTTACAAGAAAAAGGAGGAATTAAAAAAAAAATAAGGAGGCAAGGAGAGCAGATGGAATGTTAATAGTGAAGGATATTAATCCATTTGCTTGCAAATGGGAAAGCCAGGGAAAGCGATGGCTCTGGCTCCCCCCCCCAACAAGCGACTGAATTCAAGGATTTCATTTAGCAACCCGGCGATAGCCAAAATCACCTCGTGTTTTATCTTGGCCGTGGTACAGGAGGGTCCTCGGAGCCGGGGTCTGTGCCCTGAGCCCTGAGGAAGAAGGCTGAGGGACCTCAAGCATCCTCCAAGCCCTCTCCAACTTTCGGATGGACCCCCCCAGGGCTGCAGTGGGGCACACACCCACGGGCGAGCATCACTTGTGGATAAATATCACATCAAGTGACCGAAGCCTAAAATTTTAGCTTAGGGAGAAGCTCGCTCAGAGGCAGTGAGCTGCTGTCAAGGTTATCAGAAGATTTGCTGTCTCTCCAACCCCGGTTCCTCCTCTCCCCTCACAGCCACCACCCCCACAGAGCGGGGCCCGCCGTGACGGGGGCTGGCACCCGCATCCCAAACGCCCCAGCCTGGGGTCAGGCCCGCAAACGCCTTCCCATCCTGCACTGACATAAAGTCAAGGGCTTCCAAGCTCCTGGGCGACCAGCTTTGGCGTTTTCTGCTGAACTGGGAAGCTCAACGTTTAACACAGGAACAGTAGAAGAGGGTCCAGGACCATTTCGCCAGGCAAGAGCCTGAATGAGGCCACTTCATCAGTTTTCCAGCAGCTCTGGGAGCATCCAGGAAACGGGCAGCAGGAGAGCCCCTTCCAGGGGGACATCCCAGAAGAGAGTGCAAAAAGCATGGCATTTCCAAAAATAAAGAAATTCTGATTTTTTTTTTTTAAAAAAAAAAAAAAAAAAAAAAAAAAAAAAAAACTTTAAACCCAGAATTTCACCAGCAGGCTGCAACTTCCCACTTGAAACATTTCTGGGATTATGGCTTGGACACAGCAAAAGCACTTAGACACATGCTTAACTTCAATCGAGTGTGCAAATCCCTCTGAAGTCAATGAGGCTCTTCAGACGCAGCCTTAAGGGCATTCTGGATCAGGGCTTTGGTTCAGCTGGGCCAGCAGCCGCCGTTTACTCACCACCTTCAGATAATAGGGAAGGAGGTTTAAGCTCTGCCTGATCTCCCCGTAGGACTTTTACCCAGGGCTATGCACGTTGCTGTTGAGGGTATTGAAATTCTTCCCTCCCCTGGACCCCAAAATGCAGACCTGTGTCATCCTGACAGCTCTTGGGATGTTTTCAATCTCATTTTGTTTCACCCCGGGGGCAAACGCACAGGTTTTAACCTCATTTTTGTCAGGGAGGCTGAGCCAGAGCGATTTTCTTCCCACCGCCCATCCCATCAGATGAGTTCCCAAACGGGGAGAGCAGGAGTCTGGGCTTGTCCAGCACAATCCAATTTTCACAGAATATGTTGAAAAGGCCATTTCAGTCTGGAGCATAAGGAGGTGTGGAAACCTGAGAAGTTGCCATGTAACAGGCATGTTGGCTTCTGGTGAAACTTAGTCCTCATCATCATCACCTTACAGGTGGGGGAAATTGAGGCACAGAGAGGTCAACGTCCAGACAGCAAATCCAGGAGAGCAGAGCAGGCGTGAGCCAACCAAAGTCTTAATACCTCTGTTTGCTCTCCTAGTGATTACACACTCTTCCCTATGGGAATATAGATAGATAATTATAGCAATAATAAATACTGCCTCTAAAGAAGCTACGCCGCTGCCTCCGTCTCGAATGTGCTCTCACCTCACATCTGGGAGGCAGATTGCCTGCTATGGGAAAGTTCTGCAGCTGGGATGAGAAGATCCCTCTAGAAACAGCTTGGGCAATTATAGATGCAGCTCCCCAGCTGTTTGTTACCACGCTTTTGCAGGAGATGACACCCTGCATCTCGGCCTTGGAGATGGTGATACGAGCATCCTCATCTGCTCCAGTGCAAGGGCAGCCTGCTCAGCTCAGCTCAGCCCATTACCCGACCAAACTAAACTGACCCAGCCCAGCCCTGTCCTCCTGCGGGCGCAGAAAACTCCAGCGGCGAGGCCACGGCAAACAGCTGGGGAGCACAAAAATGTCTTTAAACGCTGCAGCTGCGCTCCCTGGGGTTTTCCGACCACATCCTAAATCCCTCTGCGGCTCTGGCTGGCATTGCTCCAGAGGCCGGCGTGCCCAGGCAGGAAACCGAGCGGCTCGCTGCTGCCGGCCGCATCCTGGGGACGGTTCTGCAAGGAAACGGCTGCAGCCGAGCCCACCAGCCACCCAGCACCCAAGCAAAGTGCCAGCTACCCCATATCCCCGCGCCAGGGTGGCATGTCAGCCCCTGCCACCCAAGGGGCTCCAGCACCTACGAACGCAGACCAGGAGCCGTTGTAGAAATGCCTGGGAGGCGGGAAAAATTCAGATTTTCCTGCTGGGAGGCCATGCCCTGCTCAGGACATGGGGGTGGTGCCACCAACGGACCTAGGACCCCGCATCTGCCAGACCTTGGGAGCCGGAGGAAGCCTTTTCCACGTTAACAACCTCCCCACGCCCTTGAACTCCAACCGCTTCCCCAAGAGCGACTTGTCTTTCCGTTATCCTTGGGTTACCCTAGACCTTCCACCGGGTTCCTTCAACCCATCCCAGGAACCTGCAGCAGCTCTGAGCAGCACCGTGCAGAAAGCAAGGCTGGAGGGAGGAGGAGAAAACCACACAGGGAGGCTGCAAGAGGGCTTATCCCTCCCTTAACCCCAAGGTGTGAACTGTCAGATGTACCTAAAGAGAAACTATCCATTTATGGCTCTTTCATTTTTTATTTTTTTTTTCCACCATAGCATTAATTTTGCTCAGAAGTGGTCAAAACTGTTTCCTTTCAAATGGTTTTTTTTTTTTTCCATCCCTTCAGTCAGCCTACCTTTAGCCATGTTCACCCAAAGGCAGCCGCCCACACTTCTTTTCGACACCATTTTTTCCAATGTCCCGTGGCTTATATTTGGGGAAGCTTTCCTCTGCAACCCTGGCTGCTGGAAAGCCAGCTTGCCGTGCAGATTGGTCTGGGAGGGCTTTCACCCAGAGGCCACGGCCTGTCCCCCGAGTGTGCATGAAACACGGGGAGAAAAAAAAAAAAAAAAATGGCAGGAACGTGCCCGGGGGGCAATGCTGAGCTGCAGTGTGGGTTGGCGACCGTTTTCAGCAGGAGATATCCAACACCAAGAGCTCTTCCAACTAACAGTAACAGGATAAGCCGTAAAATATGTGCTCTGATTTGGAAGTAGCAAACACAGCAAATAACCAATTATTCCAAATAGTTTACAGATTTTGACTTTTTGTTTTTGGCTTGGGTTAGCTCTGCTAACTTGTCATTTGATGGGTTATTTGTATTTCTTACAACCAAGGCATCGCAAGCCAAAATAATGGTATGAATAACTGTGTAGAAAGCACCTTATAGTGCTTCTCGGGGGAGAATGGAGGCTCCTCGTTGCATTTTTGTAGCTCAGAGGCGTGTGAGGGCTCCTCACGAGCTCCTCTCCCCTGGAGATGCTCCTGAACCGCCTGACTCCGCTGCTGCTCCAGCAAGCGAAGGCTGGTGGAGAGGAGCTCTTGCCAGACCGTCTCCCAGCTGGGGATGCAGGACCTGCGTGGGCATTCATTAACCATGCGGGGGGTCCTCTGCAGGGGGACAGCTCTCCTGGAAACCTGGGTCCCTCCGCTCCCACCACCTGCCGCCCACATCGGGGATTTCACGCTAAGCCCACCCTTTCGCTCATCAGGACTCGGAAGCTGCTTCGTATTTCTTGGGAAAAGGAACTCCTGGGGCCCCATCAATCCTGAGCCCGAGCTGGGTGGGGGAGACAGGGACCAGGACACCCTCCCGAAGGGGATTCGGGCCCTCAGAGCCTCTTGGTGGCAGACAGGTGCTTTGCAAAATGCAGCCTATCCTCCCCAAATACACCATCCTTATTCTTTGCTTGCACAAGCAGCTTTCCAGTAATCTCCAGCTGTATCCATTGACATTTTAAACATTCTGATTCTTCAGCAGCATTTCTGTATTTTCCTGTTGCCCTTAACAACGAATCAATAACTTACTTATTCATCCCTAATACTGCCCTGGCACACAGGGACCCCACTCGGGATTCGGCTCCCATCGTGCCATGCTCTATAGAAAAGAAAGATGAAACTGCCCCAAAAGATTTCTATTGAAATATTGGTTTTAAGGCAGGTGACAAAAACAGGCCAAAGGCATAGAGGGTTTTACAGTCCCTTGCTTGCAAAGGAATCCCAGGATGACCAGCCCCGGTGGTGGCATCTATTCTACACGTACTTGAGCTTTAGTCATGATCCAGCTGACTAGATATAGGCTTTGATCCTAGCAAGAGGTGCGTTGCACCTTGCACTGCTGATGTCTACGGGATCTCCTCTGTCCTGCAGTCCCCTGTGCTTTCCCAGCTCGACACCCTTAGGATCACCAGGATCTCACCCTGAACACTCTCAGGTCGGCTCTGGCGGGCATCGCGGCCAAGACACGGAGGGCGATGGCACCTCCATCCTCGGAGAGCTTCGAGGAGACACTGGCCAAGCCCAGGTGGGGCTCTCAGGGTGTTTTGACAGTTTGAAAAGGGGATTTACAGGACAACAAAGAGGGGATCCTGTGGATAATTACAGAGGGGATTTTGTGGATAATTACAGAGTGCTCCTCCCAAGCAGGAAGGGGGAAATGGCTCATGAAAGAGCTTATTTTGACATTTTAAGAAGTCGTGGGTCTCTCTTTCAGCCTTTGAACGTGATTGAATCATTTGAACTCCTGAGGGAGGAGCTGGGATTTCAGCGCGGTGGGAAGGGGACAGATCCAGAGCAGAGAGGTGTGTCTACGAGACACCGCTGTTGCAAAATCCTCTTATTTTTTTATGTCAAAAAGTCTCAGGAGAGACAAGAGAGGAACAAAGGGCCAACTCCTGGCTTTGTCTTGGAGGACTTTGGCAACAGCAGCACCAGAGGAGGGTGAGGAGAGGCAGGTTAGAAAGGGTTTATGAACTAGGTTATAAAAAATTTCAGATTAAGTGCTTGGATTGGTGCAGGCTCCAGGCAGAGCCTGAAGCATCAGCTCTGGCAGCCCCGACCTGACGTCCCCACCACACCATCACTTCTCCCCAGCCTTTACCCCCGGGGAGGTGTAGGGACTTGCTGCCGCGGGGAGCAGAGGCGATGCCCCTCGGCCCCCTCGGTGGCTCTCTGTGTCCCCCCTGGCAACGCCTGCCCCATTTTCCAGAGTTGTTTGTGGGCCTGGGGTTTCTCAAGGTTGTCTCAGCACACTGAGGCCACGCAGCTGGGGAGGCAGAAAACCCACAAGCTCCAGATGAAGGGGAAAAAAAAAAAAAAAAAACAAAACAAAAACAAAACCTGTTGTGGACTCCACCGAGGAGATGGGCAGATCTGCAAGCTCAGGTGTCCATGAGGGGCAAGTCCCCAACCTCCCGTCACGTTCCCCCTTCCTCCAGGTCATTCATGCCACGGCCAGAGGCAGAACCCAGCGGAGATCAGGAGCTGCCTCACACGCTCCACACCGGGCTGGATTTTTTTGGCTGTAAAAGCTTTTTTCCTAATATTTAACCAGCTGCAGCCCCCATGCCTCATTCCACAGCTCCTGCTTTCGTGCGAAGCTCCCCAGCTATAAAGGAGAAGGAGACGGGAAGGAAGACGTGCACGGGCCATATCGGTGACCTGCTTTCCAAAACAGGATGGTTTCCCCCAGGAGGCGTCAGCAGCTCTCTGCGACATGAGGTTCATTACATTTAATCACATTCTTGTAGGGTCCCGGTGAAGGCCAGGAGAATGGGTTTATTACTGTCTAATATTCTGTTGCTTTTATTTTAAATTAATGGTTTGCAGCTTTTTTCTTTCTTTTTTTTTTTTTTTCCCTAAATTTTATTTGAACTAAAACAAAAACATATTCACGTAAATTAAAAATGCTGATGAACAGAGGGAAGAAGGAGACTATTTATGGAGCTTTTGTTTCCATACTCCACATCCCAGCACAGCCACCCATCTGTCCTCTCTGTGCGACAAAGGGAGCCACATCAGTGAAGAGTATTATGGGGGTACAGAGGATAAACGGGGTACCGGGGAGATGCGTGTAGGGCCAACAAAGCACATATCTATGTGTTACGGAGAGGCAGGCTGGACTTTCAACATGCCTCCAGCCTTATGCCAAGACCTACAGAGATGCTCATCAGGGGCTTCTGCGTGCAAAAGTTACAGCTGCCCCGACTCACCTACTTTGCTTCCTCCATTTTTATTCTATTTTCAGCAATGAAAGCTCTATTTATCTTTCCTTCCAACCCACACGGTCAGACCTTGAAGGGACACTGTTCCTCCCAAAGACACAGTATAAATAATGCCTTCGAGCTGACCTTCTTCCAAAGGTCTGGGCTGACTCACCGGCATTTTACGCCCCAGAGCTGAAGTCCGCAGGCACTGCTCCGGGTTGGGCTGGTGGGAAGGAGTCATTGTTTACTGCAGCAAAGAAGTGGAAAGCAACACAACTAATTCTGGCCTGAAACACACGGGAGGAAGGCGCACGGCTCTCAGGAGGAACAGCCCTTGTCCAGTAACTCATGGGCTGGTGTCGAGAGGGATCAGAGAGGGATCTAAGAGGGGTGAAGAGCCCCAAGGTCACAATCCTGCTAGGGATGAGTTTGGGGCAGGGAGAAGAGTTGCTCTCTGGAGCGTCAGCCCTGAGAAAGCAAAGCAGCTTCACTGCCTTTCTTACAGAAGCCAGGAACATCCCAAACATCTGATTTTCTTATGAAAAATGCACCAAGGGAGCAGGAGACACTTTGCAAGGAGGGCCTGTCACTGCTTGGGCATCTCCCCCATCCCCATGCTTTGAGGGCACCAGGCTGTATACCTGCAAAAACCAGGACTGTGCAACAGCCCGCTGATGAGATAAAACCCTCCTTGGGGTTAAACCCTTCTCCTCGTGGGAGGCCAACACCTTCTCAATTCAACTTAGACCAACACGATGCCTAGGACTTGTCATGGTCCCTGAACTAGAACATGTTGGAGAACAGAAGTCCCATCAAGTCCTCAGCCATGCCACTGCAGCCACCCAGGATGCACCATCTCCACTGGGTACCAGGCTCTGCTGCTGTGCACGGAGAAGCCACAGGCTGGTGGGAAGACATCTGACCTCGAGCATGTACGTAATCCTGCCAGCTCCGCAAGGACAAGAGGGAGGAAGCTTCCTCATCCCTCCGCTCAAAACCAACCTTGGTTTTTTTGGCACGAAGGAAAACAATTGCTGAAATGCCCACTCACTTGTAGCAAGATGAAATTTCCATTTTTCTAGGACAGCAGGAAAATCTTTCACAACCAGAAATGCCTTAATTTTTGCAGATTTTTAATATATACAATCATATATGCACAACTATCATTCATCAAACCCATTAATCAAGCAAGTAAGTTAGAAATTAAGCAATACATACATGAGGCTGGGCCCGAGAAGCTGGCATGTTAATTAATGCTGAGCTGGTCATACCCTCCGCAAGCTACAAATTAAAATGATTGGTTATCAATGGGGTTAGAGAAACAATGTTTAACATACATCAGCA
The DNA here is from genome assembly GCF_018691265.1 of Tyto alba. Lineage (NCBI taxonomy): Eukaryota > Metazoa > Chordata > Aves > Strigiformes > Tytonidae > Tyto > Tyto alba. The sequence continues at coordinate 55,587,573 of NW_024881327.1, forward strand.
AAAGCACAATTTAGGAGAAATAAAATGTATGAACCCAACCAATGCCACCTTCCCCCTCCCCTGGGGTATGAGGTTGAGGTCTCCCTGGCACCCTTGGCATGAGAGCAGGGTTTGGGCTTTCACTGATGTTCATCAAAATGGGACTGGGTTTGAGTGGTCACGGAAAATAAATGAGGTGTTAAAGGGAAATTGCAGCAAAAACCCCCATTATGGAAAAGCTGTTAATATTTCTCAGCACAGGGCAGCGTCTCCTCCTGCGGACACTGCCGGCTTGCAAACACGGAGAACCAAGTTGGTCACAGGAGCCAGGGAGGGATCTGACCCGGGGTGTTTTTAACAGAAAGGGATCGGGAGAGCTCAGGACCAAGGTCTGGTACAAACAGAACACCGAGCACAAGCGCAGCTTGTCCTTGGCAAACCAATGCCGTCACCTACCCCTGCCCTGGGCAGCGAGCAGCAGCTCTGCTTCTGTCTTGCAAAGTGTATTTTCCTTCAAGGTGGAGAAGGGGGAGAAATTAGATGTTCTCAAGAGAAAATAGCTGGTTTTGAGCAGCAGGCCCAGCCCGACAGCGCTTGCCCAGCTCGCCAGCTCTGGCTGGTCCCTGAATTCACTGCTCTTGACCCCATCAAACCAGACCTGCATCAGACCTTGAGCCAAGCTGAAAACACAGAACCTACAGCCGCTTCATGAGGGAAGGGTTCCCCCCAGGCTCAGTTCCCACCAGGACACCCGTGCAACTCTTGGAGGCTAGTGGGAGACAGCTCCTCTGCGACTGCTTTATCAGCAAGCAGAAGGAACAAATATCTGCTCATCCCTTGGGGCTGCAGATGGACCTCATGGTTGTCCTTCCTGATCTGCTTCCCATGGGAGTGAGGATCCAGGAAGGAGTGTGGAGCACAAGGGGAGGCTGCAGGGGCAGAGCAGGCAGGAATAAGGGCTGATCCAGCAGCCACCTGCATGGGCTCAGCCTTTGCAAATCCCTACTCTGAGTGCATCTCCCAGAGAAGCAAACTAGAAGGCTTAGCCAAGGAGGCCTTGCTACAGAAAAATTGCTTTTCTATGAGTTTTGGGAGCTTCTTTCCTCGCATTCAGTAACCATGGTGTTTTCCTGTGCATGTGCACATAGACTAGTTTTAAACAGGCCTCGGGCTGAACTTCTCACCCCGCTTGGACAAGATGGCCAACACACTCAACAACCTCAGAACAGAGGGGTTCCGCATCTGTTTGTTTTCTCTATTTCAGATGAGGACAACAAAGTGATCCTTTGTTCCAGTCATCCATCAGAGGAGGGACCAAAGCCAGGCTTGGCAAGGAGGGAGAAAGGCTTTGGAGCCACACAATGAAACACACCCAGGCACACAGGCACGGGCAGGAACAATCCTGGCTCCTGCTTCCAAGGTCACCACTGGAAGAGCAAGTGGTACAGAGACTGCGGCCCCAGGCCCGAGCTCCTGGCCTGGGACCCAGCACCTTTCCCAGGGGGAAGGGGTAGGATGGCCTCTTCAGACCGGGGCTCCTCCTCCACCCTCCAAACCTGGCCCCAGAGGGGAGCCGAGCGGGGTGGAGGGACCCCAATGGCCGTGGGGTGTCAGATCATCTAATCAAAAGTCACCCCCAACCCCGTGTCTGTCACCAGGAGAAGGTGGGCGTGGGAGGAACAGCATTCACGGCCAAAAGAGAGAGCTGGAGGAGGGAGATGGTGGGAATTTCGGGTTGGATTTCCATGAACAAGGTCCCTCCTCCTCCACTCCCCAAACGAAAGGCAAAAGTGAAAGACAAACAAAGAAACAGAGAAGAATCAATCAGGAGTCAGACTGAATAACTCAATTCATTGCCGGGTGGTTTGTTTGCAAAATGTTTGTTTCAGTAAAGACACGTCAAAGTCTTTCACTTTGAAACTGCTGCAGCAGAGTATTTTGGCTTTGCCACATCCCTCTCCCCTTCTCGTCCTTTCACCACCCATTTAAACTGTTCCCCAAGTTTGACCCGGGTTTGTAGCTGCTTTCAATAGGCTTTAAACTGCCCCAGGGAACAGAGTATTTACTGCAGAGCTGGGGTCCCGCCAGCTGCAAACCTCTGTCTCACTCCCTCTGGGACCTCTGCAACCCCCCCGGTGCCGATCCACCACCACTGCGGAGAACCGAGCAACAAATGCCGCGTACACATAAAATCTGTGTATGCATAAAAGTGCGTGGGTCCCCATCCAGAGCTATTTTTTTTTTTTTTTTTTTCCCCAAAAGGCTCATCTGAGCAGGTTTGGTACCATCATGATGAAGTCCCTGCAAGGTCTGGGAGAGAGGCAGAGCCCCATCGACCCCCGCGGAGGGGAGAGCTGAGCGGCTCCACCCGCACCGGCCCCGGGGGCATCGCGGGAAAACCTGGCTCGTTACCTCGGTTGCCCGCGACTATTTCTGGGGAAGAAGGCCCTGCCTTCGGGTCCGAGGACATGGCTAGGGAAATATTTTCCTGACCTTTGCTGGATGTTTTAAAATAAATAAAAATTACTTAATGCAACATGCGGTGTCGTTTGTTTTGGTTAGAGGAAAGTCAAACATGAGCAAGAGCTCACCTCACTTCACTTTGCAAGCGAAGGCTGAGGGACCTCATTTCAGTGAGGTCAGAGGTGCCTCCCTTTACCTTCTTCTCCACCACTCATTGCCACAGCCCTCCTCTTCCTCACAGGCCTCCTCAGAGGGCAGAAGGTTTTCACCTCTATCCTCCGTACCCACTGCCCATAAACGCCTTCCTGGATGTTTTGGTACCTGCTGGACAAAGCCTGAGGCCCCTAATGACAAGGTCCGCACCCAGGAAGGGGGAGGTGGGCCGAGTTGTCTTACTGACAGATCTACTTCTGCACATCGCAGCCAAAAGCTGCCCCGCGAACAAGTATCGAGAAGGAAAAGAAACCCCAGATCGCCCGCAGGCAACGCTCAGGAAGGGCTTTTGAAGAGGCAGCCCATGGGGCAAGCCTTGGGGATCTGGCAGAGGATCAGCCGTCACCAACTACTCCAAACCAGCAGCAACCAGGACCACGGCTCCCTCCCCACCAGCACTCAGACCAGGATGCTCCGTGCCCCTGGCTCCAGAAGCACAAAGAGAGGGACCAACACTACACGAAGATGCATCTCCCCCCATCTGCAGCCCCAAACCCTGTAACTGCTCTCCTTGCTCTGCAGCATCTCCGGGGTGGTGACAGGTCCTCACCTCCACCAAGACATGAACAGGGGCAGAGAAACACTGAGGATCCGGCTGCCAACAACTCTCTGTTCCCTGGCAGGGGTCCCATTTTCTGGTTGTCACCTTCCAAAAGATAACTCTTTTGCCTTTGGGTCAGTAGGAAATGTGCCAGACGAGAACCTGGCCGCCCGGGCCACCAAGGGCCACCTCTGGGGCAGCGTCCTGGCCCTGCTGCTGGGGCACACGAGGTCCCCGCGACGGATCCCAACCTGCTGCGGACACAAGGGAGGGCCTAATTCTCAAAGCAAGTAGTGGATGGAGAGCCGGCTGTACCGAGCATGAAACAGTGATCCGTGTACCCCTCCACGGTGTATGGCCTCCCATGGGACAAGGAGCACCCCGAAGTCTTGAGGGAGAACTTCAGTGCCAGGGAAAGAGCGGCTCTCTGTTAATTTGGATAGAAAGCGCACAAATTTCCAAAGAAGGATGAGTGCCAGAGTGTAACTCGAGAGAAAGGTGGACAGACCTGCAGCTGGGATGCCATCACACAGCTTCTGCAGGAGCACTCAGATATCACATTGACTTTTCAAGCTGGTAAAGAGCAGCAAGTGTGTTTGGACAAGAGCATCCAGAGCAAAGCTGCGGGAAGGACGGGAGCCGGAGGAGGGTTGGGGACTGCTATTTTCCTTCCTTCCTCCCATCACAACCTGCGCACTGGGAGCCACCAGCCCGGCCTGGAGTGAGTGCGGGTGTCTGAAAGGGGTCCCCTTGGCCCTGGGTGCAGCTCTCCCTCGGCCCCGTCCTGCCTGGAGCTGCCTGTGCCGGGGTGGGAGGAGAGGGGGGAGCAGGGCCAGATCCTGTGGCGCCTGCGGTGACAGGGTGCGGCTCACCAAGCAACGGTTTCCCCGCGATGCCCCACCACATCTGAGGAGGGGATTAATTCTTGTTTGCAATTTAAACAGCCCTGCCGTGCCAGGGCACTGCGGACACACAATAACAGAGCCTCCAGCCTCTCTCCAAATTAGCCTAATGAGGAGCAGGTTTCGGGACAGGCTTGGAGGAGGAACAGGCTGCCCCTCTCCTCCCACCTCTTCTGCCACCTTTACCAGCCCTGCGGACGTGCTCAACACCCAGCGTGGTGCTGAGTCCCGGTGCAAGATGTCCCTGTGTACCGCAATCCTGCTTTTCCTCCTAAACTACCCCAAAACTCCCTGCCCAGCTGCCTTTGCCTCTGGGCCAGCATCTCCAAGAGGTCCCCCCCAGTGATGGACGGGGCCAGAGCACCACCTCAGCGCAGGTAGAGGTTTGCACACTCGGTTCCCTAAATGCAGGTGCACGCTTGTCTACACAGCACCTACGATCTCTGGCTTGCACACCCCATGCCACCAACAAGCATGTTCACAGTTAACGCTGGTCAAAAGATGGGGAAAAAAAAAGAAAAAGCTTTGGAGGACAGTTTTTCCTTTTCTTTTCCAAACTAACTGCAATAAAAAAAAAGGTGGAAGCCAAAAGGAATTTGAAATGCTGCCATTTTGGGAGCGCGGATGTAAGAACAGTGTGAGCCCTGGGTTTCTCTTTCTTGCCTTGCCCTCACCTCCAGGTGCAACAAAACCTGGGGAAAAACGGGGAAATGGTGAATGAGTCTCAGGGGAAAACACCAAAAGTGAATGTAGTGCTGCAAAATTAACCTGAAAAACATTCTTGATTTTTCACCGTTAGAAAGTGCCCAAGGAAAAGAAAAACCCGTAAAAAAGACGACTTTTCATACCAAAAGCCATGGCGATCTGATTCAGAGGATTTCAAGCAACAGTGGGCATGGCAGAGCCGGGCAGAGGCCAGGCAGGGAGACCCCCCAACCTGCCCCGCAGGGTGGGGGGCACCCCAGGGTGCTCCCTCCCTCCTGCCCATAGAGCACAGACAGAGGAAATGGAGCAAACTGGGAGGCCCCCCAGCCCCGCAGGGTGGGGGGCACCCCAGGGTGCTCCCTCCCTCCTGCCCATAGAGCACAGACAGAGGAAATGGTGCAAACTGGGAGCCCCCCCAGCCCCGCAGAGCATGGGTGTCCAGCACAGCCTTGGCCAGGCCCCTTCAGCACCGGCTCGCAGAGGACCCCGACTCCACGGCAGCCCCATGCCGAGGTCCCGCGGTGGCCAGAGCCCCCCCTCCGCACCCAGCAGAGCCTTCGCCAGCAGCTCTCATAAAGGATGTTTATGGGAGGAAACTTTCCTCCCCTCACCTCCCTCAAAAAAGCAGCCACTGGGTTAATAAACCCCCTGGTAAAACAAAGCAGGGGAATTTCCATTAAGCAAAGTAAAAGGATAATGAGCGAGGGGGCTAAGAGCACCCGCCTCGTCCTGCATCACGGCAGCCAGGGCCGGTGCTGAGTGGAAGCCCCAGCCATCCCGGCTCCCCGTCAGAAAACAAATTTGGGTCAAACCCTGGGTTCCCAGAGAGAATTGCATTTCCTTTTTGTTAGCTCCACCAAAGTCACAGGAGAAGGAGCAGGAGCGGGTCTGGACCCCACTGACGATACAGAAAAATCAGGGGTGGGAAAGGGTGCTGGCAGATGAAGGTGAGAGGAAAGGAAATGTTTTGTAAATTCATTTTTTAACCAAAATTAAAAAAAAAAAAAAAAGTTGCATTTAAGAAATGGTTTTTCCATCAAAAAAAATGCAGCAGAGGTCCAGTGCGGAGGCGGTCACTCTGATGGTCTCAAAGAGCGGCATTGCACATCGGAAGTGCTGCAGGTTGTTATTCTGCTACACACCACTGTTTTGACTGAAAATTGATGAAAAAACGAAAAAAAAGGGAGGAGAATTTAAACTGTAGGTTTCAGAATATATCCCCCAAAAAAATTTAGTCAAACCAACCTGAAAGTTGGGTAGATTTTTCTATTAAAAAGTAAGAAATTATGCCTTTGCAGCTTCCTGGAGTCGCAGGTGTAAAGCCAGTCCGCCCACCACCGTCCCATCTGTGGCCGTGGGTCAGGAGGGGCCCAGAAAACCCCTCTGTTGGGGGTCTTAGCCCACCGTCTCTGCAGAGGGTCTTGCAACCTTGGGGGAGGCACTGGGTGCCACCAGCTTCCCTGGTGCAGCAAAGGGACATCACTTGCCCAGCATCACGAGGTAAATCAGAGGTAAAGGCAAGACCTGCACCCCAGCTCTCCTACGCTCATTATTCCCTGACCCCCTCACCTCTCTCCCAAGTATTTTCTGCACTAGGCTAGAAAAAGTGTTTTGTTTTGTTTTGTTTTTTATTTGCAGAAGGGAAGGTTCCTGTTCCAAGACTCATTTTGGTGTGTTTTTTACCGACATGCTCCAGTTACTTTACTGATAGAAGATGAAGCACAATTGTAAATTATTAAGACAAATCCGCAAATGGCAAGCGAATGGAAAGTCAATTAGACTGTCAGTAGTATTTTCAGTCTGGAGCTGCTTTTTTCCTTTCAGCGACACTATTTCACTTGGGCCAATGTTTTCAGACTCTGCTGTCCAGTTCCTAATCGATACTGAAGCACCTCAGGATGGGCTGCCAGCGTCCCCGGGAGCTGAGCATCTGAACATCCCACCTCTTGGCTGGTGGGGAAGCCAAAAAGCCAGCTCTTGCCTCGCTGCAAGGACCGGGGGGTGACCTTGCCTGAGAGCACCAACCCGGATCTCATCGGTGCTTGGGATCGGGAGGCACGAGCAGGGCCAGCTGCAGTCAAGACCGCAGCGGGCTGGAGTCCCACACCCACAGCTTTTGCCAAGCGCTGGCCAAAAATCTTGATTCTTCCTTAACCCAAAGCCTGAAAGCCTTGAACCGGGCGGAGGTTGCAGCGCGCAACGCGCACGCCTGCTTAAGCAACGCCTGCTCAGCCGCAGGGAGGATTTGCACGGCACAGAGCTAAAGCGCATCGGATCGCCTAGCCGGAGGGACGCGGCAAGGAGAGGGGTGCAGCTCCACCTCTGCCTCTCCAGGGACAGCCCGACGCTGCGAGCTCAGCCTGAGCCCGCCTCGGGACACGACCGCAGACGCCTGACGGCACGGACCGGTGGATCGTGAAGTCCTCGTGGAGAGCAGTGCTGAGGTGCCACCAAGGAGCCGAATAAAGAGCAGAAGCACTGGCGCCCAAATTACACATCTTCCTTTCATGGGTGGTGAGGGGCAAGGCAAGGGGCATGCCTGATGAGGCGGAGCTCTTACAGAAAGCTCAGGCTTTTCTAGCCTGGGGTACCATGCAGCACCCACAAACTTTTAAACAGGGAAGAAGGGACTGCCAGAGCCCCTTAAATACCCCGAAGGAACAGAAGACCGTGAAAAGCTCTGCCAAATGCCTCTGACAACATTTTCAGCTGCTCCAGAGCAGTCAGGCTCGCTGACAGACTTGTGTATCGCACACACACGTGTCGGCACTGGCAGGTCTCTGCCTCGGAGAGGACACGTCTGCCGGCCAAGAAACCCAAGGGCTAGAGAAAAGTGAAGCACCAGCAGGGCCAGTGTCACCGGTGTGGCCCAGACACCTTCCAGCTGTGCTTCAGGAAGGAGGAACAGCAACCCCAGCGGCACGAGCAGCCTGACCCATCTACCAGGGGCAGCTGAGACCCCTCGAACTCGTGGCACAGACAAACGTGCTTCCTGCAACAACAGCAACACGTCCCTCCTTCCCCGCTAAAGCCTGCCCAGCTCCTCTCACCACGGATATTCTGCAATCCCAGTCCCCACCGGGACCCTCTGCAGAGTAACTGGAGCTGCTTGAAAGCGGCGCGTGGGTTTGGAAGCAGCAAAGCATCCTGCAAACAAACAAAGAGGAAAACTGGGGAAAGGAAACCTGGCCGTGTGGTTGTGGTAAGGACGAGCGAGCCTCGGGGGACCTTTGCTTCCAGTGTGGCCTTGGGCAAACTGTCCCATCTGCCAGCACCAAGTTCACCCTCCTCAGTGCTGGGGTGAGTCCCCTCGAGGCTGTCAGCTCTTTGGGGCAGTGGCTGTCATTCCCAAGAGAGCATCCCCCACAGCAGAGCCCTGCGGGGCTGACTGCAAACCTTCAGCCTCAAGCCAACCCACGCATCTGAGGAAGAGACGCTGAAGGGAAGAGTCTGGCATGGAGAGAGCCTGGTGTCTCTCCCCCAGAAAAGCAAATCTGACACCTCATGTTAAACGTAGGGGAGAAGGAGGAGTTTGCGGTTGGTTGTTGTGGTGTGGCGGAGGAGAGAGCGTGAAAACGGCCGTGGAAGCTGCAAAAGGAAGGGCACAACCAGAGGGGACCCCACATCTGCATCACTCTCTGCCCCAGCCCTGTACCTGCACGAGTTCCCCCCATGTCACACAAAGTGCCTTCCCACCGCTGCGAGTTTTTTCCCTACCTGGGCAGGAATCAGAGGCTCTTTGTCATCGATGTCGATTAGGACGTCATCCCTGGGCGTGAGGCTCACATCATCTGCAATCGGAGCGAGCACGAGCATGAGCAGGACATCCAGCTGGGCGAAACCCCAAAGCCGAGCCACCTTGGGATCAACCTCCAGGAGCCACCTCAACGTTGCCCAGAGCCTTCACACCAGCCAAAGCTCGTCTTCGTGCCGGTCGAACAGCTCGGCCAAGGACGGTCCATCTCACCAACCAACCAACCAACCAACCAACCAACCCCAGAGCTGAACCCCCTCCTTGGCACCTCGGGGGCTTTTCGTATCAGACCTCCAGCCGGCACAAAAGCTGTGCTCCTACACACACAGCTCCTCCGGGAGATGGGCACGGGGGTGCAGTCCTCACGGCAGCACCTACCTGAGTGCTCCTGGGGACCGTCCATCTCCTCGCGGTAGGGGTCACAGTAGAAGTCCTCCAGCGAGCGGATGGTGCACTGCCCCACCACGGGCCTTCGGCCGAATGGCCTGTTGTCGATGATTTTGACGATGATGGGGGGGCTGTACAGGCTCTCCTTGGGTAAACGCTATGGGCAGAGGGGAGGGACCACATAACTACACAGGGCAGGGAGGGCAGCTGCTCTGCACCCCCCCCCAAAGGGAACCACGACTGAGCAGGACAGGATTAGTTTCACCACAGGATGCATTTTTGGGGGGGGGGGACCTCCAGAGGTCCTTCCCAACCAGCTCTGCTCTGACCCCATCACTGCAGGGTGGGGACTGGGTCCTCACCACTTCCATGAAGAGCACACAGACATCAAAGTTGGGGTTCTTCTTGACGTTCTTGATGACGCAGGACTGCACGAGCTGGCCTCCGCACTCCACCAGCAGGCTGGGCGAGGTGACGCTGGCCAGCTGGTAGCTCTTGAGGTTCCTCAGCCCCCAAGCCAGGATCTGAAGGGTGAGAGGAACAGACAGCAGAGACTGAGCCAAAGGTCTGTGTCTCTCGCTGAGCTGCTCAGTGATGGAGGTAAACCCGACGGTTGGCCCACCACGAAGGAGACACGGATCAACCATGTAGGACAGCCTGGGGGAAGCCAGGTGGTACAGCAAGCATTTCTCTGTATGCACCAATACACCAGGTCCACAACTGATTATCTATTAATGGAGCATCTCTGTTTTGTGCAAATATCATCCTGGTGTGAGGCAGACTGTCCTAAAAACAAGTGTGGTCAAGGGCTGTCCTCTGCCCTGGGACCTGACTGCTTGGTGAGATTCGTTTCCCCATCAAGATAACCCATGAGCAGAACCAGCTCCCAGCACTGGGGGGACTCTGTATCCACAGAGTCTGGCTTGGGTCCCGTTTCTGAGTCTCATCCCCCACGAGGGACACACTTTTGGGGTGCTATTCCACGCGGAGGCGAGCTGCCTCGTGCGCTCCCCGTCACTCACCTCGATGGCCGTGCGCTGCAGGACCGGTTTGATTCCTTGGGGGACCATGTAAATGTTGGGCTCCCGCTGGGGCGGGGGGTACGGCAGGTCAGAGTCCGCGGACTGTGGGGAGCAGAGATGCCAAGGGCACGTCAGGTCACGCCAGAGTGGGACACCAACCCCCCCTCACCTCCCCTTCCCCGTCCTGCACCCCCTCCCACTCCCAGAGTCTCCTCTCTGCAAAACTCAGCTTCTCCCAGAAGTCCAGGACAGCTAGAGAGGGGGAGGGAAGGGCTGGGGGGATGAATGTGCTTGCAAACTCTTTGTCTCCCTTTAATCTGACCCTGGAAAAGACAAACACCTACTGCTGAGAGCGATCCCTGAGCCTCTCCAGGCGACCTGAGAGGGATCTGTCCCCCATCAAGGCTCAGCCTCTGTTAGGGGATGAAAGCACATCTCTCCCTCACCAGGACCACGGTGAGATAGTTATGCAGAGGGATGAGGAGAGGGGATGAAGCCGCAGCAGGGGGTTAATTAGTGAAATACAGCTCCCGGAGTTGGGCAGAGTGAGACGCTGTGACCAGCTCCCGAAAAGCAGCAGTTTAGTGGGGGCAGCACCATGGGACGGAGAGTCGGCATCGCCTCCGGCTGCGGGAAGGGGATGTTGTTCCCACAACATCTCAGCTATAAGCCAGAACTGGGAACCGCCAAGCTGCCAGCCACAGGACAGGGCTCAGATAAAGCCGTCCACGCACAGCATAGACAGAAGGAGATCTCCTCAGGGCAAGACCAAATCTGGAAGGCAAGTGAAGGATTCAAAATTTGCCTTCACAAAGGAGGAAAGCAGAGAGCCAGACTTCCCCAGCCGCTCGCAGAGGACGGGCTCTGAGCCCTCCCAGCGTTTGGATTCTTCTTGACCTGCACCTTCGAGTTCAGAGTCACCAAAAAGGCAGGAATGAAAGCAAAACCTCTAAAAATGCAGCCCTCAACCGAGGGCAGTTGGAACCTATTTAGGAGACCAACATTCTTTTCAGGCTGGAGTATTATTGCATTAAATTAAGTGCGCGTATGTATTTCAATTATAGGATTGGTTCAGGTTTATATACGTATGCATATAAATGTTCTACAAAGGGATTTTTCACGGTGGCATGTTAGATAGAGTCTAAGCTTTAATTTTCATTGGCAGTTGCTGGTGGCTGGCGAATCAAGCTGCTTGTTAACTGAAGACTTTCAGTAACTCCATTTCGGGGCAGATGTCTGGGCTCCCCCACGGGGCAGACGGTAAAGAGGGCAGGCAGTCCTCCCTCCCACGGTCCACGCGCTCGGAGAAATGGTTAGGGCTAGCAGGGAAAGGAGAGGTTATCTGGGAGACGAGTGCCTAAGAAGGGAGAGGGGCAGAGCATCCCCAGCATCGCTTGGGTGCTCAGCACTTTTGGTAACCCACCTGCTTACCCAGAGCCTTAATTTCAGGCTGCTCAGACATTGCACCACCAACACGAGCTGCTCCTTCCTTGGAGTAGAGGAACAGAGCAAGTGGCCCTTGAAGATCTATCCCCAGTTTCGGTTTGTGACCCATAGCACTTAGAGCACATCAGGGTGCTGACTGAGCCAAGAAAAGCCTCAATCTGTCCTTGTATAGTGATGTACGTTCTTTCTAGCTTTAAATGTGTTTAAGTTGCATTTAAGTTGCATAATAAACGCAGAAGTCACCTAGTCCATCTGCAATCTCCAAGGCAGGCTCAAACTCCACACAGCCCCTGTGAGATGGCTGAACAATCTGTTCCCAAAAAGGGAGGGTTTTTTCTCTAACAGGGCACCTAAATCTTCACTGATGCGAATATCATGTGTTGCATTTTCTTATTGTCATTGGACTAAAAATCATTTCAATCCTTCTATCCTCTGGCAAGTCTGTATGGTAAAAGGGGAAAGCCTTGGGGAAAGAGTTCCTGCCTGCCTTCCCTCCTCTCCAGGTTCAACAGCGGCTTTGAAAGCCATCGGTGCACGCTTGGCTTCTACCGCTGCCATGTCTTCAGTTAGCACTAGCCATTTCTGAGTTCCTCTCCATCCCTGCTGCTGTCCTGGTGGTTTTGCAGTCATTCTCCTGGGTCTCAGCAGAATGCACGAGCACTAAATGTTTCACCAGATGGGACAGAAATGAGCAGCGAGTCCTGGGGACGAGGCAGAAGCAAGGGAGGGTTCAGGGTGGTAGCAAGGGACAAGCAATTCCCAGACACAGCTCTCAATCCAGACGCGGCAGGCTGGAGGGAGGAGACATCCATGGAAAGACCTGTGGGGTCTTCTGGGAGCTGGGATGGTTTGAACAAGGACAAGACAAAAGCAATCAGGGTGGAGGGGAGCTCTGGAGATCATCTGCTCCAACCCTGACTTTGATACAGGGTTGGAAGAGAGATGAGTGAACATCAACTCAGATCAACCCAGTCAAAACAGCGGCTGGAGATGTCTCCCAGTTTGAGTGGGCAGCTGGGCCATGTTGTTTCAAGAGGGGCTTAAATCCCAGTGCTTGGAGGGGATCTAGCCCCCAAAAGGCTACTCCCATTTGCACCAAACAGAGGTGCAGCAGAAGGAGGCCTGGTGCCAGCCTGGTCGTTCAGATACATCGTGAGCCTGAACGTATGAGGCAGATTCTCCATAAAGCTCATTATGTCCTGCTAAGGGCACTGGAGACCTCAGGCAGGCATCACTCCTTTGGATGCAGCCTCCGTGGGTTGCTCTGGGTGGGGTTCCTGCAGGGCAGGTGGGTCAGGCCAGGCCATGGCTGAAAGAGCTGGTCTCTCTGAGAGTCTCTGCTGGGACTTTGCTTCGTTTCTGGGCAAAGGCAGAGGAACAGAGGAGAGTCAAGTGTTTGAGCATAAAAGGTACCCATTGAAGGAGCCCCTCGTAGAACAAGGCAGGGGTGCAGAGCTGTGGAGTGCCCCATCCAGAAATGGCAGTGGCAAGAAATGGAGGAGAAAGAGCAGAGAGATGGTTATATTTACACAAGCTCATCCGGCTCAGCCCACGCGGAGCACAAAGATGAGCCCCACACCACCAGGAAAGGCTGCTTGGGTGGAAGAAACCCCACCCAACCTTTCATGGAAATGTGGTCAGGCTCTTTGCATGCCCCAGGTCCCTCCTAGCTCACCTGCCGGATTTGGGGGTTAACTGGATCCTAGGGCCAACATAACACTCAAGTAGACGTGCCCCTTGTTCAGCTCCCTGCCTTGTGTTTTCCAAGACACCAGCCTACCCTGACACCGCTTGGCTCAGCCTGTGATCCGCTCTGTAGGACGCACAAGGTCTGGGTAGCAGCTCTGACAGGTCGCCCAAGCAGCCGCTTGGGATCCTGATGAGAGTATTGCCTTCAGAGCAACTGGAGCAGTCCAGAACACACCCCAATTCATGACAAATTCCCCATGAAATATTGCAAACTTTTCAACTGGGATTTCAGTTGAGGTCCAGCCAAAGGTCAGCCCAGGATTTCAGCTTTTGCATGCTTTGTTTGGAAGGGTTGAACACCAGCAGACCTCATGCACGCACACCCCACAGAGGTTAAATACTACTTGACATGCCCTGCCATTGGGAGCACTCCCTGGGTCAAGCACGGAACCCATCTACTCATTTTACTAAAATCCTGATGCTCTTGGCTTGTCTCATCTGCAAAGAAGTGGCTGCCCCATGGAGGCACAGTTTTAACAGTCTCCAAGATGAAGAGACGACTAAATCTTACAGACTCACCTCATCCAGACCGGAGGACAGCTCACTCTGGAGAAGAGAAGGAAAGTACAGAGTTAGAGAAACTCTCACCCCTAAGTTCATCCTAAGGCATATAATTGTAGCTGACAACTAAATAGAAAGAGGATGCCTTCCAAGTTCCTCCACACCACCACCCCTGAGCTTGAGAAGAAATCAGTGCAGACGACTTAAAACCATTTAAAGTCCAGCATCAGTTAATGTCTCTGCTCGGCCAGGTTGCAGGGTAGGAAACATGCTGGAGCAGTTGGGAAGCACGGCCCTTCGCAACGGGAACGCTGAAATTATTGCGGGGCAGGAGTGTAACGGTGTGTTTGACACCTGAGGAATTATATCTGGAGTGGGATACATTTGCCCTGTCTTACGGTCAACAGTGAGCTGCCCCACCCACCTCATCTCTCTTTACCATCAGCTGAAGGAAAACGGCATCTCTCCATGGGGATGCCTTCATCCTAAAATAAGCCCCTAAGGCAGGATGGACACATTGCCTGCAGAAGCAGGGCTGCAAACAGAGTCCACTGAAAATCTCTGCAGGAGCAGCTGACGGAGCTGGGACCCCACAGCTCTGTCGGGGCAAGGGAGGGGATGGTTTTGAGGGGTGCAAGGCCCAGGAGCTGCAAACGGGGTAGAGACATTACCTCAAAGCCAGGGATGTGATGGACAGCCGGCTGTGGAGAAAAAACACATACTTTCCATTCGCACGCCCGGTGCCAACTCAGCTTTGCCTGGCAGACAAACATCAGTCCTCCCAACACCGCACGCTGCCCCGCTCCATGCCCAGTGCTGGGCTCCAAAAAGCCTGGGCAGGAGGGCAGGGCTCCACCTCTGACAAGGAGGCACGAGCAGAGCCTCAAATCCACCCGGGTGCTTCCTGCTAGGATCAAGCGAGCTCCTTGGAGAGGAGTCCTCTCCCCCCAAGATCCTCCCCACCCAGTTCAGGAATGTCCAAGTGGGGTGAGGAGGAAGAAGAGGCTGCGTGTAGATGACTCGGTGCCCTGTCCCGGTGGCAGAGACATCCCCTGACCCCAAACTGGTGCAGGAAGGTTCGCCCCCCGTGCACCCACCCCCGGCAGCCGCAGCAGCATCGTGCAGCAAACCTCCAGGAGCAGAGCTGGGACCTGCATCGGATTGAGGGAGGAGGGACCCCCCGTTCCCAGTTAGCACCTCGGGGCTGGGAGGGAGGGACAGGACAGGGAGGTTTATCCTTCCAGTCCATCCACTTTCCCTGGCATAGAGGCACATCTGGGCTGCAGCCGGGCGCCACGGCCAGTGGAAAAGCCAGAGATGAGAGAGGCGAGGGGGTGGCATGTGCAGGGGGACAGGGAAAGCACACAAGAACACCCTGGGGCACGATGAGAGTCTCTCCCACCCAGGCTGGCTCCAAAGCACAGCCTCCTCCCCCCCGGCTCGTTACAGGAACAGCCAGCACTGAATGTGACAGCTTGCTGGGGGAGCAACCTCCCCCTTCGGCTCTCCAACCCCCTCCAGAAAGGAACTCCGAGCAAAGAGCAGCGAGCTGGGGCCAAATGCACCAGGCTCTTCCCGCAGTGCAAAGGTGCTGAGGCTCGGAGCTCAGCACCGCAGCCAGCCAGGCTGGCAGGGCGTGAGAGGTCCCTCCCAAACTGGTACCCAGCAGCCCAGGCTTTTGCTCCAACGCTGAGCCCTCTTCCAGTTGGCCTCGCTAAAAGCCTCCCATCCCACGACCGCAGCGCAGCCAGCGCTGAGCGTCGCAGCCGGGTCTGCTCGGAGCATCCGTCCTCCTGAGACCAAGGCCAGGCAGCCCCAGGGGTGCTGGGCATAGCTCAGCGCTGAGCAAAAGCTGGATCCTGCCAGGTGCTGGGAGGCTCCGAGGGAAGGAGCTTTGCAATCAGAGGCAGGATCGGGCCCTGATGGGGAGCTCACCTTCTCTCTCTGAATCAGCTCGAAGGCAGCCAGCAGCTCCCCGACGTTTCTGTTCGCCTTGACGACGGGGTGCCAGGAGAGCCGCGGCGAGCACGCCAGGCTGGGCTTGCAAATGCAGCGCCCCATGAACTCATCCGCACCCTGAAAGGCAAGCACAGGCACGGGGAGCTCAGTTCCCACCCCACTTCCCAGTGGAGTCCCTCACCACGCACCCGCATCTCATCTGACACCCCATCCCTCAAAAATCAGGCTCAGTGTCTGAACAGTTACGGGACCGGTTCAGAAAAAAGATGGGTTTGATGCTCATATGGACTCAGGTTTTCAAACTCCTCCCTGTAACTACTAGAGCTAGAAATGTACTCTTTCTTATGCATTTTGGCTTAAACAGGAGGTGAGATCCCTACAGTATCACATGATTTCCAGAGCAGGAGCTCAGAGTACAGCATTAAGTATCAGCAGCTCTTAAAAAGCCCATTTACTGGTCTGCCATGGGGTCTTCAGTTGCCTTTGCTGCTTCTTGCTGGTCTCTTTTGGAGGAGGGAGGGCAGAAGGTTCCTGAGACATAGTCTACATGCTCTGCACTTGCACACTGCTCCCACATGGAGTCTGAAATCCCTTCTGCTCTTGTGACAGGCCACAGCCCAGTTTTCCTAGGAAGGACTCAAGGTTATCTCACCAGTCCCCCAAATGCCATTACTACAAGGCACTTTAGATACCTTTGGGCAGCTGAGAAAACAACAGTGGATGGTCCCCTACTTGCCTGGTTGCTTTAAAACCTGTCCCAAGAATTTTTCCACAAGGAAATATGGTTAATTTGGCCACTCTGCAAAACGCGGTGTAGATGCAGCTTTGGTAACTGGAGCAGAGCCACCAAGGACATCACTAGCAGAGCTTTTTGGTGAATTTTTGTCTTCCGAGTGTCCAGCTCAGCGCCTGAGCCACCCAGAGACCATACAGCATTGCACTCCAGCGGGCAGGAGCGATGCCACGTGTTTGTCCCATCCACCCTAGCACGCTCACACCATGAAGGTCCAGCTGATGCCAACACACTTACGTAGGTGTCATGGTCATATATTTCCACCACGATGTTGGGAGGGGAGTCAGATACGTTCTGGGGGTCCCCAAAGATCTCTATCTCGTAGAAGATGAGTGTCTGGTCCCAGGTGGGATTCAAGGTGTTCTTGATTACCACTGTCTTCTGGCTTTGGTGAAGGAAGGAAACAATGGCATAAGGATCTGCAAGAGATGTTGGACAAGGGACAAAGGATGAATTAGAGCTACTGGTCTGGGAAGGAGAAAGCAATTCATAGTCATTCAAGGGCCAACGGGCTGTCCAGGGAAGGCTGTGAAGAGGCTGAAGGATCTGCGGGTCTTTTAGAAACAGCAATGACATTCCCATCATGTCCCAGTCAACTCCGGCAGAGAAGAGAATGAAGCCAAGTTCTCCAACACATATCCCTGTACACCAGTTACTCACAGTTCAGGTATTTCCCAAGCTAGATGTGATGTCTGTGTGTTTAACAACCCCACAAGCGCACTGTCTTCCACAGACTTGCCCTGGCTCTCTTGAACCCACCATATCCTCCAGGGAGGACTCAAAACTGCATGAAGAACCATCTTCTCATGGTTTTTTGCAGTACCCAGCTCCCTCGATCTCCATCTGATGTTCCCCAGCTCTTGCATTAGAAGAGAAGGAGCAGGCCACCCCTGCCTACTGCACCAACACTTAGGATTCATGCCAACGCTAAAACAACTCCTTTTCAAGCTGGAGAGTCTCAGCCTATGGCGTTATTCCTCATAAAGGGCCAGTCCAGACCCTACTGCTCATTCCAGCCCTTTTTATGACAAGACAACCACAATGGTCCACACAACTTCGCTGTCCATCTATGCAAAGACCTTCCTTCTTATCCCACAGCAGCCGCCTTTCCTTGAAAACCTTTGATGAAGGTTTTTGAAACCAAAAACCTCTTGGACATCCAACGAGACCATGTTAACCAGAGCAACGTTATCCTCTGGCGTGTGATAGCTTCAGCTGATGGAGACACCGTGACCTTCCCTGGCCACATCTTTCAGCACTCCACTGCTGTAACATTAGGAATTTCTTCCCTGCCCGACATGATCTGTCCTGGTCCATGTTATCCTCATGACTCCTCACCAGCAGTGAGGTAGCACAAATGGTTCACCTAGTGCCCTAAGGCGTGGGGTTTTCTCCCAAAAGATGGCTCTACAAGGATGAGTGTTTCCATGGTGATAACACGGCCCCGTCTTCCAGCACAGCACAGAGCACCAAATGTTTCCACGATGCACACAGTCTTTCCCAGAGAGATGCAGGAGGTACCAGCACAGCACATGTGGGTCCACAGTGACTTCAGGTCACCCCTTGCTATGAAGGTCAGACCATGAAGAAGGTGGCTGGGACGTTCCTGTCTCCTTCCTGGGGTCTTTAACCTCTCCAGAAGGGACGGGACCTGAGGATGCAGCCAGCAACCAGCCAGTCATCCTCTCAACCCTTTTGCATGAGCTTTGGTAGCCTCCACGGCTCGGGGAGGGGTTTGGGCTCCCAACACTCCAGGTTACCCCACCTGGCCTCCAGCTGCCAGACCAGATGGCTCTGGGTCTCCCTCAGGGCTGCTGCATCACACCTGCCAGCCCCGCGCAGACGGCCCAGGTACTCCAGGGTCTCATCAGACCCCAGTGCTGAGGCACTGAGCTGTGCCCGAGGTGTCTCACCCCCAATCTGGGAGAAAACCAGAGGTTTCTCACAGCGAGGCAGCAGCAAATAATGAGGAGTAGCCTCCCTTAACAAGCAAAGTCATTAACACAGGAAGCCTGAGATCAATTAACAACAAACACGTGAAACCTGAGCCCTCCCTAACACCTTCCCTTCCTGACAGCTTCACAGAGCACATGGCCCAAACTCGCTGTGGCCAAGGAGCCTGTGCCAGCGGTGGCCCTGGGCACGGGGCCGGGCCGGGCGGTGGCAGAACCAGGACCAAGGGCTGGGCCAGAGGCTTGAAACATGCCGTGGGATCACATTAGAAGACCCCATGGGGACCGAGCCCCCTTCGTAACCTGATAGCACCTACTGCTCCTTGTCAGGGATGAGACCCCTCCATGGCTGCCGCATCCCCCCGGAGTGGCCCCGGGTGGACCCCCGAGCTCCGCTTGCCTGCAAAGCCCAACCTCCACGGTGGCAGGAGGCACCACTGGGCTTTTTTTGGAAGGACACAAGCTACTTCCTCCGCCTGGCACCCAGCATGACGTGCCATCACAAGACACAGATACACCAGACAAAGGAGGGGGTCCAGCAGCATCCAGGGGGCACCACCCGGCTCACCCCAAAGCCAGTTCCAAGAGACCAGGACCATGGCAGACCCTACAAACGCACCCCCAGTGCTGCACGAACCCCCACAGTCCCAGGAGGTACCCCCTTACCCTCCAAAACAACATGAGCACCTCAACACCAGCACTGTCGCGAGACTGAGCTGATGTTGGGAGCAAAACATGTCCTGCCTACCCCGGAGCTGGAACAGCATCCCCCAGAGACCTGAGCGGGGCGGCATCCCCCACCCTCCCTCCCCTCTTCTAGGGATGGGGGGGGGGGTCAAGGTGGGGTGTATTTTCTTTCTTGGCATCCGGACCGCAGCAGACGTGTTTAATGAGCCAGGGCTGTTTGCAAGGTGGCCGGCTGGAGAGAGCACTATTCACACTGGGAAGAACCTTTTCCACTTACGCGCTTTTTTCCAGTAAGAGGAAAGCAAAATGCGTTACAATAAACAAAAAAACCATGGATTTGGATTTGCTTTTTTGCTCCTTTTTTTTTCCCGCCGCCCCCCCCCCTTCTTCTTTTTAAAGGAGGCCTCTATAAAGCCCCTTTGTTTAGACCCTCATGTGCACAGAAGGTTTATTTTTATAACTGTGTAAAGCCCCCTTAATGAACTCCTTTATGCTTTGTTAAGGCAGCGGAGATCACAATTCCACATTGTGGCATGTTGTTACTCATGTTGTCCTTGGCCGGGTTTTTCCGAAGGAAGGGACTCCCCTCCCCGCTCCGCCGATCGGGGCCATGAGATCACCCCGGTCCCCACCACTTCGAACAACAAACCCTTTGTGGAGGCGGAGGGGAGACGGGCGCTCGGTGGGCGCAGACACTGGGTGATTGTTTGGGTGCTCTGCACCTCTCCAGGGCATTTTTTCTTCCCCCCCCCAAACACCATCGGGCCCCTCCACTTCACAATACTGGGGGAGGCAGGAGCCCCTTGGGACTGTGGTCTTGCTGCCCGGCATGGTGATGCTCAGCTGTCCCCGCAGGCTGCTCCCCGCTGCAGGACTGTCCCTGTACCCCATCCGAGATCCGTCACCCCCGTGCCAAAACTGGGGGGCAGTCCCATGCCCCAGCCCCTCCGTAAATCCCTGGGGCGGACGGTCGGGGGCAGCCTTGGAGGGATGCTGGGTGCCTCTTGCCTGCGGGCATCACTGCAGAGGGGTGGGGGTGCTCCAGGGACACGAGCCCCGGGACCTGCTCACATCTCAGATGTGACCCCCCCACCGCAAAAGCAATGACCCGAGGGGGGCACTTTTCTCATCGCCCCCACTCCAGCTCTGACTTAGAGGTCGACAACGCCATCCCCCGCCACGTCCTGCTTTCCCGCCTCAGAATGACAACTCCAAAGCATTAACGGGCGTGAGCAAAGGCAGCTTTGCTCACAAGCACCGAGAAGCCACGGGGTCACCCGGCTGGGCTGGCCCAGCCCGTCGGGAGGAGGACACGGGACCCTCCGGCTGCCGGGGGGGCTGAGCCCTGCTCGGGTCAAACACAAAGAACCATCCCTGGAACGTCCTCCCACCTCCGCAGCCACGCTGCAAACGAAACAAGCCTAAAACCCAACCACCTACACCCAAGCACCTTTCCACACCAAAAGATAACAGAGCTGCCCAACAGATTGAGTGACCTATCTTATTCTGACTTGATTTCCTAACCCAGAAAACGTGAGCTCAGCACGAGATGTCCCGACCACTTCAGCTCAAGTCTGGCAGTTTCAGACGTGCCCGGAGCTGTGCTGGGGACACGTCGAGCAGCAGGACATGGAAAACTTCTCGCTCAAAGCCTGGGGCACCCTTTTCTCCACCTGGGACCCCACTTTTTTTCAATGTAGGGGCATTTGTTACAGTCTTATTTGAAGGATGCCTGGTTCAGGCATCGGCTCCATCAAGGAAATCCCCCAGTCCTTGCCCCCCCAGCCCCCTTGCAAAGTTTGCAGGATGGAGAGCAGAGGAGCAGCAGCTCAATTTAATGTTCAGTCATGAAAACATATATGAACCATTTTACAGATTTGCCACTGTTAGGTTATTTTCCTTTCCAACCGTATTTTCAATCAATTCTTTCATTCCTAATAATTGGGGTCTCTGCTTCTTCAGCCTTGATCTCTTCCCCGAGCCATAGGACAGATCTCCTCCAGAAACTCCAAACCCAGGAGTCCTGCTGCCCCCCTGCCCTGCAAAGAGGCTGGCTGGGATTCAACCGGCCGGGAGCAAGCTGGATGCCGAGGGCACATAAATCCGATCAGAAACCTCGGGAAGATGCCAGAGAAGAAGGTGCCTGTCCGCTCCGAGGTCCTAATTACACCCTTGCACCCTTTTTAATTTTTCTGAGCACACCCCACGGAGGTTTCTGCTCCGTGCTGCCTCACCTCAACACCAGCCCAGAGCCCTCCATCCTCCCCGCAATCCCCCGGCGCCCCACACTGCGTGGAGGGGGGGCTCGAGGCGATGTGCCACGGTAAACATCCCTGCCCACCGCTCTGGTTTTATTTGTCATGCCCCTGAGCCGTCCGCTACCCAGCCCTGCCACCGGCTTTCAGCGTCACCTTGGGTCAGGGAGAAGGAGCTATTAGCAAAGCAAACAGCTCTGACTCACGGCTGACCTGGGTAACTGGTGGTTTCTGGTTGGTTTCTCACATAAGAGTTCTTGAAACGCCGATTTTTTTTGCTGATGGGAAATCAAGCTACCAGGCGGGTTGCCTTGGGCAAGCCTCGTGCCGCTGTCTTTTGTTGTTTGACTGCCGAACACCCCCTCATTCCACATCAGTAAATACCCCAACATTTGCTTTACAGACCCCACTACTCCCCAGCATTCCTTACAGCACTAGTTACAAGCACAAACAAGCGGACACGAGCATTTAGGCTTACCTGAAAAGCTGTCCTTATCCATGGCGATCAGATCCCGGGCTTGGTACATGTAGCAGCGGAGGTGGTACCTGTTCCCACCTGGCAGAGAAAGGAGAAACAGTTGAGAGATGAGTCCTGGGATGAGTGCAGGGCACGGGGGGAATCGCTGGGGATTTAACCAGCCCCGAGCTCGTGTCTGAGAGCAGCTGGGCTTCACCCTTCCCATGGCTTCCCAGGAGAGCATCGAGCCCTGAGCATGTCGGTGTTCCCCGGGGGACAAGCTGTGCCCCACCCTTGCCCACACACACCCCCCCCCACTTTCCACCCACCAGCACTCGAGGTGGGGGCGAGAAGAAGAGGATGGGAAACGTTCGGCTATGGGGCCTGGACTCGCCACGGGGGGATTTCACCCTCCCCTCCAACCCTTGGGGCCTTACAGTCGAATATGCACGAAATGGTGGGTCTGTTGACACCGAAGCTGAGGGTGGAGACGGATTTGCCATCATCGCTCCTGTCATCTGTCACTCCCCCCTGCAAGAGAAAACAAGGCAAGGTCGGGCATTCCGGGACCCCTCCGCAGCCAGGGCTCCCCACGGGATGGGGTTCTCCGGGGCATCATCCACGCAGGTATCTAAGGGGACCTGGGGCTCCCAGTGCCTCCTGGCAGCCCACGGAGGGACCCTCGGGCTCTCCTGCCCCAGGAGAGCAGAGAAGACCCCGGAGGGAACAGGACACGACAACAAAAGCAGCCCGAGGGCCACCGACTCGCATCCCCTCACTCCTCCCAGCACCTCACCAGCATGGAAAAGCCTCTCCACAAAGTTCATCATTCCTGGAGCAATGGGTAAAAGTTAAAGCAATTTCACTGAGTCCCCTTGCGAGCAAAATTAACGGAGTACAAACTTTGTGACCAGTGATACGGGTGGTGTCAAATGAAGCCAAATGCCCCGTTCACTGCTTGGGGGGAGTCTCGGCCGACCTTGGCCACCGCTCTTCCCTCTTCTTGTGTTTGCCTGCGAGAGCCAACCTTTTATCACCTCGGCTGCAAATATTTAGCTGCAGGAAAAGGAGCGTAAAGGTAACTTCCTGGCAAGTGTCAATCCGATCTTTAAATATTTTTCAATTATCAAATGCTAGGGAGTGACAGGAGGAGCGTTTAAAGAAAAAAAGGAAAAGGAAGAAGGAAAAAAAGGAAAAGAAGAAAAGCAGGTCTGGGACAGAGTTTCCAGAGTGCAGAGCCACCTAGTCCCAACAGCGCGTCAAGAGCGTAGGTGGCCTGCAGAGCCCCCCTTGCCTTCCAGGCAGGAATCACAATTACCGGGACACTGTCTGCCGAGGACGCCCGGGGGTTTGCGCTGCACTGACGGCGGTGAGGTCGCGCCGAGGGTTTGCCAGGCAACCTCCAGCTCTGCCTTCCCTTCCTCGCCCCCTGCTCCCCACAGGAGCTGAATAGCTCCTCAGTTATTTTTATGACCTTCCTACCCGGCAGACCGCCGGGCCCCCCCGCCCCGGTCCCCCCACCCTGACCTGCGCCCGCTGCCAGCCCGGGGAAGGGCAAGTGGAGGAGATCAGGAGCCCAGATGGGGCAGGGATTGCTCTAGGAATCCCACAGCAAGGGCTTGGGGACCCCCCCCAGCCCATCCACCACAGGGAAGGGGGGCTCCTCGCACCCCAAAACACCATGGAAAGCACACCTTGGAGAGAGCAAGCTAGAAAATGCTCTTGCTCAGGGCTATGCCTTGCCCTTTGGGGTACCCCTATGATCTCCTCCCTTTGCCCTGTCCCCAGGGTGCACTCCACCCTGGTCAAACCCCAGTGGCACCACGTGCCCACCCTGGCTGTCACCCCCTCGGTTTAACTCATGTCCCTGCTCGGGAGCGGTGGTTCAATCGCGCCTGGTGCAGAGCCAAAGTTGGGGCGTAAGCACCGGCAGAAACAGGCAAGATTTTCCAGCCTGGCATGGAAAACCCAAAGCTCTCCGTCGGCCAAAGGTTCCCCTCGGATGATTTTTGGAGGAGGATGGGAGGAAATGGGGCTTGCAGGGTGGGGAAGGCTGCTTGCAGCTCCAGGGCAGGGCCGCTGGGCTTTCCATCAGAAACCAGAGACGGCCCCGAGCCACAGAGCTCGGCCCTGGGCTTCCCCAAAATTGGACCCAGGGCAGAGACATGCCTGGGGGCCACACCGCGTCCTGCGGTCCTTCTCTTTTAATGACTGTCGGTGACAAGCGAGCTGCAAAATGGCAGATCCCCAAAATAACTGGGACACGCTGTCACAGAGAGGGAAAGCCAAGACCAAGCTGGTATGATGGAGACGATGGCCAAACCAGCAAGCCCGAGGGAAAGGAAGGCCGCTCAGTTTATCTGGGGGGATGCACAGGTGAAATACAGGCAAAAAGGGAGGAAATGACAGCAAGCGGTGGTGTTACACTGGCTCTGTCTTTGGGGTAGGGGTGGGAGAGCTAAAATCCTTCTACACCACCAACTTCTTGGTCTCAAGCTCCCCATTAGTCAGCTGGGACCCCGCAGCTGGGGGCAGCAGGAGCGAGCGGGGGAATCAGTGGGATGTAACGCCTGAGGCAGCTCAACCTGCCCCAACGGGCACCCCAAATCCATCAGGCTAAGGGCATCCGAGGCAACCGAAACCCTGTGCCGTGTGGCAGCACCGCGAGCCCTCGCAGCTGCCTGGCCCTGATGCTGCTCCCCACAGCACGGGGGGCTTGGGGAACAACCCCCCCCTCTCCGTTGTTTGGGGTCAGGGGAAGGATGGAGCCTGTGCGAGCGCTGAAATAAAAGTCTCCAAGCAAAAGCATGTGCTTGGGGAGAGCGAGCATGCAAAAAAAAAAAAAAAAAAAAATCATGCCTGCACGTACATGCAAGCATGTGTGGGTCTGGGGTCCATCCAAACAGGCGCTGAGCTCACCCTGCAAAGATGCTGAGCCCCGTGCACGGCCCCGGGGCTGCAGCTGCTCAGCTCTGTGGGGATAGCATCGCCGGAGTGGGGGTTTTGGGGGAAAACCTCGGCCAAGGAGCCGCCAGCTCCTACAAATCCCCCCTCAGCAGCTGGGCGACCCGCTGGGGCTCTGCTCACCAGCTGCTCCCGGCTCTGGCTCACCCTGGCCCTGGGCTGTTGGGGTTCAGTGCGTCTTAACAGCCCCCACTGCTCAGTTTGGTGGGGCCGGAGAGCTGAGCATCCCCGGGCAGAGGGAGGCCCAGAAACCCCAAGCACCATCCACACATTCCTGCATCCAAGACACATTCCTGCTGCTCATGTTTGGTATTATCTTCCTGTTGGAAGCCAACCCTTTCGAATAGCTCGGGGAATTAGCACTTGGGGTGTTGGCTTGTTCTGTCTGACTTTGCACTTTCATCCTCCCTCCGCTTCGGTTTCCCTGCGCCGCCACACGGCTCCTTTGCTGGACGGCAACTCATGCCACAACCACAAAACTGCACAAATGCCTTTCGCGGAGAAGGCGGCAGATAACAGCAACGGGACGGAGCAGACAGGAGGAGCTCGGGGAGGCTCCAGGGTGGCAGCCCCGGCCCCAGACCTGGATAAAATCCAACCTGGGGGATGCTCCAGGATGCCTCTCCTGACAGCAGCTTTATTCTGCTTCAGCGCGATGGGAGCTGGTGGCAGAAGCTCAGACTCCATCCCTGTGCCCTCCTCAGCTCTGACATCTCAGCCTGCGAAAGCTACCTCCCTCGGCCCGCGTTTAAAAAGCGTTAGAAATAGATATAGAGGAAAAATCAGTGCCCACCTTTTCCAGCCCTCAGCACCCACTCTTATTTTCCCATCCTTGGTACCACTTCACCCCACCACCCTGATCCCTCCTCCCGCTTGCGGCTCCAGTGGACAGAGGGGTTGATGCTCTGCAGGTCTGGAGGGTCTGGGGTTGCTGGATAGGAGATGTTATGTAAATTTAGGTATTATTTTGGGATGGAGCATCCTGGAAAAATACATAAGTCATTCAAGTGAGAGAGGAGAGCTAGAAAGGCATGTAGCTGCAAAACCAGAAAGTATGGCAAGATCATTTATAAAGCAATCCACGGAAAACCAAGCAACCACAGCAAATGTGGCCAGTAACCCCAAAATATGAGGGCACCAAGGAGAGCCAGAATGACCTACTGCGGAGGGGAATTCGGCGAGCGGAGCCCGACGGGCGGGTGGCCGGGTCCTGCACCCCCCGGGCTGCCGGGAGCCAGAGCCAGGGCTGGGGACGGATTCACCTGCCGCTCTCCCGGGCTGCTCCCTCCCCAGCTGCCACCCTGAGGGGACAGCGTCCCCCCAAATCTCCCCACTTCAAGTAAACACTACTCCTCGTCAGGCAGCATCGCCCTGCCCGGGCGATGGCTCAGCTCCCAGGAGCGGCACGGTCCTACAGCAATGGGACCTGGTGATGCCCTGCGACCCTGCTGTCACCCAGGACCCTGCTGTCACCCAGGACCCTGCTGTCACCCAGGACCTTGCTGTCACCCAGGACCCTGCTGTCACCCAGGACATGGCTGAGGGCTCTCCTTGTCTTTTGCTGACATTCAAGGCGGGCAAATCTACAGTTCGGGCATTTGTCTGGCGTAAGGGGTTTGGATGTCTGCACTGGGGGCGTCTTGGAGCAGCAGTGATGCTTAGGGCAGCGTTTGGTGGGGAAAGGGGAGAGAGAAAAGCATGGCATGGGAAGGGAAGGCAAGGAATATCATGGCACGGCGAGGCAAGGCACAGCAAGGCATGGCAAGGAAAGACAAGACATGGCAAGGCATGACATGGCATGGCAAGGCATGGCAAAACAAGGCAAGGCGAGACAAGGCAGGACAACTGCTTGTTTTGCTAGAATTGTTTTCAGTTAGAAAGTAAGCAAAATAATAAACTGGATGCGTTACATGATAAAATAATAAAAGTTATAGACATAACATTGGCATAAAGATAAATGAGAGATGTGGGATGCTCTTAAGAACTGGGCACTCCAATGTTAACTGACACGGCTAAGAAATGCTCTGAAAATAATTCTGCAACGTGTATAACACCAGGTCTAACCAGCTTTGTGGGTGGAGGGCTGGAAGGGGCAGCCCATGGCAGCCTGGGGCAGTTGAGGACTCAGCAGCAGACCAGTGACACCAGGGGACACTTAAATCAACTGGGGACCCCCTGCCACCACATCAACGTCACCAGGAGCAAAGCAAGCAGCAGTTCCCGGGCTCATTGCCACATTGCCATTTTAATTAGGCTTTTTTCTCCCTTCCCTTTGCTTCAGCCTCTGCCCCACACACATGAGGAGAGGATTTTCCTCCCCCGGGTCTCCCCCACATCCCCTGGTACCCCCAGTAGACGGGTCCATCAGCAGCCAAACTCACAGACCCATTTCATTTACGGGCTAACGAAGTTGAAACGAGGGCAGGGCTGAGTCCCTTGGAAAACCACACGACCAAGCAGAGCCCCAAGACAGCCCCATCAGACACCCCCCACCACCACCCTCCCCTCGCCCCCAGAGCCAGGGAAGGGCACGGGGGGTTCCTGCAGAGCCCCACGGGCGTGCACACACACACACGTGTGCACGGACACGCACCCCTTGTTGTAGGGTTTTCCAGCTAAATCCTCCCCGATTGCCTCTGCTGAGATGCAGAGGAATGAGGCGTCTGTCTGAAAATCACATCAGGGGGCCCCAGGGTGAAGGGGGAGAAGCCAGGGTCCCACCAGCAGTCCTGGGGGTGCAGGGACCCCCCCAGTATGGGGCCAGAGTGAGCTCAGGGCTGATGTATGCGAACGCCACGCAGCCGCCTGTGCCCCAAAGGGGCTGCTGGGTTCAAACACTGGATGGAGGGAAGGACAGAACAGGGAAGGGGAAAAAAAGAAAAAAAAGTCAAATGGGGAAAAAAAAAAAAAAAAGTCCTATAATAGGGGCTTTGTGCTGCTGTGGTTGCTTCTCATTTAGTTATTGGAAAAGCCAAAGGATTATGAAATCCAGTGGATTAAGAAAGCCAGAATATTAGCTAAACAAACAGTGGTGGGTGCAGGCAGCAGATAACGAGTGGTGGATAATGAGCTTTGCTCCCTGGGATGGGACGGGACGGGGCAGAGGGTGGGAGCAGACCTGACCAGCCACCCCCCTCCCAGGCGGCACTTTTGGGGGGAAAGTTGGGTACCTACCAGGGCCCCCTCCAAGGCGAAAACAGCGGCGGCCCCGGTGCGCTCCAGGGGCTCCATCCTGCGCCTCCAGCGACGGCGGCGGAAGGTGTCGGTCCGGCGATGCTTCAGGTGGAAGCGCCAGCCGAAGAGCGAGGCGTACTCCCAGCCCTCCCCGTCCAGCTCCTCCTGCTTGTGCTGCCGGGCAGGGACAGGCTGGGGGTCAGGGGGGGCCCGAGCCCCACCACCCCACATCCCCTCTGCAGGTGACAATGGGGGGATGGTGGCGCAGCCAAAGGGCAAAGCCAGTTGCGCATTGGGGTCTCCAAGGTCAAGGTTGTGCCCACCCAAACCCGGGTCCAGCCTGTTCAAGCTGTTGCCTGCTACAGCTGTGCCACCCCGTGTCCTCCGTGTACCTCTCCAGCTTGGAATCACAGAATCGTTTAGGTTGGA
The DNA here is from genome assembly GCF_018691265.1 of Tyto alba. NCBI lineage: Eukaryota > Metazoa > Chordata > Aves > Strigiformes > Tytonidae > Tyto > Tyto alba. The sequence goes on from NW_024881327.1 coordinate 55,615,905, forward strand.
AAAGACCTTTAATTAAGATCATCGAGTCCAACCATTAACCTCGCCCTGCCAAGGCCACCCCTGGGGATTCAGCCCTTCATCCTGTCCCAGGGCTGAACCCCACTTGGAGAAGGGTCACTGGGCAAGGAGGGGGCCACAAACTGCCCCAACACCTCCGTCTCCCCAGCCTGCCTTCCACTTTGCCACCACCTCTGAGCCCTCCCAGGGCCACCACCGGGAACTTCTCCCTGGGGCATCAGTCACAAGCCCGTGAAGGCTTTTTCTCCCCAGAGCTGTGTCACCTCCCTGGGACACTTGCATCCCTTTGGTAGATGGGGTGGCAGGGGCTCCCCATGCTTTCCAGCCGCAATTATCTGGAAAAAGTGCTGGGAAGGGAGGCAATTGTCTTGGACAACAGGCTGGGGGTAGGGAAGAGCAGCAGCGCTGCGGTGGCATTTGCAGTCCAATTGCACCACCTAGAGGGAAGCGGGACTGGGACAAGGGACAGACTGGGGACCTCGGCCAGCCCCGGTCCCCCGAGCTGCTTTGTGGCACCGGTGGATGTCCCCATCCCGTCCCGCAGCCCAACCAAGCACCCCTAGAGTGCTCTCCACCTCTAGGAGGTGTTGACCCCCATGGTGGGAACCACAGAGGCTTCTGTCTGCTCCAGCGCAGACACCTGGGCCACCGGAATCCAAAGCACGGCGGGTCTCTGCAGAAGGCCAAGCACCTCCACCTTCACAGGGAGACACGGGGACACGGCCCCAACATGCTCTCGCCCTCTTCTCCGTGTCCCCCACCCTACCTTCCTCATGGCCTCCATCTGCGCGAGGTCCCTCCGGCGAAGGCGCACCCAGCGCCGTCGCCGGTTGGTGTGGTACATCTTCTCGGCCGGCACCCAGGCCTTGGGCTTGCGGTCTGGTGGGATGGTGATGCCGTACTCCCAGCCTTGGAGAGAAGGAGACACCTGGATGAGGGCAGGAGAAGAGCCGCCCACCTTGCCTCCCACCAGGGACCTCTCCTCACGCGCATCCACACTGGAACAGCTTTGACAGCAAAGGTTCGCCCAGATACTTGCTTTCCCAGTTTGCTGGTCCACACAGATAACGACCTACTCGTGCTTCTACCCAACGGAGGTGTTGCTCTGGGGACGCCCCGGTGATGGATCCATGGTGTCCCACCAGCCCTTGGCTCAAAGTCACAGCTTGGGGACACTCCTCTCTGTCCTTCCCTCCTCAGGCAGCCCCAACCCTTGTGACCACCTCAGATGCTCTCTGGCCTGACACTTTCCATTTGTCTTTCACCAGAAGCCAGGTAAGATCTTCCAGAAGAACAGCCTGCTCTACCCCCAGCAGCAAGGGAAGCGTCGCCTTCGTGGCTGCCCAGCCCACAGCCCCAGAGCGAGGGGGACAGGGTGCCCCCAGGGCCTGACCCCCTTCTCCTGAAGGCAGTGGTGCAGCTCACGCGGCCACGAAAGGGATGTTACCATCCCTGCTGCTGGATGGGACCGAGGAAGGAAACACCATCATGGGCAGAATAAAGGGGGTGAAAAGAGGACGGACGCCCACAACCGCTGTCCGATACCTTTCTCATCCACAGCTCTGTTGAGATCCGTGTCCCACTCCACGTCTTCCCACTTCCAGCCTGGAGGACACTCAATCTCATCCTTATGCAGGACCTTCTCCCCGTTCTGTGAGACGCAGGGGTGTTAGCAATCAAGCAGTGCCCAGCAGATGCCTAATTCCCCCCTGAGCCCCTGGGGGGGGGGGGGGGGGGCTTCCTGCCCCTGCAGCCTGGGGTGCTGCTCAGCCCCCGCCTGCCCACCCTGCCCTTACCACGTCGGTGTAGGCGTCGGTCATGTGGATCCACTGCCCTCCAGGCAGCCGGACCTGGTTCTCAAACACCTCCTCCACGAAGCTCAGGTGCCCGGCGTCCACGTCATGCAGTAACCTGCCCCCCCCCGCCCCCGGGGAGATGCACAACGTCAGGGGCTCCCCCTCCTGCCCTCCCAGCCCTACGCGGGCAGCCTCGTGGCCTCCCTCCTCCCGGGGCCGGCCGGGACACCCCCCTGCCCGGGCACCCCGCTGTGCCTACCACGGATGGGGCAGGCAGATGGGGAACCCCCCCCATGGTACCCCGGACCTCCATCCAGCTTTCTGGGTGACCTTGCCACCAGCTTAACATCTCCTCAGGCTTTTGGGGTGCCCGGGACAGCCCACCCGGGCTCTTCTCTTGGCAGAAAAAGGTCACTCACGTCTTCTCCGGGCAGATGAACCAGTCCCCAGCCCAGGTCCAGCCCGTGGACGGGCGGAAACTGTCCTTGGGCAGCTTGATCTTGCCAGTCACATCCGAGTATTTGGGGTAGGTCAGGCCAGTTGTGCCCCAGTTCCCCACCAGGGCCAGTTTGGTCTGGTTCTCATACTGGGGGAGCACAAGCAGAGAGGTTTTTTTGTGTTGGACGCATAAAATCCCATGGATAATCCTTTAAAAAAACCCCATGAATAATCCCTTCCTTCCTGAAGAGCCCCATCCTGAGGACAGACCTCCTGGGAAGAGGCCCTCCCCCCCCACCCCCGCCCCTTCGGGCACCCCAAGATTTCCAGCGAGTAGAAGGAAATGTGAAGCCACGATGTGGCTTTACGGCTCATTACCAACGTTCTCCCCTGGTGCTGGCGGCAACAACTTTTTCTTCTCACGGTTGGTACGAGCTGGTGTGACCCCCACCTGGCACCGCCCTCACCTATGGTCTAGCCCACCCCCTCTCCCCTCCATGGCGGAGCTGCTGCCCACACTGAAGAGAAAAAAAAAAAATAAAAAAAAAATACTTTATGGTGGTCCCTTAGCAAGATGCTCACAGTTTCGGCAAAGACGGAGAGCTTCCCCTCGGCGTACTGGTTAAATTCCTTCTCATCGACTGACAGCCCGAACCAGAGCTGGACCCGGATCTGGGCTGGGATCCTCGGACCCATCGCCTCCTCCTGGGGGTACTACGGAAGGCAGAGCCCCGTTAACAGCCCCGAGGAGGATATTAAGGGGGGATTCTTGGGGTGCGAGACAGGGGGTGGTGGGTACGAAGCCCCATGAAGCCCCAGCCGGGGAGGCAGGGGGGTAGGGTGGGACATGGAGCATCCCTGGGAATCGACAACGTGCAGAGCACTTTGGGGATGACCCTGAGGAGCTTCAAAGCCCCGGTGGTCAGGGCTTCTGCGGCTCAGCGAGACACCCTCCGGGGCAGGGACACCAAACCCAGCCAGCAGACTTCGGCAAAAATAGAAAGAATAAACAAGGAGATGTCTCACTGCCTTTTTTTCTCTCTCTCAGTTACTTTTTTTCGCCTTCAAGTGATGCTAGTTTTCCATCCAAAGCTAAAGTACAGAAAAAAAACAATATATTTTTGTTCATCTTTTGCTGCCAGCTGGGCTTGGGGTTTTGGGGTTTATTCAGTTTATTTTATTTCACTTTATTTTCTCAGAGCTTGTTCAGCACTGATTGTCTGCTCCCAAGCTGGCACGCAGCAAAAGGCCAAAGAAATATCATTTGTGATGTGAGAAGCTCGGTAAGTGCCTGGCAGAGGAGGCCGCAGCTTGAATTTCCTGGGGTGGCAGAGGGTCAGGAATTTTGAAAAACATAAAATAACATTAAAAAATTAAAAAATAAAATATGTTTTTTTAAAAAGCACCATCTGAGCCAAAGTGCACCCATCTTCACTGCCCTGGAACTTGCAGAAAATATGAGGAACTTCACGGGGACCTGCTGCAGAGCCGTGTAAGAGGAGCTGAGCCCCACCAGAAGCACAGACAGGCCCTGCCCATGAAGGACCAGCTTCAACCGGGCTGAAACTGGGCCTGGGGGGTCCTTGGAGCCCCGGGCCCTCGTGGGCTAACGTTGCGTTGGGATTTCAGGTCTCCCTGCTTGATTTTCCCTCTCTTCTTTTTTTTTAGGGGAAAAAAAAAGTTTTAAAAATAAACGCCAGGCATGGGCATGCATCAAAGGGCAAGGTACCTTCAGGAAGATGGTCTGCAGCTTGCCGCAGTTCTTGCCGCAGCAGCCGGAGGTGCCCCTGGAGAAGAGGACCTCGTGGGCTGGCACGCGGGCGTACGCTACGCGCTTGTGTCCCTGCAGCATCCAGATCACTATATCAGGCAGGCTGTTCTGGGGCTGGAAAACACAAAAACGGCCAACTTTAGGGGGGGGGGGGTGGGGTGGGGTGGCTCCAAACGAGCACGTCAGCCATGGAGGGATGCAGGGGGCTGGCGAGCAGCCGTGCCCCGGGTCCCACCATCAACACAAGCCCGTGGAGTGAGTTGGCCCAAACAGCATTTCAGCAGCTCCAGGGTCTGGCCAGGGCAGAGCAGCCCCACCCCGTTCCTCCCATTGCCCCCCCCCCCCCCCCCCCGGTTCTGCAGACAGCTCAGGTTGCTTTGGTTGGGGGTACGGATCTGCCACGAACAAGGCTGAACCCCGACGGTTGGGTGCCAAACCCAGCCCCTTCCTAACTCGGTTCCCATCACGGCACGGGGACGTGGGTGCAACCCTTGCGGGGGGCGGAGGGGCCAGGGCTGAGGGATCAGCATCGTCTCTGCTTCCCACCGTGTCGCCGGGCGATGGCTCCCAGCCGTTGTACCATGATGGGGAGCTTGGGAAGAACAAGACACACACACACACACACCCCCCTTCCTCAAGGTCAAAAAACATCTCCTGCAAGCGTTACCTCCTCTGCCATGGCCTTCAGCCTGGAGAGCCAGTCCTCTGCCTGCTCCAGGGCCACCGACAGCCTCGAGTCCTCGTGCTTGAGCTTCAGGGCTGCCTTCACCATCTGCTCCAGGTTGGTGCTGCGAAACCGGTACAGGTGCTGGTCCAGGTGGGTGCTGGCCGGCTTCCCCAGGACGTCAGGCAGGGCCAGGCTGGGGGGGGGACGGGCAGAGATGCACCGTTAGCAGCTCGCTCATCCCCTCGTGGGGGTTTTGCTCTCCATTTTTTTTTTTTTTCCTTCCCTCCTTTTCAGCGAGCTTCCAAAAAAATTAACAAGCCGCCGAAGACGCACTTGGGGAACGCGGCAATGCCAAGAGCGAAGGAGTTTCAAACCACACTTGGAGCCCCCACACATCACCCACAGCAGCCAGGATGGGGCCCTGGCTGAGCCGTGCACACCACGTACACACACACACACACACACATTTTAATATAAATTGATTCAAGCTGCTGGATAAATGCTTCAGGAGTCCGGGAGGATCACCGCTGCACTGAGCCGTTTAGAGGTTTTCCTGTAAAATGCGGTGATTTACGGTGCTGCTGTTATAAATGCTCTTCTTGCTCCCGGCTCCCAGCCTGCAGCCCCCTCAGCAGCCGCCGCATCCCCCCCTCGGGCTGGGACTGGGTTCCATCAGCCCCATTGTCATTGCGTGATAAATACAAAGGACAATATCTCTTGCCCAGCCGCGCTCATCCAGACACGCCACGGACAGACACACAGCATGGCACCTGCCCGGGTTGTCCCAGGTTAATAACCTGGTCTGGCTAAACCTGCAAATTAAATTTCTACTTTCTGCATAAAGTCAAAGTTACAGGACGCTTGGGGAGGGACGCGCAGTTGAAACTGGGACAGCGAAATTTAGGTCTTTCATTTCTCTTGAAGAGAGTTGGGTTTGCTGTTATTTCCAAAAGGAGCCAGAGTGCTGCGGGTGTTAATGAGCCCGATCATTCAGTAACATGCTGTGTGAGCAGCTAAATTAAAAGACCATGTTGGGGTTGCAGCCCTCCAGGGTTAGACTGGTCGCACTCCCTGACCTCAGCTTTGTACGCCCACGTTTCGTTTGTGTTTTTATTATGAGGGAGCTGCTAATGAGCTGACCTCCCACTTGTTTTCCATGGCTTGCATTGTCACTGGTGCACTGGTGCATGGGAAAGACACTGCTCACCCATCAAGCAAACCACTTTGGGGCAGAAACTAGGATGTACTTCAATATCCCTGCAGGAACAGGGAAAAAAAAAAAAAAAATACCCACTGCAGTTGAATTCTATTTCAGAAAGATAAATGATAAAACTATGCAAAAAAAAAGAGAGAATGTGTTAAAGGTCTGTGGAAAGGAGGAGCAGAAAGGGCTAAAACCTGTAGGCAGAATGGAAATGGCTTGAAGACATTTTGTCCCTGGAGATACGTGCTGCATGTCAGAGACTACAAAGATTAAACGAAGTTAGATTTTGCTCAAATGGGAAAATGGAAAAGACCACAGACTCCACCAAGTGAAATGTAAAAATACCATGAAGTAGTTGAAAAAAGAAAAACGCAGAAAGATGGAGGAGTGCCCATTAAAAATGCAAAGCGCAAAGAGCTGTCCCTGTTTAGGTGGATAAAGGACACGAGGTGTCACCTCCATCTGGTGAGCCAGAGCCAGAAACAGCATTTTTCAGAGCAAAAAGGCTGGGAGCAGGGAGGATCTCGGGGCAGAGCCCCTCGTCGGGGTCTGTCCCGCCTCGGCGACCGGGAGCAGAGGTGGGGGGGGAACCAGTGGAGCAGCAAATCGTTCGGAATTCAAGTGGGAAACGGTTGGACGGTTGGGTGGGATCTCCAGCTTTGTGCTTAATATTGCTTAAGATTAACGATTGAAGGACTGAAAGGAACAACGTGATGGCAACCTCAAGGAGATCTGGGGGGATCTGGGGGGACCCAAGATCAGAAAGTTGGAATTTTGCATCCAGGAGGCTAGCAAAAACCACAACTAAGACGAAAAGAGCAGGGAGGTGGGCAATCTGGACCCGAGAGCCCACAGCACCATCCTGTTACCTCTCTGGTCACGGATTATTAAGAAAAAGCCAAAGGGCTGAACTGAGACCATCACTGTGCCAACACAGAAATGTGTGGTGCTTCCTCGTGTGAACACTGTGCTTCCAGCTGGGGAAAGGTGCAACAGAATTCGACGAAGTACGAGGAAGACCAAAAGGACGATCGAAAACGTGGATCCTCCTCTGCAGCAGGGGCTCTCTGGCCACCCCTTGCATATTTTGCCACGCTCCCAGCTCCGACAGGGAACGGTGGAGGGGTCAATTCCCAGGCAGCTTGCTTCCGAGCTCCAGCACAGAACAATCCTCACGCCACGGGAGACGCGGCCAGGAGCAGAAGGACAAAACCCACCCTTCAGGTCAGCGCTGCAGCTCACCGGCACAGAGAAGCTGCGGGAGCTGCCAGGACCTGGCTGCAATCCAGCGTTTCGGGGACATGGTTTTGCTGCACCTCACCTTTCCCTAACTTTGTCCATTTGTGAGCTACTTCCAATTCTTTTCCAGAGAGCGGCCGTCTCCCGCCTCTTCACGCGAAGGTCTGGGAAAGACGATGGCCAAGGAGATGCTGGCACCACGTCACTGCTTTCCTCCGGGGAACGGGAGGTGGGGAGATCCGGACCCGGAGGAGGATCGGCAGCAGCAAGGTGTTGTCCTCATCCCTCCGAAGCCCTGATGGAAATGAGCCCTGTTCCGGCCGAGCACAGCGAGCAGGCTTGGGCAGCGTAAGGAGCTGAAGGAATTGATGCCTCAAACATTCCTCGGCACAGGAAACCTCGAGGCCAGGCCCGGGGTCTTTGTGCCGGGGCTGAGGAAGCCGCCCAGGGCAGCGCGGGGGGATCGAAGGGTGCGCGGCTCCACTGCCAGCTGCTGCCGTGCCAGATTCCTCGGATAAGCCTCGAAGGAAACTGTATGTTTGGGCCAAAAAGACTGCTGAGCTAAAGGCTGGACAATTACCCAAGAAGAAAAAAAAAAAAAAACTGAGGAAGAAGTAAAGGTGCTGTGGGGAGCAGGACCACCTTGTCCCTCATGGAAATGAGTTCCCGGAATACCCGTCTCTCTCGGTCCAGCATGCGAATCAGCCGATAAGATGAACTTAAAAGACGACAGAGAACTTTGCTGTGTGTGCACCCACCACCCAAGATTTCCAGACCTGAGACGACGCTGGAACCTGGGGTGGTGAATCAGACTCTCTTTCTGTCCTTTCTTTTTCTTTTCCTTCCTTTCCTTTCTTTCCTTTCTTACAAATTTATCAATAAGAGACCATATTGCTTCCTAGCCTTTTCCAAGTTCGTTATTTCTACCACGAGTAAAACCATGGTCGTTTGGTGTCATTTCACCTTAATTTAACCTGAGGGGATCACAGAACCTTTACGACTCCCTGGGATCCCAGTCCGGGCCGTAACAGGCAGCGTCATGGGGGGAGCTGCGGACAGGTCCAGCTGCACGGCTCAGCTCATCCCCCCCCTAGACTGAGCACATGGAGCCGTGCAAACCACCCCACCCCCCCCCCCAAAAAAAAAGCCATCGGGGCTGTTTCAGCCACCCCTAATCTCAAGTACCACCCTGGCCAGCCAGTCCCAGCCCCTGCACCAAGCCCTTGCAGAGACAGAGGAGCCGCATCCCGTGGGAGCCGAGCACAGAGCGGGGCCAGGAGCCAGCAGGAACCACAGATCTGGCACATCCCGCGGCCACATTTTTCCCCTCCTGGTTAATTGAATTTGTTTTGGAGGGCACAGGACCTCTGGAAAACCCAAAGCCGTGGCTCAGCCCTCCGGTCCCATCCCGCAGCCCATCGATGGCTCCGACCTTTCCAGCAGAGCCAGCGTGCGCAGGGGGCAAAACACATCTCCTTTTGAGGCTCAAAAGCAAATAAATAGGGAGGTTGTAAGTATGTGTGTGTGTGTTTTCTTAAGCCTGTCCCCCAGCAGGGCTGTGGAGCAGGGTCAGCTCGTTCAAGGTCTCCTCGCCCAGGTGTCTGGTCCCACACTGGTGTCACAGGAGGGTCCAGAGAGGCTGCACCCCCCATGCCCCCTGCCCCCCCAGAACCTCCACAACCTCTCCTTGGGCCTTTCAAGGAGCAGGGGGGACAAAAAGGGGGACCTAGGGCTCGGCAGCAAGCTCAGCTCACCACTCTTCACTGGCAGAAGCCCGGGTGAACAGTGGGCATGGTCCTGCAAGCTGGTGGCTATTGTGGAAGGGGTGGGGAACCACTGATCCCAGCAGGTTTGATGGCCCCAAAACCAGCCAAGAAGGCCAAATTATCCCTCTTTGCTGAGGTAAAGCATCAAGAGCCACCACACAAGCTCAGTGGCCATGGAGGTCCACCCACCACAGCCACCAGTTGCCACCGTTGGGGCTGTCCCAGCCCGGTGCAGGGCTGTCTCTGCAGCTTGGCTGCTCCCTGCCCGCCTCCCAAGGCAAGAAAGATCCAAGAGGCACAGCAGTTCTCTTAATTCCCCTTGGCAAGGGCTTGCCAGGGCTAAAAACACACCAGCAATCCTACTGTTGTCCTTCCCCAGATTGACAGCACGGAGCTGCTGCAGGAAAGCTCTGTGGCCAGGCATGGGCATGGGATGGGACTTGGAGATCATCTCCACGGGCATACTTGAAGGTGAACCATGGTCCAAGGACCCTGGTGAGGTCAGTCCCTGAAACACCTTCCTGAGGGCTGAGCCGCTCCTTGGGATACAACGTCATGGTCAAACGGCAGCGATGCTCCCCGGAGCAGCCCCTCATCCCCACAAAGCACAATCCAGCCCTAAAAAAAAAAAAAAAAAAAACAGGCTCCGCAGAGGGAAAGCCTGCGGCACCCTGCGGAGTGTGCTCGGAAGGAATGTTCGTGTGCTCGGCAAGGTCAAAGCAGCAGCAGATGCTGGTGGTGCTGCCCACGGGGTCGCTGGGATGGTTGTGCCGTCCAGCCCCGCAACATCCTCTGGTCCGGCCGTTGGACGCATCACAGCCCGGCACAGCCGAACAACCCCTTCGGGGGCTCCGCACCGGTGCCTCCTGCGCCGCGCACCCAAGACTCAACCGAGAAGTCCCATCGGTGGCCCCTCAACCCACAAAGCCCCCCGGCCCTCTGCCTGGGCTGGCTCCGGCTCCCGCCCCGACACAATGCCGCGCAGCCAGGTGAGCCGGGCCGCGGCCCTCGAGTGAAGGCTGGAAATTTATGATTTGCCTTAAATGCCACCTTTTCAACTCCATGCCTTGGCTCGGTAACGTTTGAAGCGAACATTAGCAGAGGACCAGCATTTTTCAGAGAAAAAGAAAAAGAGAGAGAAGTTGGCCCTTCCAAGATAAATAAGTACTCTCGCAATAAACGGCATGAAAAGGCTCACAGTCAAAACTGGCAGAAAATACCTGCAGTCGGCGATGATGTCATCCATCAGCTGGGCACCCAGGGTGTCCAGCTCACTTGGCAAGCGGTTGGCCTTGAGAGCAAGGTGGACCTTCTCCAGGTTCGCCTCCTGCATGACAGATGGGGAAGAGAATCTGCACAGCAGGGACCCCCCGGGTGCCCCGCTCCATCCCACGTCCGGGACCCTCCCAGCGAGTGCCTGGGGCTGCTCCCCGCCATCAGAAACTCCAGCCCGGGTCCCACCAGGGCTCCGCACCTCTGGTTCTGCTCCCATTGGAGCTCCAGAGGAAACAATCATGAAATACAGCAAGAAATTCCATAAATAGCTCAGGAGCTGAAGGGAGGTCCTCGCCTCCTGCGCCTGCATGGGTAGGCAGGTGTGTGGCACGGCAAAGCACTGCGTCACACCCCCCTGTCACCCCAGCGAGGATGAGGGTGGTCTCTTTCCCTCCGTCACTCCACGGGCTGAGTGGGGCATCTGGGACCCCACCAGATTTCCCCTCCACAGCACAAGAGTCATCCAACCCCAAACCTGACCCGGCCTGGAGATGTCCTCTGCCCCCCTCCCTGTCCCCCAAGGCGGACAACGCTCCTTGCCACCGCGGCACTCACCAGCCTGTCTGCCGCGTGGTGGAGAAGGTTTTGAGCATCGGTCCGATGGCTGATGTCTTCCCAGTAGGATGACAACACCACCACGGGCTTCACGTTGCCCCAGGGCAGGTAGTAATACTGACAACCTGGAGGACACGGCACACCGGTGAGCTCACGGCATTAGGGTGACGGGGGACCCCACTCCTCGGGACCGAAGCAGAGATGAAGCGGGGCAGCGCAGCATTTGGCCTTGGGCAGAAGCCCATTTCTGGGGCTCTTTTGGAGCAAGAGGCTGGGGATTATGTTCCCCAAGCCCTTGTGCAACACAGCAATGCACAGCAAGGCCCTAAGGGATGCGCGTCAACCTCCATGGCCGCAGCAGCTCCTGCAACCAGCAGAACAACCCCAGTGGGATGGGGACATCTCACAGCAGAGCGAGAGCCCCACAGGAGCCAGGGGAGGGCCACCCCAAAGCACCGTCTCTCTCTTGAAGAGAAGAAGGTTCCCTTAGCACCAGCGGACTGCCCCAAAACCACTTCAGGTCAGCACAGAGCTGCGAGAAGTAGTCCTGGCTTTCCCCCTCCTCCCCAGTCACGCCTTACCCCTTCGCAGCACGGCTGAGGTGGGCAAGCACCTCCGGAGGTCATCTGGTCCAACCCTTGTTCAAGCAGGGTCACCCGGAGCCGTTTCTCCAGGCCCACGTCCAGCTGGGGTTTGAGTATCTCCAAGGATGGAGCCTCCACACCCTCCCTGGACAGCCCGTCCCCGTGCTCGGTCCGGGCGGCGCTGCTCACCGTCAAACACGGCCCGGCTGTACTGCGTGGTGGAGGCCAAGGGCAGGCACGTGTTGTCGAACTTGTTGCCGTAGTTGCCGACGCTGACCTCAAACTGGATGGCATCGTCCACGTCTTGGAGCATGGTGGCTGAGTAGAAGGCGGCGAAGAGGGAGTACTTCCGACGGCGCAGGTACTTCTGCAACGGGCGGGGGGAGCGTGTCCCTAGAGGAGACGCTGCCACCGCTCTCCTGCACCCCGACCCTCCGCTACCCCAACACCCCCCGGCTCAGCGAGGCCTCCGAGACGGAAAAGCTTATTGCAGGGACGAAAAGCCTGAGCTGCAGCAAGGGGATTTGGGGTGGGATCTTTAGGAGGAACCTGACAAAGGAGAAGGCTGGGCCTTTCCGTGAAAAAACGCGGTTTAAATCTGAAGAAGCGAGCAAAAGGAGCGCGTCCGTGCCAGCCCCTGAGTTGAGGCAAATCTCCCACCGTGTCCGCCATGGTCTGCTCGCTGCCCTGCAACAGCTCGGAGCAAGCGGGACACCTTGGGGGCAAAATTCGGCAGGAGACACCCTCCAAGAGCTCACGGACCACGCCGCCGCTCACAGGACATCACCCACCCAGGACCAACGCTCATGCCCCTTCCCTGGTGCCCCACGCACACACCATGCCGCCGGAGGGCCGACCCCAGGGCCCAGGGGGTCGGATGCCCCACGGAGACCCCGTTACCTCCACCCGCAGGACGTCATCCGCGGAGATGTCCTCCACCTTCTGCTCCCCGTGCTCCGCCAGTTTGGTCTCCAGCTCCACCAGCATCCTGCCGCGATACGCGACTCCCTCGCCCTTGGGGGAGACCAGGGACAGGCGTCAGGACCCCGGTGCCCCCCTCCCTGCAGGCGAGCTCTGCCTTTGCTTTCAGTGGGCTTCGTTGCAGAGGAGCGAGGTCAGGCAAAATATTTCTGCAAGAGCTTCGAAGGTAGAGAGCGTTTGGGCAGCAGAGCAGGGCCAGGAGGTGTTTAGCCAGCGGGAATAGCCAGGGAGAGAAAACGCGGTGCAGGCTCCTAATAACAAAGCCAGTTTGGGTTAAGAGCAGCATTTTTTTTTTTTTTTTTTTTTTTTTTTTGCAAGGAGGGGTGGGAGTTTAGTTTAGGTTGTGCTGGAAAGAAGCCGACGTCACCTTTCCCAAATTGAGCGTCTCGTAAGGGTCGGGGAAGCCGGTGAACTCCCGGGGGCTGCCGTAGAGGTTGATATAGCAGGGACCGAAGGTCGGCAGGAACCCGAGCCCGTCGTCCGCTGGGGATCGCGGGGAAAAAGAGCCGTTAGAGAATCCCCAAAGCACCTCGGGGACGTGTCCCGTGTGGCTTCACTGCAGGACCACAGGGAACACACACATGTGGCTGGAGGCCACCAAAATGCTGAAATGTTTTTCAACCCCTTCAAGTCCTGCAACCGCTTACCTTTTAGCAGGAGGAAAGCCAAGGTGGGTGTGGGGCTGTGCGGGAGGCACAGAGCTTCCCAGTCCCAGGAACCATCCCCCCGGAGGAGGAGAGCGACGCTTTGCTGGTGTGAACCAGCGTAGGGGGTTTACACCAGCCAAGGAGCTGGCCCCACGCTCCCCATCAGGCAGCAAGAGAGTGTTGGGGAAAGGATGGCTCGTTTTTAGGAAACCTCGAGCAGGAGGAGCAGCCAAGGGGCAGAAATGGTTTGCAGGGTCCTGCTCGGAGCTCCTGAGCTGGAAGCTGCTGGGGCAGAGCTGGCTCAGCACCCACCAGCCCGCGAAGCCATCGCTGCCCAACACGGACACCCCAAACCCGCCGTGGGGAAGGGCAGGGGAGCTCCTCGGGGCAGGGGGAGGCCGTGCTGGAGACGTCCCCCCTTTCCCCACCAAGGCGCCCAGGCACAATGCAGCCGACGCTCCCCCAGCTCCGGGCGGTGCTCCAGCCCTGACGGCAGCTGAACCAGCAAAACAGTGACCGGGGGGGGGAGATTGCAAACTGAGAGGCTAAGGGGACGTACGGTCCACGGCTTTCAGAGGCTTCGCGAGAGCAGGAAACTCATCTGAGGCACAAAGAAATGGAGAGAGGTTAGGAAAGGCTGGCGGAGGAGTGTGGAGGGAGGATGGAGGGTTACGGGAAATGAGGGTGGATGTTCTCAGGGGCTTTCAGTGCCAACAGACACTGGAGAGACAGAGAGAGAAAAAGGAGAGGTTGTTAAATGGCCCTATCGCCCTTCCAGAGGCTGTGGGATTGGTGTAAAACAGGAGGATTTGAGAATATCCTGAAGGATGCTCCATATGGGACAAAATCTGGATGGAGCCGCCGTTCCCCGGCACCTCCTCGGGATCGAGCAGGTCTCAGCAGTGGGGTGGGGGATGCTGGTCCCGGGCAGAGCCCTCACAGCCACCTCCTCCTCCTCCTCCTCCCCGGGCTTGCTCTCTCTCTCTCTCTCTCTCCAGACCAGTCCAGGAGCTGCCCTTTAACTGGGGGAGACGGGGGCTGGACACACAAGCACCGTGGTGGGGAACGGCGCTGCACCCCAACTCCACACACACCTGCATGCAGAGCCGGGCAGTGCTGGGGGGGGGGGGGGGGACACACATGGGCTACAGGATGCGTGGCTACAGCTCTGCACCGGGCTGATGCCCTGGGGGGATGTGGCCAGCCCCATCGTGCACCCATCCGGCCTGGGGATGCTCGTGGTGGGGCAGGACAGCCCAGAGTCTCAAAGATGCACAAAGCAAAGGGAGCAGAGCGGGGGGAGTCGTGACGGGGCTGAAGATGCCACCGAAGCTCGTTAGCGGCGGGAGATGCTGGCGCAGGTTGGGGCAGGCTCTGCCCCCGGCCCTGCCCTGGCTCCCGGCAGCCCCACAACCCTGCCCCAGCTCCCCACCCTCCCGCTCGGCGCAGGGGACACAGCCGGTGTCACCCAGCCCGTCCCTGCCAGCACCTCCGCGGTGGTCCTTCACTTCGGCAAGCCCCCGGGGAGTTGAGACAGCAGCCTCAGCACGAAGCTGGACCCGAACCCCCCCCCCCCCGCCCCGTCCACCCCGTGACAGCCACCTCAGGTGGGACGTGGCATCTTTGGGCACCTGGTGGCACCGCTGCCGGTCACCCACCGGGGGACAGCAGCCGCCTCCGCCCAGAAAGGGAAAGAGGAAGCAAAATCTCCGGCACGCCACAGCCCTGCACCAACCCCATCCCAGCGCCCCTGCGAAGACCTGAAGATCTGCAAAACCGCAAGCCGGGAGGGGTGAGGTCCAACCAGAAAACAGACTGCAGGATGGAGCAACGCCCCCCCCCCCCCAGCACCCCCATCCCACGTCTCCCCCAGCAGCGGTGACTTGGCGGGGTCCGTCGCGGCTGTGACGTCCCCCCCAAGCCGACACTGAGCTCCAGCCACGAGCGTGCAGTGCTCTCCCACGGCCATGCACCCCAAATCCCACCCTGCTGCCCCCCCGCCCCCCCCTTACCCTCCAGCTCCCCGCCGGGGGCCGAGATCTTGGACATGCAGAGGTAGGCGGTGCCGACGACGTCGTTGTGCGTCAGACGGTCCCTGCAACACCACCCGGGGATGCCATCACACCGTGGCCCCGGGTGGGTTGCCCGTGGGGTGTCCCCCTGCCCATCCCGCTCCTCCAGCTCAGCTTTCCCCACCGGCAGCCCCCCCCCCACACACACACACACACCGCGTTGAGCCCCCCTCCCCGCTCACCAGTCGGTCACCCGGATCCTCATCTTCTCGCACATGGAAGGGAACTGGGAAAAGAGGCAGGGAGAGGAGGGGTGAGCGGCGGTGGGGCCGGGCGGGCGGGGGGGCCGGGGGGGCACCCCACACTCACCATCACTGGCAGCGTCAGCCGCTGGTTCCACTGCGGGTTGGCGTTCTTCTCCAGGATCCTCGAGTAGAGCTGGAGGAGCGAGATGGGGGGGATGAAAAGTCAGGGTCACGCCAGCGCTTGCAGCTCACGGCCGCGCTCCAGCAAAACAAGGCCGCCAGGCGCCCCCCCCGCCCACGGAGCTGGGAGGTCTCAGACCCCCCCCAAAAATACAGACCCTGCCTGACGGGTGACCCCATGGGGCTCTACATCACGTGGGCAAACCCCTCTGTGCAGGAGGTAGGGGGTGTTATGGGCTGCTCGGGGATCTCACCCCGCTTTGGACCCCCAGAAACTCTCCCCCTTTCTCCCTGTGGTTACTCAGGATGATGTCCCCAGCCCCTTCCCCCCGCCCCCCCCCCCCACCAGTCACTGTCCCCAGGGGAAGATTTACAGGCAGAGGAGATTTTCAGCCCTTTAGTGTTGCAGCAGATCAAAAGGCAAGTGGTGCCCTGGTGGACATATCGCTTGGCGAAGTACCCAGCAACAAAGGGAGGGGAACGGGGCTCTGCAATGCCACCGGAGCCACCTCCACGCCCCGGTTAGTCCCGGGGGGACACTCGGTGGCACGGGGACAGCCAGCCGCCCGCTGCGGGCAGCGCCAAGGAGAGCAGCACAACCCTCCACTGCCGCACTAACCTCCCCCCCCCCCCCGCCCCCGGGGAGCTCAGCCTCTCCATCCCCATTTTTAATGCAACAGCACCACGAAGAGCCCAGCGAGGAAATTGCTGCGGTGCAGCCCGGCACGCCGTGGCCGGTGGCACCGCGCGGCTCCGAGGGTGCCACGCACACGGGGACAGGGCCGGGGACATTGGCTGGGCTGCTCTCAGCCCCCAGCTTCAGGACATTGCGACGCAGAGGGAAAGAGGACGGGGTGTGACCAGGACTGATGGGACCTTTGCAAATGCTCCAGAAGAGCAAAGGACCAAATTTTTCCCATTCCGGGACCAAATTTTCCCGGTGGGTGGCTGCATCCCAGCCCAGGGACCAGGGGGGGGCTGCTCACCGTCTTGCCTGCAAAGCTGACTTCCACGAAGGGATCGACCAGGTTCTTCTTGTTGCTCTCGAAGCCAAAGATCTGCCTGACGTTGTCCATGACGGCATCGTCCACTGGGAAGAGAAGGAGATGCTGAAAGCCCACGGAAGCACGCTGTGTCCGACGGCCCCGGCTCTCCGGCCAGGCTGCGCATCTCCCTGGAGCCAGGTGGGGAGGAGCGGGAGGGCAAAACCAGCTCGCACCAGTGAAGGGTTGATCTCCCAGTACGTTACGACTGACCGATATCTACAAGGTCTTTGGACCAAGGAAATGGGTAAAGTTTCCTTAACCGTGCCCTTATTTTGTTCCAGCACGTCACAACCCGCTGCAGCGCCAGGGGCCGGATCCAGCGCGCTCCAGCCCAGTAAAGGAAACACTTACTCTGGGGCAAATCTTCAGCTTTGAAGATTTTCAGGCAGAAATGAGCCCCTCTCAAGGTGACGCCGGTGGGGCGCAGGAGGTTGCCCTCGATGTCTTCCTTGTCTTCGGAGACCTCCTTCTTCTCCAGCTGCAGGACAAGAGGACAAGGGGAAAACACAACCAAGCTTCCCAAAAGTCCTGAAATGAGCAGCAAGACCCCAAAATCCAGCGCCTCGCCCCCGAAACGGAGGGAGATCTAAGCTGCAGCCTCCCTGGGAACTGGCGTGGGGTACCACGGCTGGAAGGTGCCCCCATCACAACCGGATGATACTCACAGGAGCTTCGTCTCCAGGCCCCAGCACGAACAGGCTGACTTTCAGATAGCCCTTGGCCCCCGCAGAGAAGTCCTCCGGGTCAGAGAGCAACAGCCATTTTCTGAGGAAAGCGTGTTCTGGGGGAGAAAAGAGACTGAGACCCCCGTGCTGGTCCTCAGACGTGCAGGGAGATGGCTTCAAGGATGCTGTTGGGTGGTATTTTTATAATAATTACTATGTTCCTTTTATATGGAATGGAATGGAATGGAATGGAATGGAATGGAATGGAATGGAATAGAATAGAATAGAATAGAATAGAATAGGATAGGATAGGATAGGATAGGATAGGATAGGATAGGATAGGATAGGATAGGATAGGATAGGATAGGATAGGATAGGATAGGACAGGACAGGACAGAACAGAACAGAACAGAACAGAACAGAACAGAACAGAACAGAACAGAACAGAATAGAATAGAATAGAATAGAATAGAATAGAATAGAATAGAATAGAATAGAACAGAACAGGTTCAAGGTTGGACTCGAAGATCCTGAAGGCCTTTTCCAATCTAAACGATTCTGTGATTCAGTTGGAAGGACTCTCCAACGATCATCTCGTCCAGCTGCCCGGCCAGTTCAGGGCTGACCAAAAGTTAAAGCTTGGTATTAAGGAATTCGTCTTGTAAGTCTTAACATTTTACAGCGAAAAATTATCAGGCTTTTCTCCGCTGTGATTCAGGCAGGAAATTTGTTCTAAGCATTATTTTATCTTCTTTGAGCTAAAATAATAGATAAAAGATAAAATAATGAGCCCCACTCAAGATAAAAAGAGAGCTGGGCTGTGCTGGTGGGGCTTTCTGCCAGCGAGCCAGAAGCACGACGACTTGAAAGCCTCGAGGGCTTGGGAAAGGGAAGAGAACTGGGAGATGATGATGGGCACAGGGACACGTCCGGGTCCGTATATGAGAGCTGTAATGTGCGTGTGCGTTTCCCCTGTGCCTGGTCCCAAAAGAAGGGGTTTCCCAGGGTGACAACCCCCCCGAAGCCGCAGGAGGTGACCTGGACCCCGACCGCCTGTGGGGCTCACTTGGCTCGGAGTAAACGGTCTCGACGTCCATCTGTGAAATAAAGTGAAAAAGAAATGTCAGCGTCCACGCCGTGGGTGAGCGTGGCAGAAAACAGGGGGGGAAGAGGAGAGAGAGTGACCTTACCCGAAACTCCCCGATCACCGAGTCCGTCCGGAAAGACCGAGAGTCCACAACCTGCAGGACGAAAATAAGGAAAAACAGTAAATCCGGCACAAATCCTCCCAGGATGAAGGACCCCGCCGTGTGCCCATGTGGGAAACGGGGGGGGCATTTCCCAGAGCACTGAGGGGAGGGGGACGGGGCGATGGCCCCAGCCCTCCCCAGGGGCAGGGTGGGCGTTCGCTGAAGCTCACCGTGATGAAGATGGGCGCGTCGAACAGCTCGGCCGGTGACTCGAAGATGTTGAAGAAGAAGGTCTGTGGGAAAGGAGGGTGAGGGTGCAAGGGGGAGATCTGCCCCAGCCTCCCCCCAGGGCACATTTGCAGCCCCCCCCCAGCCTCTCCCGTGCCCCCGACTCCGCAGACTGGAAGGGGCACCCCCCCAATGAGCACCACCCTCCAGTTGGCTTTTGCTGGGCTGGTTTGCAAGGGCACATCCAGACCAGCTCTCCTGGGGGGGTGGGGGTGGGGGGTGGGGATGTCCCCAAATAAAACACAGGCTGCAGGAGGCTTTGGGGACATCCCAAAAGCCGGGCTTGAAGCACCCGCGCTGGGGACAGGGCTGGGGACACGTCACCCGTGTCCAGCCGAGCGCACCCATCCTGCACGCCCGGCTGCGTTGCCCACCCCTGTGCGCAGCCCTGCCCAGGACGTGCCACCAGGATGCTACTGGTGGCACGGGGACACGTGAGTCACCTCGGGAAGGTGACCAAGATGAGCCCTGCGCCAAGGCGGGGGATGCTGGACGTGCCACGGGGCTCCCTGCTGCTGCCCGAGCTTCTGTCCTCGCTGCGGTCCCCACCGCCACATCCCGGCCCCGGGGCTGCGCCGGGGTTTCCATCACTCAGGACCCCAACCCATAATGCTCCCAAGCCTTTCCTGACTTCCCCCCCCCCCCCCCCCCAGGCACAGCTGGAGCAGAGACACACCCCCCCCCCCTCACCTCGTCAAAGAAGGGGCTGTTGCCTTTGCGGATCCTGGTCCTCTTGGTCTGCCCGGCGGCCGTCACCTTCACCACGGGCCTGATGTTGACCCCAGGGAGCTGCCGGCCCTCGATGACCCTCACCCTGATCTAGGATGGGAGAGGGGTCACCGGGGTGGGCACCCCGGGGGGGGGGATGGCATCTCTGAGGTGATTGAACCCCTCACAGGGACAGGCTGGGGCGGGGGGGGTGGGTTGAGGGAGAGCAGCTCATCCCACCTGGAAGTCCTGCGGCTTGTTGGAGAGAGGCTTTTTGGGGGAGCTCCTCCTCCGCTTCACCCCCTGGACGTGGTGCACGGAGGGCTTGTGGGGCAGCGAGGGGGGCTCAGACCCCGGCGGCCCCGAGGAGGAGGAGGGGGGCTCCGTCTCGTCCCCCGTCGCCGCCTGATCCTCCGCATCCTCCTCCCCGGCCGTCTCTGCGCGGGGCGAGAAAGGAGATGGGGGATGTGGGCAACGTGGGACTGGGCGCTGTGGGACCGTGGGGCGAGGGGTCTAGCTGGGAAAAACACGAGGCTACCGGGGGACACGTCCCCCCCCCGGTGCTGCACGTGAAGGTTTTTCGTTACCGGTGACTGTGTCGGGCTCAGCAGCAGCCGGTGCTGGCTCAGGGGGGGCTGGAGGGGGGAACAGGGGGGCAGCGCCCGGCGGGGGGATGTAGGACACTTGCAAGATGAGGAAAGCCTGGAAAAAAAAAGGAAATAATCGTTAGTGTGGGTGTCCAGGTGCCACCCGCGATGCTCTGCCCGGGCGTGGGGGATGCAGCCCCAAAAGCGGCAGCAACTCGGCAAATGCTGGGGAAAAGGGCCAGAGCGAGGGGGCGGCAGGGAGGGGTGTCCCAGGGTCTGTGGGGGCAGCAGGGGTGACCACCCGGTCCCCATCCCACTAGACGACAGCCCCAGGCTGGGCTGAACTGGGGCCGGACGCTGGATCCACTGGGGAGGGAGCGGGATGCCGAGGGGGAGCCAGGGGAAGGCTGGAGGAGGGGGGAGCTGAGGGAAAGATGGAACGGGCAGCAAGGGGCGCTCCCAGTGCCCCCCCCACAGAGCCTGGCGGCCCCCAGTGTGGACCCAGGGGTGCAACATCTGCTCTGCAAAGGGGTTTGACCCATCTGCTGCTGGGGTGTCCCCAGTAAAGCACCAGGGTGTCCCCAGTGAAGCACCGGGGTGCCCCCAGCAAAACACTGGGGTGTCCCCAGCAAAACACCGAGGTGTCCCCAGCGAAGCACCGGGGTGTCGCCAGCAAAACACTGGGGTGTCCCCAGCAAAACACCGGGGTGCCCCCAGCAAAACACTGGGGTGTCCCCAGCAAAACACTGAGGTGTCCCCAGCGAAGCACCGGGGTGTCCCCAGCAAAACACTGGGGTGTCCCCAGCAAAACACCGGGGTGCCCCCAGCAAAACACTGGGGTGTCCCCAGCAAAACACCGAGGTGTCCCCAGCGAAGCACCAGGGTGTCCCCAGCAAAACACTGGGGTGTCCCCAGCGAAGCACCAGGGTGTCCCCAGCAAAACACTGGGGTGTCCCCAGCAAAGCACCGGGGTGTGCCCAGCAAAGGTCTCCCCAACCTGCAAGGTGAGAAGGAGAGGGGGCTGTGGGGGCTGTGGGAGTCCCCCAGCACGGCACAGGAGGTCCCAGTGCGAGCACGGACCAAGCAGCCTCCTGCTGCCCCCCCCCCCACCGCCCCGAGCCACTGGGTTTGGTCCTTGAAAGGTAAAGCTCAAAGCCAACGAGCCCAGGATGGGACAACCGGTGTCCAACTGGGAGCCACAACCGGCAGGGACATCGTTTGTACCGGTCTCAAGCTGGGAGCTGCAGCTGACAGGACGCTGCTTGAGCTGGTCTCACTGGTCCCCACGCGAGGACTCACCCCAGTGCTCTGCTTCTTGGTGTCCAGCAAGGGGAGGTTGTAGGAGGCCGCCAGGCTGGGGGAGGAGAGGACGTCTCGCAGGGGCACTCGGGCTTCTCCCAAAAACCTGGGGACAAAGAGCAACGGGGGGGTCGGGAGGGGAAGGGGCCAAGGGGCCGCAGCTGGGAGCAACCCCGGGCACCAGTGACCGACCCAAGGCGGGGGACGGGCATCGGGTGACTCAGACCCAGCCCGGGTGAGAAAACCAGGGCGAGGATCTCGGGGGACTTTGTCCCCTTTTTGCCAAGGAAAAGCACCTAAAAGTCCCCGCTGAGGATCCAGGAGCCACAAACAGAAGCGCTGATGGATTTTTATTCGCCAGCGGAGAAAACAGAGACCTGAGGGCTTGAGGGTTTCACTGGAGGTGGGTGAGATCAGAGCTGGCAGCCTGGGGCCACCATCACCCAGAAGGATTTTAACCCACCGTAAAACTGTTTTTCCCCTATTGAGTTTCAGCAGCTCCCTGGTGCTTGGTGTCTGGTTAACCCTTCGGGCGCTGCACCACCTCCCACCCCAGCCAGCAGCACCAGTTCCCCAGGGAGCAGGGCTCCCAACTCCTCCCCGCCCAGAGCCAGCAGCCCCAAGGAGAGGGGCTTGGGGGGGCAGGAGGGGGGGAAAACTGCCTGTGAGCCAGCACCATGCTAACGCAATAAATCCTTTGCTTCAACAACAAAACCCAGGAAGCTGCCGAAGGAACACAGCAGCCAGCACCAGCCTCCTGCACCCCTCCATAGTGAATATCTCACGCATCGTGCCCAGAACCCACCCGTGCCCCGGGCTGCAGCCAGAGCAGGGGGAGCAGCAGGGCCGGGGGGGGGATTGTCCCCCTCTGCTCCGCTCTGGGGAGCCCCCCCCTGCAGTGCTGGGGCCAGCTCGGGGGCCCCCAACAGCAGAAGGACACGGAGCTGCTCGAGCGGGGCCAGAGGAGGCCACGGAGATGCTGGGGGGGCTGGAGCAGCTCCCCTGGGGGGCCGGGCTGAGAGAGTTGGGGGGGTTCAGCCTGGAGAAGAGAAGGCTCCGGGGAGCCCTTCGAGCGGCCTCCCAGGGCTTAAAGGGGGGACAGGAGAGGTGGGGGGGGACTCTGGGTGAGGGGGTGGGGGTAGGATGGGGGGGGACAGGTTTAAGCTGAAAGAGAGTAGGTTTAGGTTATATATAAGGCAGAAATTGTTCCCTGTGCGGGGGGGGGAGGCGCTGGCCCAGGGTGCCCAGAGCAGCTGTGGGTGCCCCCTCCCTGGAAGGGTTCAAGGCCAGGTTGGACGGGGCTGGGAGCCCCCTGGGCTGGGGGAAGGGGGCCCTGCCCGGGGCAGGGGGGGGCACTGGGGGGGCTTTAAGGTCCCTTCCCACCCAAACCAGATTCTGTGATTTCAGACAGCCACAGCAGCCAGACAGGACATTCACTGCCCGTTACTGTTAATTGCCCCGTTTCCTCTTTGCAGCCCCCCCCCCCCCCCCGTGCTGATGGACCAGCTGGTATTTTCTCCCTAGAGAAGAAAAACCAAAACTCCACCATCACCTTTGTGATGGAGCAGGGCCCACTCGCCAGAGCGTCGCTGTCCCTGCTGCTCCTCGTGCAGGCAGGTGAAATCTCCCTGCTGCAGGAGCTGGGGACCCTTTTCCCATCTTCCTCCTCTGTTTATAAAATCGCACGACTCCACGGAGCTGGACCGGCCCCAGTTTCCACCTCCCTTGGCCTCCAGCCCCAGCATGACTCCAGTATCAGCTCCAGCCCTGGAAACGGGATCCTTCACGCCGGGGCCGTCCTCCCCATCCTGAGCAAAGCAGCAGGTTCCCACCCTCTGCTACCCAAAAATAAATTACTTCCTTTTATTTTTTTTTTTTTTTTTTTTTTTTTCCCCTCTTCAAGCAGCGATCCCAGCCAAAGCATCCCTGCAAGATGTGGGGGGCTGGGCTGGGTGTCCCCGGGGTTGGAGGTGGCATCCCCAACTCTTCCCACCCCCCTTCCTAACGCAGCCGCCGTGAGGAGGGAGACCCCGACCCCCCCCCCGGGGAAAACCCCCAGAGCGGGGGGGGGGGGGGGGGGGGGGGGTGTCACCAGGAGCTGCGGTGAGAAAGGAAGCCCCCCCGGGATGTTTGTTCTGCAAACACCACCCTTCCCGGCTCCACCGGCAACGCGCGGTGGGGACAGGAGCTTGGCCACCATCTCGCACCTCCCGGGCCAGACGCCCATCCCCGGGGCCTCACGGCGCCAGCTTTGCTCCCGGGGGGCGGGGGGGGGGGGGGGTGGCAGCGGGCACAAGGGTCCTTTGTCTGCTCCCCGGCCTCAAACGTGGCGGGGGGGGGGGGGGTTGTGTTTTTGTTTTGTTTTGTTTTGTTTCTCCCCAGCCGTTGAGCGAAGCAGCCCAGAAATGCGGCTCTCGCCTCCCACCAGCCGCCCGCGCTGCAAAGGGCAACTGGGGAACATCACTGGGAGCCTGGGGAGACCCCAAACCTCCCCCCCCCCCCACATCCCCCGTGCAAAGCCTTGGGTGTGCACACGCGTGTGCGTGGGCTGTGCTGGTGATGGGAGCGGGGCGGGGGCGTTCCTACCCGGCACCCGATGTTTCTCCCACCTATTTCTCCCCACGGTCTCATGGTCTTTCACGACGACGGTGAGCTCAGCGCCGGGGTCCAGGGGAGCTCCCTTCAGGTCCCACTCGAAACCCTGGAGGGGGGGGAAAAAAGGGGGCGAGGGGGGGGCGGGTCCAAGATCAGCGCCCAGCTGGGACCACGATGCTCCCGCTGGCATCGAGGGGCTCCGGCACCCGCCGGGACCCCGAGGAAGGGAACCGAAACGCCCGACCCGCTTCAGCAGCACGACAGCTCCAACCCTGGGCACAAACCTCAGCACCGCGTCTGCCCTGGGCAAAATTCCCCGGCAGACCCACAGGAAAAAAAAACACGCCCCATGCAAAGGCCTCCCCCTCATCGTGGATTAAGAGTGAAGGAGACAGCGATGGGAGCTGGCACGCAGCATTTCTGCACCAAAACGGTGTTAGTTTGCTCACCAAACCCCCTTTTTTTTTTTTTTCATTTTGACCCATGAAGGCACCAGGTCAGGGTTAGAAGGAAGGAGGTGCTCGAAAAAATATCCTCCCCTGGGCCAGGCTGATGAGTAAAACACACTTGTTTTCCCCTCGAGCTGCAATATTTTTAAACAGCTTCTTTTAATGTGCGTGCTTAGCCCTGATAAGATCTTGATGGAAGGGGAAGAGGCGGGAGCCAAGGCTCTGTCCTGATCCTCCCGCCACCCGGAATTTCGGATATGGTGCTGCCCATGATGGGGACCGGCCCCAAAAATACACACACACCCACCCCCCCAGCTGTGGGGTGGCAAACTCAGGGCATCACCGGGCCCCTGCAAGCCCCCGGTGCTCGGGGCACCTTGTTGGGGTCCCCTGTGCCCCGGCTGCCCCCCCCCCCCCGGGGATGGGGACGGGGAGGGGGACACGCTCACCTCGTTCCATACGGGGTTCACATTGTTCTTGATGACTTTAGTCCTCTTCTTCACGCCTGCAGGGAGCAACACACGTGGGGCAGACCAGTTTCCCCACCGAACAGCGGGGAAAGAACCCAAAATTCCCGTCGTCGTGTACCCCCCCCCCCCGCACAGCTGGGGTTGGGAGCCTCCGGCGACACCCGCAGCACCCAGGAGCAGGACCAGGCCCTGCCCCTCGCACACCAGCTGGGCTGCGGCAGGCACGGACGGGATCCAGCTTCAAACCTTTGCTGGGAAACCCCCAGGCAAGTCACCTCGAGGTGTCGTGCCTCAGTTTCCCCCTGAGCAGGGCAGAGGAGGCTCCCAAGATCTGCTGGGTGGGATTTGGGGCTGGAAGGTGACACGGGGGACCCGGCCATCCTCCTCTCTCCCCCCAAAGCTCGGTACAGGCTCAGAGGGGTCCCACGGCCCTTGTGAGAGCAGTCGGATGCTTCCAGACTGAACGGGGCTGGGGGGGGATTGGCCCCCTGACACCCCCAAAAGATGCGGATGGGGATGCTGTCACCCGGTCCCCAGGGATGGGACCGCTGCCACCCCGGGGAGCGGAGTCGGGCGGCAGCAGTAAAAAGCAGCCCAAAGCCAACGTCCCGAGGAGCCCCAGTGCCAGGGGGGGGGATCCGGCCCAAGGATTCCCCCCCCCCAGAGCTGCACCCCAAAACCATGACCCTCAGGTCACACCGAAAACCGGCCAAACGCCCGCTGGGCCCCCGTCACGGGAGGGACCGGGGGGGGGAAGAGGAAAAGGAAGAGCCAAACAATAGCAGTGACTCAAACCCCGGGGGACAGCGGCCAGGCGCCCTGCAGGGCCCTATAGATATATATAGGTACCCCGGGCTGCGGCGGTGGCACACAGGGGAGCACGAGTGGCTCTGAGATATTCTCCTTTTCGGTTGTCTCTTCGGCATCCCTCGCTCAACCTTTTCCTCTTTCAGATTTTAAAGCGTCTCTGCTGAATCTCCCGGCCCCGAGCTGACGCGGTTCCTCCGGACATCACCGAGCCGGGGAGACCTCAAACCCCCCCGATTTAGGGCACAGCCGCCCGCTTCCGCCTCGGCGTCCCGGGACGCAGGGCCCTGGGATTCCCCCCGCGCTCTGGGGGTGGCGATTTGGCCGACCAGAGCTGCTTTTCCACCCTCGGCCCTGGGCGAGCAGCCAGCACCCGCCGCAGGATGAAGCCCAGGGGTCCCGGCGCCGGCTGGGCAGGGGCCGGCAGCAGCACCGATCCCCCCCACCCCCAGCACAGGAAAGGCTGGCTCAGAAGCCACTCATCCCTTTCCTTATTTTTTTTTTTTTTTTCTAAAAATGGATATTTTCCACCACCGGGAAATGCCTGCTAAAAAAAAAAAAAAAAAAAAAAAAAAGAAAAAAAAAATCCTCCAGCGAGCGCTTTCGAGGTGCAAAGTCAGGGGGACCTCCATCCTCCCACAGCAATGGAGTAACCCCCTAGATAACGGGTTATTTTTATCAAT
This sequence comes from Tyto alba, assembly GCF_018691265.1. Taxonomy (NCBI): domain Eukaryota; kingdom Metazoa; phylum Chordata; class Aves; order Strigiformes; family Tytonidae; genus Tyto; species Tyto alba. Next base: position 55,642,070 of record NW_024881327.1, read on the forward strand.
CTCATATTATTAATTACAAGACCTTAATGAGAGCGAAGCACAAGAGCGTTTGAGAGCACCCAGGGGTGCAGCACCCTGAGGCAAAGGCGGGTCCTGCTCCGTGCCGGGGCTCACCCCTGTCACCCCATCACTTTTAGATGCTGTGACACCGGGTGGCTGCGCTAAATGACCGTCCCCAAGTGTGTGTGTGTGTCCCCCAGGGAAAAAAATCTCCTTTGCCACTGAGGCAACGGCATCTCTCACTGTCCCCCCACGACCCTGAGCACCCCAAAACCACGGGGGAAGAGCGCTAAAGTTCAGAGCCCACCCCAGCGACCCTCGGACACGCCAGTGTCACGCGTGTCAGCCCGGCACCGGGATGCACCGGAGGGTGGGGATGGAGGGGGGGGCTGTGGTGCACTCGGCAGTGGGGCGCAGGGGGGGGGTGGAATTTTGCAAGGATTTAGGACAAGGATGGAGCTTAGCAAAGCCCGGCTTCTGCGGGATGGATGTAGGTCCCGGCCGGGCTTTGCTGGAGGGGGCTGTAAAAGCAGACAAGAGTCTGGCAAAGCAATAACCCTGCCCACCCCGGCCCAGGTTTGGGGTCCCCTCACCTCGGAAAGTCAAGCTGGCCACCGGGTCGCTTTGCTTGTCCCCCTTCTCCAAGTTGGGGAGGTGGCTGGCTCGTTGGAGCAAGCAGCGCAGCATGGCTGGGCGATGGAGCAGGGCACGGCGAGGCCGAGCCGGGCTCAGCCCCGGGCAGGATCCGGTCCCCCCATCGCCACCCCCCCTCCTCCCCTCCCCGGCCCGGCCCGGCCCGGCCCGGCCCTCCCCGGCGGGCGGAGGAGCTGCCCGGGCGGCGACACGGAGCGCCTCGGCGCGGCAGCTCCGGAGGTTGCAAGCCCCGGGATGCTGCGAGCCCCGGGGCTACCGAAAACCCGGGAACCGGGGATGCTGCGAGCCCCGGGGCTACCGAAAACCCGGGAACCGGGGATGCTGCGAGCCCCGGGGCTACCGAAAACCCGGGAACCGGGGATGCTGCGAGCCCCGGGGCTACCGAAAACCCGGGAACCGGGGCTGGGAAATTAAATCACCGGGAACCGGGGATGCTGCGAGCCCCAAGAACGCCCGAGCACAGGGATCCAGGGATGCTGTAAGCCCCAGGATGGTAAATAAATCACCGGGAACCGGGGATGCTGCGAACCTCTGGAATTGTAAATTAAATCACTGGGATTCAGGGATGCTGCGAGAGCCGGGGATGCCCGAGCACTGGGAACCAGGGATGCTGTGAACCCCAGGAACTGTAAATTACATCACCAGGATCCTGGGATGCTGCGAACCCCGGGAATGGTAAATGAAATCACTGGGATTCAGGGATGCTCTGGGGATGCCCAAGCACCGGGAACCAGGAATGCTGTGAACCCCAGGAATTCTAAACTAAGTCACCAGGATCCAGGGATGCTGTGAAGCCCATGAATTGTAAATTAAATCATCGGGATCCAGGGACACTGCGAGCTCCGGGGATGGTAAATAAATTAACAAAACCCAGGGATGCTGTGAACCCCGAGGATGTCCGAGCACCAGGAACCAGGGATGCTGCAAACCCCAGGAATTGTAAATTAAATCACCAGGATCCAGGGATGCTGAGAGCCCCAAGGATGCCCGAGCACAGGGATCCGGGGATGCTGTAAGCCCCAGGATGGTAAATAAATCACCGGGAACCGGGGACGCTGCGAACCCCAAGGATGCCTGAACACCAGGATCTGGGGGTGTTGCAAACCCTGAGGATGATAAATGAAATCACCGGGATCCGGGGATGCCCGGGGGGGTGGGAAAGCACCAGGAGGGGGGGTGCTGCGAGCCCTGGGGGTGCCCAAGCTCCGGGCCCCAGGGATGCTGCGAGCCCCGAGAATGGTAAATCATCCGGAATGGGGGGTGCCGCAAACCCCAAGGGTGCAAAACCACCAGCGCCTGGGGAGGCTGCAAGTTTGGGGTGCCCGAGCAACGCACCCCGGGGACGAAACAGCACCGGGGAATGGGGAGCAGCCGGCGCTGGGCCCAGGACAGGGGTGACACCGGAGCACCCAGGGGTGACACAGCACCGGGCTGCGGAGCATCAGCACCCCCGAGATGGTGCAAACCGGGGTGGCTCCCAGCCCCGGGGATGTCACAGCACTGGGGACACACCAGCACGGGGGCCATGGGGGGGGGGTCCCAGGTCCCCCTGGGTGCTGCCACCCCCTCCCCTGTCCCCCAGAGCGGCGGCGGGGGCTGTCCCAGTGTCACAGCGGGAGAAGAGGCTGTGCGTGTCCCGCACGTCCCCTTCAGCGAACCCCAAAAAGATGCTTTTTCATCCCAAGGATGAAAGGGGCCATGCCCGGTGCCGCCTCGTGTCCCCCGTCGCCCCACGGGGGGAGGATTGGGGAGCCACGTTGGGCACTGGTGGGCTGCGGCCTGGTTGCCCCGTGGCCACTGTCACCCCGCCAAGGGGACCAGTGACATTGGGGGGGGGGACCCACCCCGAGGCTGTTGGGGCGCCGGGGAAGTGGGTGCCCAGCAGGTCCTCAACACACAATCAACCCCGGGGGTCCTCGCGTGGGACAGGCCCTCCCCCCCCATACCCACGGGAGGTCACGGGGGGGGGGGGGGGGGCGGCACCCCAGCCCCCCACCATATCCCCTGGTGCGGGGCCCCCCGCGATTCCCCCCCTCCCGGAGTGGGAGTGGAGGCCAGAAATAGCCCGGGCTGCCGCTGGTGCTGTCACTGCTCAGCTATGCCCCCCCCTCCCCACGCTGCCCCCCCCCCCCCCCCGCTAAAGAGGGAGCCCGGGGAGGGGAAAATAGCACCCACGGCGGGGGGGGGGGGGGGGGGGGGAGGGCTCCGTGGGCAATGCACATCAGGATGGATGATGCAGGAGCACCCCCCCCCCCCCCTCCCGCTGCCGGGGGACATGCCCGATATACTGCTCCCCCCCCCCCCCCCTCGATATAAACATATAAACACGCCCCCCCCACGCCCCCCCCCGTACCTCCGAAGCCGGCCGAGCAATAGGCATCGCTGATGTCCGTGTCCGGCGTGCGGACATTTTCCGCGTGGAGGATGAAGACGCGGAGCATCGCCCCGGCCCGGCCGCCTCCCCCCCTGCCCGCTCCCCGCCGCCCCCCCCTCCCGGTGTCCCCCCCCCCCGCCCCGGTCCCGCCTCCCTTAAAGGGGAAGGGCCGCGGCTGGATGCGGCCCCGCGGGCAGGGGAGGGCGGGAATAGGAACATCCCCCCCCCTCCCCGGCCCCCCCCCCGCTCTTGGAGGCGGCTGGAGAAGCCCCCAAAAAGGATGGATTGGGGGGTGGGGGGGTGGGGGCTGGCACCCCCCCTCTGCAGCAAGGGCGGGTGAGTGTGTGTCCCCCCGGGGACCGCGCAGGAGGGAGGGGGGAGGGAGATCTAAGCCCCCCCCCCCCAAATGGGGCAGGTAAGGGGGTTGTGCTCCCCCGCTCTTCCTCCCTTCACTCGCTTCCCGCGGGTGGGGGGTGCTGCAGGAGCAAGAACCGCCCCCCCCCCCCCCGCCCCCCAAATAGGGTTTGGCCCACGGCGGGGTCAGCACCAGACCCCCCCCAGCCCCTCACCGTGACACCAGGGCCAGACCTTGGGGGGGGGGGGGGGGGGGGGCAACATCATTTCCAGGGTGGGAAACAGGGGGTCTGGGGGGGTCCAAGCTCCCAAGCTCCATCCAGGGTGAACCCCACAGCCCCACCCCACCGCCCCCCCCTCAGCAGGGTCCCCCCCCTGAGAGCTGGGTGCTCACACACCCCCCCCTGCCCCAGGGGTCCCCCCAGCTGAGGGGCATGGGGAGGGGGGGGGAATGACACAGACACACACACACCATCCCGTGTTATGTGTGTCGTTCCCCCCCCCCCCCCAAATGCTCCTTCCCTGCCTCAGTTTCCCCAGCTGGGGGCTGGGAGGGGCAGCTGGGGACACCCTCGGCTATTTCGGGGAGGTTATTTTTACCCCATTTCCCAGCAAGCGGCTCAGCCAGGTCCCTCCCTCCCTCCCAGCCAGGCCAGGCCCCCCCCCCCCCCCCGGCCACACTCCCTTTTTTTACCCTTTTTGGCTTCATCTGAACCCATTTCCCACTCCTCCCCGCCAGGTACCAACCCCCCCCCCCCCCCCCCCCAGCGTCACCCCAAAACCTGGAGCCGCCACCGACACGGAAACTCTGTGGAAGCAGCAGCGTAATCGCCGCTGGGAGGAATTTAATTATCAGGGAATTAAAGGCCGGGGGACGGCAGGGCACGGGGGGGCCCCCAGCCCCCCCAATATTTAGCAGCACCCCCCCTTGAAAGAGCCCCCTCGTCCCCCATCTAGCCCTCCCTCGGCTCCCCGGGAGCACCCACGTCCTGGCAGACCCCACTGTCTCGGCCCTACGAGGAGTTTTTCTTTTACAAAACCCTTGAAAAAATCGAAACCCGGGCGCCGTGGGGCCGGGCTCCCCGCGAGGCAAAAATCCTGCAAGGGCAGCGGAAAAGCTGTTGCAAAAAAAACTTCATGGATTTTCCTTAAAACCATCGGCCCCGTGGGGCCTGGGGAGGAGGAGGGGGGGGGGGGGGGCGCGTTTTAATTACCAGCAGCTCCAAAATAAACTCAATTTGCAGCCCCCCTAGGCGCAGGAGGAAGCGCGGCACCGTACGTTTTGGGGAGCAACGTTCAGAAAACCAGAACCAGTACCGGGGTCTGGGGTTTTACTTCATTTTTCCTCAGTTTGTTTTTTTCCACATCACCCTGGCTGGGGCGGGGGGCGGACAGGATGGTTTTTGACCTTGAAATTCCTAATTAAGCAGCTCCCCCCTCCCGGGTGCTGCATCTTTTCGCTGCAGCAGTTACGGGGTTTGTCCGAGGGGCTCTGGGGTCCCAAGGGCAGAGCCAGGCCCAAGGGGGCTCCGAGGATGCGGAGCAGGAACGGGATTCACCGAGGGACCCCACGGCCTCGGGGGTCCCGCCGGGCCCCGCAGCCGGCCACGAGGCTGCTGGACGCTCATCCCTCCCACGGACACTCGGCAAAATTGGGGCTGAAGCTTGGGGGGCAGCAGCAGGAATAAGGAACAACGTTGGGTTTCGGTCCTCCGTGCAGAGGAAGCAACAGGAGAGAAACCGTGGTGAGGAATGACCCCACGGAGGGACTCGGGGAGACTCAGAAACACCGCCCCAGAAAGTGCATGGTAAAAGAGACAAGGGGCTGGTGAGGCTGGGGGGCCCCCCCAGGAGAGGAGGCAGCTCACACACACACACACACACACACACACACACAAGGGGCTGGTGAGGCTGGGGGGCCCCCCCAGGAGAGGAGGCAGCTCACACACACACACACACACACACACACACACAAGGGGCTGGTGAGGCTGGGGGGCCCCCCCAGGAGAGGAGGCAGCTCACACACACACACACACACACAAGGGGCTGGTGAGGCTGGGGGGGCCCCCCCAGGAGAGGAGGCAGCTCACACACACACAAGGGGCTGGTGAGGCTGGGGGGGCCCCCCCAGGAGAGGAGGCAGCTCACACACACACACACACACACACACACACACACACAAGGGGCTGGTGAGGCTGGGGGGGCCCCCCCAGGAGAGGAGGCAGCTCACACACACACACACACACACACACACACACACACACAAGGGGCTGGTGAGGCTGGGGGGGCCCCCCCCAGGAGAGGAGGCAGCTCACACACACACACACACACACACACAAGGGGCTGGTGAGGCTGGGGGGGCCCCCCCAGGAGAGGAGGCAGCTCTCACACACACACACACACACACACACACACACACACAAGGGGCTGGTGAGGCTGGGGGGCCCCCCCAGGAGAGGAGGCAGCTCTCACACACACACACACACACACACACACACAAGGGGCTGGTGAGGCTGGGGGGCCCCCCCAGGAGAGGAGGCAGCTCTCTCACACACACACACACACATACTCTTACCCTGAATCACGCTGCGGGGACTTGCCAAGTCTCTGCTGCTCTAAATCCCTCGGGCGTGTGTTTGAGACACTGATCTGCTCCCGGGAGGGGGGGGGGGGGCTTGAGCAGCGCCTGCAGCAAAGCAGGGGACACAAAAAAAAAAAAAAAAAAAACCAAAAAACAAACAAAAAAAAAAACCAACCAAACAAACAAAAAAACCCCACAGCCCAAGGGACTCTGAGGGACTCCGTGGGATCGTTCCTCCCCCCCCCCGTATCAGGGAACACGTTTCACCACAGCGACATGCCCGTGCTTCCTTTGCTAAACCCCAAATTCCATTTATTTTGGCGATTTGCTGATCAGAGGCCGGCAGACACCAGGATTTCGGTATCAGCTATGGCACAGGTATGACTTGTAATGTCCTTCCCCCGCCAGGCAGAACCCCAAAATCTCTCATTTCCGTGGACAGGGAGGAAGGCTCCTTACTCCCCCTCTCTTACTGCTGCCACGTAACTCAGCCCAAGCCAGCTACCCGGAGTTTGCAGGAGTGGCAGAGACAGCGGTGGATTTTCAGAAACGGTCTTTTAAATAAATCTCAAGCGGCTAGGTGAAAAACAAAAGCTGGAAGCAAAGTCAACCCCGATCCAGACCCTGCCCCACTGGTACGAGCGTGGCAGGCGGAGGCCCAGCCTCGGCAGTGAGCAACACTCCAACTGCAGATTACAAACCACGGCACTGAGCGCTCCCCGGCCCCTGACCCCCCGCCTGGAGCAAAGCGGGGGAAAACCAACCCCAAAAAAACGAGCAAACTCGGTCCCCAAGGAGAAACAGCACGGGGCAGTGACCTCCCTGGCCGGGCGCAGCAACGGCCGGGACGCTGAGGCAGGAAGAGGCTTTCTTCTCCTGGATGGCCTCAGCTTTGTCTTCATGAGATTATCGCGAGATTATCGCGAGCCTGGGGGACAAAGGCAGCTGAAGGGAGCGCAGCAATCCTCAGGGCCCCCCCCCCAAATCTTTACCCCGACTCGGGTCACTGCTCTGGGGCAGCATGGAGCGCGAGAGGTCTCCGGGACGAATTCCCTCCCGGTCCCTGTTGGGATCCAGAGTTGGCAAAACACAACAAGTCACACCAAAACACAGCCCCCCGGCGGTAACTATACAGTAAGAACATTTATTTTATGTCAACACTTGTAAAAGAAGTCTCTCCCAAGTCAGATGATTTGATATACAAATCAAAGCCACCATACGTTTTTCTTTTAGTCTGTGCCTATACTGAGCTCAAATTTATACAACATGAATGCTTGCTTCTGCAACAAAATTACAAATTAAATCATAACAAAATACACAAAATTGACTGGACCCTAAGTTTAATTCACTGAAAGAACTCTTCTTTCCTCCAATCACCTTGAGCTCTGCTCCTCCCCGTCGTTATCCTCGTCCTTCTGCTTGGCCATGAATTTCTGTAGAAACAAGGGTAGCCAGTGAAACGACATCGCTGTGTTATTCCTCAGCCCACGACAAGACCATGCTCTAAATACAGCACCCACAAACCAGCCTACTCCTCATACTGATAAGGCGCGAGCCGAACCCGAAAAAGACTCCCAGGTTTTGCTGGCAAACCGACACGCCCGCGCGCAGAGTCGCCAAGGGGTGAAGCTCCCCAGCGGAATTTTTACAGGGCAGACGGCAAATTACTCGCCATCGGGAGTTCACACGATGATGGGGACCCTGGGGGGGGGTGAGGAAATACAAACCAGTAACTCCACATTCACCGCAGGCCCGGCCCCTCGGGGGCAGGCGCCACGGCCCCGCCGAGGGGAGCTCGGACCCCAAACTGAACCTTTCCAGCTGCCAAACGGGCCTTCTGGGGACCCTGCACCCGCGGGGTTATTTCAGCCAGTCTGGCGTTTCAGCAGAGCAGGAAATCCGACCAAGCCACGCTGTCAGACACGACGCTGCGTGGGGGTTTTTTTTTTAAAAGTAATTTCTTAAAAACGGAGACAACAGCTATCCCCTCGCCTTCCTAGGCAAGGAAGGCTTCATGTGGGTGACGAGCTTCAGCAACTCAACGATACCTGTGTCTGAGTTTAACACTAAAATCCCTTGAAGCATTAGCAGGAGCTCCCTCCGCCACTAGGAAATTATCAGCACTCGTGAAAGCAAACATTTTTAGGAGGGTATTCTTTCCCCCGCCGTGCGTCGGGGGAAGCTGCAGCATTACCTCCATGTTTTGCTGATGAAGCGGTGTCTTGCAGTGGTTTTTCACAGACAGCTCATCCGCGTAGAACAGCGAGCAGATCTGACAGAAGAAGCCAGCCTTTGGAACGAGGTAATCCAAATCTGAAGGGACAGGACACGGCGTTAACGTTAGGGACACACAGCTTTACAAATATCCCGGCAACAAAACACGGCTCCGACAACAAGATTTGAAAATCAGATCCCTTTAAGGCAAATCCGTATGATTTATTACTGGAAGTTTTGGGTATTCAAAAAATTAGGCTTCTAATCCGAGTTGGCCACCTGCCCCACTTCAGCGAGCAGAGGAGGACGCGTGCTCTTCTGCCCCTCTGGAGCTGGTGCTCCCTGTGGCTCCCTCGGCGCCTTTCGGCCTCGGGGGTGTTTCATACACAGCTCACCCCTGCCCGGCAGCGCGTCACCCAAGCCTTCTGTGTCACAGAGAACATCACACGAGCCATCAGGCAAGGCAAGGATCCGCATCCTCCTAGCCACTTCTTCTACAGTCCAAGTGCTAGCGGTGGTTTTACAGAAAAGTATTTTAGGGGAGGGTCTTGGAAAATATATATATATACACACACACACATCTTTAAAACTATGTAAGCAGTTCCCTCGTTTTTATACGTTGAAAGTTGGTAATGGAACTCAGATCAGGATTCGAACAGTAAGCAGGTATTACACTGCACGGTGCTAATTACAAATAAATTAGCTGGTATTTGTACATTTTAGGGGAAGAGAACTTGCAGTTTTGCTGCTGCCGTTAAGGCAACAGCAGACACTTGTTAAACGTGCATTTGTAGGAGCCAAGCTAAAAACACAGATTATGGGCCCTGACTTTCAAGTTAAACGTGGCCAGGAGGCAAAGGGGGCATTTTTGAAGGGGCAAGAAAGCTGTCTCCCAGCAAGAAAAACAGGAAGCATTTGGGGTGGGTTGTTCTGGTGTTACCTTTTGGAGTACTCTGCGCCTTTGATACATCTGAAGAAGCTGTTTTCTTCCGCTTCGGCTCTGGTTCTTTATCTCCTGATCCCAGCTGATCTGCTGGGGGCCATAAATTCACGTTAAACAAAGGTAACGGCTAGTTTCAAGGTATTCTGTATCGAGCTGCGAGGGGTCGTTACTGCTCCCAACACACACCACCCGTAGGGGCCTTGCTGCCGCCCGCACTATTCAGTTTGCTCTTCCCACAGAGCAATTTTCAGGGAATTCTGACACCAATCCTGCAGCCAAGACTTCCAAATAGGGCCCCGGTGAACAACTCCAGCACACAGCCCTTCACAGGCGCAGCGCCGCCGCCCTCGGCTGCTGCCAACCACAGCTCCCATCAGCAGCTTCAAGCCAACTCTGTGATTATGATCAGAAAAAAAAAAATCTCAATTTCTTTATCATACGAGCTGCCAAGCTTGCGTGAATCGCTCTAGCTCGAGGTCCAGCAGCAGGGCTTCAGCTTCATTACAGAACCAGCCCGAACCAACAGAATACGTGACTGGATTAACCAGCTCGAAGGAAAGATCAAAATGAACATTTTAAGATTTTTCTGGAGACAAGGAGTTTGACAGAGTATCCACTACCGAAAGAGAAACAAGGCCTTTGGGTTTTAGTGACTCAAAGCAGTCCAACGGGCAGGTGAAGAGTCACACATCAAAAACACCTGGTTTCTAATTCTGTAAGCAAATAATCTAGACACCAACATGTCCTAAACAAGGCTAACGCAATAAATCCTTTGCTTCAACAACAAAACCCAGGAAGCTGCCGAAGGAACACAGCAGCCAGCACCAGCCTCCTGCACCCCTCCATAGCGAGTATCTCACGCATCGTGCCCAGAACCCACCCGTGCCCTGGGCTGCAGCCAGAGCAGGGGGGGCAGCAGGGCCAGGGGGGGGATTGTCCCCCTCTGCTCCGCTCTGGGGAGACCCCCCTGCAGTGCTGGGGCCAGCTCGGGGGCCCCCAACAGCAGAAGGACCCGGAGCTGCTCGAGCGGGGCCAGAGGAGGCCACGGAGATGCTGGGGGGGCTGGAGCAGCTCCCCTGGGGGGCCGGGCTGAGAGAGTTGGGGGGTTCAGCCTGGAGAAGAGAAGGCTCCGGGGGGACCTTCGAGCGGCCTCCCAGGGCTTAAAGGGGGGACAGGAGAGGGGGGGAGGGACTCTGGGTCAGGGGGTGGGGGTAGGATGGGGGGGGACAGGTTTAAGCTGAAAGAGAGTAGGTTTAGGTTATATATAAGGCAGAAATTGTTCCCTGTGCGGGGGGTGAGGCGCTGGCCCAGGGTGCCCAGAGCAGCTGTGGGTGCCCCCTCCCTGGAAGGGTTCAAGGCCAGGTTGGACGGGGCTGGGAGCCCCCTGGGCTGGGGGAAGGGGGCCCTGCCTGGGGCAGGGCGGGTTGGAACTAGATGATCTTTAAAGTGCCTTCCAACCCAAACCGTTCTATGATTCTATGATAACCCAGACAAGTAGCCCAGACAAGACAGTTTGTTCTGTACCTCCTTTCAGCGTGGGGTGAAGTGCTTCCTGGCTGCTGGTACCCGAAGATACTTGCTGAATCACAGAACGATTTGGGTTAGAAGAGAATTTTAAAGGTCATCTGGTCCAACCCCCCTGCCACGAGCAGGGACATCTTCAACAAGATCAGGTTGCTCAGAGCCCCGTCCAACCTGGCCTTGAATGTTTCTGGGGGATGGGGCATCTACCACCTCTCTGGGCAACCTGGTCCAGGGTTTCACCACCCACACTGTAAAAAATTTCTCCCTTACATCTGGTCTGAATCCTACCCTTTTTTAGTTTAAAAGCATTACCCTTTGTCCTACTGCTACAGGCTGTCTTAAAAAGTCCGTCCCCATCTTAGCCAAAGAGAAGAGAAGGCTCCGGGGAGCCCTTCGAGCGGCCTCCCAGGGCTTAAAGGGGGGACAGGAGAGGTGGGGGGGGACTCTGGGTCAGGGGGTGGGGGTAGGACGAGGGGGGACGGTTTTAAGCTGAAAGAGAGTAGGTTTAGGTTATATATAAGGCAGAAATTGTTCCCTGTGCGGGGGGTGAGGCGCTGGCCCAGGGTGCCCAGAGCAGCTGTGGGTGCCCCCTCCCTGGAAGGGTTCAAGGCCAGGTTGGACGGGGCTGGGAGCCCCCTGGGCTGGGGGAAGGGGGCCCTGCCCGGGGCAGGGGGGGGCACTGGGGGGGCTTTGAGGGCCCTTCCCACCCAAACCCCTCTGTGATCCTGTGCAACACACAAAGTTTCAGCTCTGCCAGGTGGCTCCTCACCAGCAGCAGCCTGACTGTCATCTCTGAACTGCTGGCCCCAAGCAAGCAATAAACCGCTTCCTATTTTGCTGCTGGATGCAGATTTTAAGACCCGAGTGACAGGATTTTGTACGCTTTAACCTTTCCTTCACAGTCTTCCTGTTCCACCTCCCAAATTCAGGAGAAACTAGTCCTTTCCTAAGTCCAACTCTTTTGCTTGAGATTTTTACGATACAGAGAGGAACTTACTGCGTATCAACTAAATTTATTATAATTTCTCACTAGAGATTGTAAGGTCAGAAATCAACTCCAGGGCTTGGAGAATTGAAGAGATCTTTTTACAACTAACCTTCTAACAGAACACAGGTATTCTGCGTTTTCAGTCAAAGCCTTTGTTAATCGTGGGGAATGTTATGTTCTATGACATTAAGATTAAAGCAATATAGAACACTGAAATATTTTGGGGTGTTTTTACAGTTAGCTAATCCTTTTCCTAATAGAAACTGAAGCGTAAAATACTGCTTTAAGCGAGATATCTGCCTCTGCTGCAGCTCCTCCCTATCTGCAGGGCTCAGCTTGCCTGTGCTGCCCCACGAGCGGGAGATGGGAGAAAAGCTTTGCCAAAGCGCTGGAACAAAAGGTGCCTGTGTCAGTGCTCAGCTGCATCAGCAGGGACAGACAGACAACTCGATACGGTGGGCTGCATCACGCCGAGCCTTCGCCCACGCTCTGGCCAGAACTCTTGGTTATACATAGCTCTCCCTGCTTGGCTCGGCGTTGGGACTTTTTAACCCTTTGCTAACTCCACGCTACAGATTTCTTCTACGTTTTTGCCTCCAGATCCAGCCTGGAAGCCGTTACATCTTTGTATCTGTGTGTCTACTCCATTTACCTCCCTTGGTTTAACGAAGTTTGGCCCCGTAGTTAAAGACTATAAACAATCTGTGCAGTGTTAGGTAGCTCACTGGGCCTTGCATTAAAGGTGAGAGAAGAAACTGCTTCCCCCAATTTTAGCCATCAAAACCACCAAACGAACACTTTAACTCGACAGGCCGCTTAATTTCACATCCCAAGGAAGGTGCACTGTAAAACGCATTAATGAACTACCTTACCTTCAGGCCACTGTTCATTCTCAGTTGGTTTTTTTCCCAGCATCTCTTTCATTAACTTCGTCAAAGAGTTGGGGTTTTTCAGTTTCCTCTATTCGCTACAAGCGTCTTTTAGTGGGTGGCACTGAGTACAAGCATCTTATTTTCTATTTCCCCTCCAGAAACTATGAAAGGTTCCTTACCTTTTGACTTCGAGACTGCAATAATTTCTGCTTCTGGACTCATATCTCCCAGAATTTCCATTTCTTCTGGTCCTGCGACAGCAACAATATCCTCCTCTTCTGGTCCTGCAATGGCAGCAATTTCTTCTTCTTCTGGTCCTGCAACAGCAACAATATCTTCGTCGTCTTCATCCTCATTCAGACTTTTCCCTGGGAAAGTGTTTTCTTCTTCCTCGTCCTCCTCTCCAACTTCATCTACTGTAACAAAGTTTAGCTCCTCTTTCAGGCGATTGAAATCAGCCAGAAAATCATCTTCATCCTCGTTAACTTCATCCAAAGTCACTAGAGGGTTATCTTCGTTGTCCTCTTGTATCTCATCTACTGTCACTAAAGCACTGGGATCATCAGGCACCTGGGAGGAAGCACAGTCCCCGGCATCCTCAGCAGCCACTTTACTGTCCTCCTTGGCCTTCAGCACATCCTCGGCGCTCAGGTCTGTAGGCTCGTTCAGAGGCAGCTCTTCTACTTCCCCGATTTCATCCACCGTTACCAAGGGTTCAGCTTTCAAACCCTGCTCCTCAAAAAGCACCCTGGGCACGACTTTATGGGAATGAAGCTCCTCCTGCTCCGATATCTCATCCAACGTAACAAGCGACTGCGGATCCTTTGCTTCTGACACAAGTTCCTCCTCTTCCATCACTTCATCCACTACAACCAGGCCCTGCGGGTCACTCAGCGCTTCTAAATTAGCGACTCCCATTAGCTGTGCAGTCACGTCCTCCTCCTCACCGATTTCATCCAAAGTGACAAAAGAGAGTTCGCTTTCGGCGGCGCAGGCGAGGGAGCTCTTCCCTTTCCTTCTCTTGGAGCTAGGCTCAGAAGAGGAGTTGGCTTTAGCACCCTCTTTTCTCTTCCCCCTGGGTGGATTGCGCTGTGTTTTAACGGGAGACTCCGTTTCTTCTACGACCTCATCCACAGTAACGAATTCATCCAGGTTAAATGGGAACAGCTCTTCTTCCTAGGAAGTGTCAAAATGTTAGTATCACAGAGTTTGACATTCACCCAATGACACAAGCACCTCCATCCACAGGGTGTCTAAGGAAAAATGCCTACACCCTGAAGCTGGCTCGAGGAGGGGAAAAGAAAAAAATGCACCTGGACTTGAGGGTAGAAACAAATTTTCAGGCCTTCAGTCTCACGTGGAAGAGGTTTCATATGTGGAAGAGATTTCATTACCAGCACTTGTGTTCAGTGAGCAGATTAAATTCAGAACCCCAAAGCATTTTTCAAAAACACAGCAGATGAACAGGCAACATTTATGTCCATTCAGAGAACCGGGCCAATGCCCTGACCGGTCACCTCGATTTCTGCCCTCACTTGCAGGAAGACCAACGAAAACCTGAATGCCTCCAGAGCACCGCCCGCGAACACCACCCCCCTCTGCCGTATCTCATTCTCTTCCCGAAGCACACGCTGTTGGCCACTGCTCCGGAGCAGGAGGCTGCATTGGATGTTTCGATCCAGCAAAGTCCTTCTGTGCCCCGATGCCTACTCGCTGCTTTACCTCGTCCCTTTGGTTTCAGTCCCCCAACAATCGTGTTTCCGAGCGGTTCTCCGACGGCCCCGCGCTCCAGCCCAGCAAAGGGCTCCCCGTGCAGGAACCTCCCTTTGGTTCGCCATAGCCAACACGTACCACATCATTTGCTCCTTTCTGTTAAGGTCCCACCAGCCCCACAGACTCTCTGGCAGACTTGCTGCTCCTCCCTGTGCCAGCCGCCCTTCGTTATGAGCTGGGGACAAGCTCCAGCTTTCCTGGTGAATGCCTTGCTGGACTTTTATGGTGAAGAGGACAGAGCCCAACCCTTTCTGACTCTCCTCAGCCAGTGGCATGCTCTTACCGGAGCATGTCTTGCATCTAAAACTCCTCCTTGCCCTGCAGTTTGATCATGCCACCTTCCATCAGGGCTCACACAGTTTATTCTAGGACCACTGGAAAGAATCAACAGCGATTTAATGACAGACGTAGCTGGGAGCATTTAGAAGAGGATGTATGGATAGATGCTGAATTTAATAAAAGACTGAATTAACCCAAATTACTTTAAGGTTCTTTGAATAGACAGCAGTGATGGTTCTGGAGCAGAGCATTACACTCTGTTCACTGTAAAACAGCTATGCTTTTATAATCAGGATGGTAGGATAAGGTTCTGGAAGTCAATTAATAAATTTTAGCCACCCAAATGCATGCAAATCGCAATTCCACCCCAAATCATGCATTCAATTTCTTCAATGAACAATCCTGAGTTATTTTTCCAAAATATTCCATCCTACCATCAAACAGTGGATGGTATCTAACACAGGAGGAGTAGAAAAAACCCCTTGTCCAAGCAGAACTTTAAGGCCAAGGCAAGATAAACTGGCCTCTCTTAGAGCCAAGAAATACTAAAAACAGTCCGCCAGCAGAAAAAGTAATCTGAAATGCAAAGGCTATACGCCTTTTCCTCCCTTTCTTTTTTAAAAAGCTAACAAATACTCGAGATAATGTGTGCCTCCACCCACATTCTGATGCAGAAACTTGAGGAATATTTAATGCAAGGTGGGCACAGCAAAGAAAAGGAAGAAAGTATCTGGTTACATTTCAACTGCAATCAAACATTACTGCATTCTTTCCTTTGTGAAAAGGAGAACACAGATCTTGGTTCTTATCATCTGTGTAGCAGTGAAGAGTAAGGCAGTAAGAATTGACATTATAAAACCTTTTTTTTCAAAGGGTGCAGAATTTCCTCCTGGGGATTAACAAACACATCTGGAACATCACATATGAAAGCATTCTCTATTACCATCGCTACCGTCATCTTCACAAACACCCTGTGCTGGTGATGTGAGAAGTTTATGTGGATTAAGATTAATAAAAGGACTCACATCTCTGACTTTATCTCAGAAATCCCTTTTCCACAGGGACTCCCTGCTTACCTGGTAGAGCTTTGATCTGCAACGCTACTTCCACAAACTTATCAATATAGTTTTTTTATTACCTTTTTTCTGCTTTTCTTTCCAAAAGCCCAAGCTATCTAGGAGAGAGAGAGGGTAGCTCTTTCCACCTTCCTGTCAAGAGGCAGGCTCTTTAGCAGCGGAACGTGCAGGCTCCCAAGCTCTTCCTCCAACCAGCCCTGCACCGAAGACGTGCAGTGATGCTTGCTCTGCTGAACAACCCACTGGAAACACCTCGGCACGGAAGAGGTACCATGGGTGGAGACGTCGTGACTACCTCCTGCTGTACAAAGTCATTTATAAAGGGCCAGAGGACTCCAGCCTTCCCTCCTCTTCTCACAAGTGTGATGATGAATAAAGACCTCGGTGCAGGCAACTGGGGATCCAATTAATCAATTCTCTCTCAAACAAATGATATCCGAGACCAAAAACCACCTCCTCTTAACACTCACTTCTTGAACTGAGTTTCTCTTCCAAATGACTTGACTTTACAGCTTTATGCCCACACTCTGTAGCAACTAGTAATGCAGAAAACTCCCCAGGGAAGGACGCTGAAGACTCTTAATACACACACACACACGCTTTCAAGACAGTCTGTACTTTCAGTTCATTTACTGTTACATCCTTACCTCCTTCTGGCTTGCGCTGCTGCTAGTGCTGCTTTTTGAAGTTTTAGTATTGCCACCAACAGAAGCCTGCAACACGAGACAAAAGTTCACACGAAATCAGTTAAGCCAACCCATCTGTCCACAAGAGAGAAAAAAAAAAATAAAAAATAAATACAAATTCAGCTATTTTTTCCCTTAATGAACTTTTTTAAGTTGTCCAGATTGCTGCTTCTGATCACATGCTTGGCAAATACAGAACTAAGCCAACCGTCAGTGGTAGAGTCCAGGCATACAGTCTCTAGTAACCAGTCACAGGTAATACCTTGCTTAGTAGCCTCTGTTCAGTAACCAGTGTCTGTGCAGGACTTGACAATGCAAAATATCAGCTCACAAAAGGACAGAAAGCTTATTCACTCCCATTCAGAACTAATCCAAGAACATAAAGTTGTGACACTCAATAAAGACTCACTGCAGAAATACCTGCCTGCAATTTTTTTTCCAAGTAGCATTTTCAAACCAGTTACGTACTTGCGTTGCACACACTGCATCTAAAAGCAACTGGTTGCCCGCATCTCGCTATTCCAACTTGTCTGTTGGCCCAGACCAGCTGAGTGATTTATGGAAAAGGGAAGGGGACCATAATCTCATTGTCCCCTACTCAACATCTGAGAGAAGCATGGAGTTAGTTACTGATCAGGCACACTGAACCGGCCTTCCTGCCCTCCTCACCTTATTGCTGCTGTTGTCTGTCTTCATGCTGGATGATCTACTCTCTCCCTCTTGAGACTGTTTTGAACTAGCCCTAGATTCCACTTGTGAGTCCTTCTCTTGCGGAGGTGAGCTGCTCCCATTGCCTCCCTTTCCATCAACAACAGAACTTCTGCTCACTTTACATCTGCCGCTGCCATCTCCCAGGCTTGACTGGCTGCCGTCAGGTCTCGGATGACCCGCTTCTCTGGATGCGATTTTCTTCTCCACTGCTGCTTGGCCTTGGCTCTCAGGTTTCGAGGGAGCTTTCTGCTCCCCTCCTTTACACAGGGAAGGCTCATTTCTCTGTACTGGAACCCTTGACTTTGATATATCTGGAAGAGACACTACGGCCTTTAAAATCGTTTTACCAACAGAGGAAGATTCTTTGACAGCTAAAGAGGAGTTTAACGTATCTGCTTTGCAGGTTTCATCAGTTTTTGCTGGTCCCGTTCCTTTATTTTGATGGGCTTTGATTAAACTTCCCTCGTTGCTCTCACCGACAGCGTTCGCAGCATTTTCCACAGCAGCCTCAACGCTGGCTCCAAGTTTCTTCGCTGTCTCTGCCTCAGTCTTGACCAAAAGCTTTGCGGGGTTCTCCTCCGCGGCTCTTCCAGCTTTGAGCGCAGACTCTTCTGGTTTCATCTTTGGGTCATCCAGCTTCTTCTCCGTGGCCGCCCCAAACTTAAGCGCGGGTTTCTTCTCCGGTATCTGAGTTCCAGGCATCTCACGTTCGGTTTTCACAGCATCAGAAACGGGGTCTCTCCCAGGCGGGCCCGACTGGCTGGTTGGCTGTGTGACAGCAGATGACGCCGTCTCCACTGAAGCTGCAGCAGAGCCAGGGGGCACCGCTGCCGGGACGGCCGCCGGCGCGTGCCCTGCCGCCACAGCACGGCCTGGGGGCACACCTGCGGCCTCGCCCACGTCGGGCGGCTCTTCTGGAGGCTCGGTGGCAGGGGCAGACACCTCTCCCCCTTTAACTTCCCTCGCCGGCGCAGACCCAACAGCAGATCCAAACGCCTTCGACTCGGCGCCAGCTTTAACTGCCTCCTCTTTCTCCGCGTTGGAAGGCGGCGGCGGCAGCGTCTCTTCTGACTTCGCTTCGGACGCCTGGGTACCAGCGGATTTGGTAGATGCCACAGTAACTTTGACCCCGGCGCCTCCTTTCTCCGCAGACGGCTCTGCCAGTCTTGCAGCGGACTCCCTTCCTGCTCTTTCAAGATGGGACTCAGAGGGCTCTATCTGTCCTGCTGACATCTCGTCTTTGACATTAAGGGTGGAAATGGGTCCTTTCTTTGCCACACTAGGCTCTACTGGAGGATTAGCAGCTGCTGTTTGCACCACTCCTGATC
Source organism: Tyto alba (assembly GCF_018691265.1). NCBI lineage: Eukaryota > Metazoa > Chordata > Aves > Strigiformes > Tytonidae > Tyto > Tyto alba. The sequence goes on from NW_024881327.1 coordinate 55,660,427, forward strand.
CCTCTGGATATTTTTTCAAGCCAGAGCTAAATGCATTTAAAAAAAACAGAAGAAATCAAACTATGTTGAGAATTCTACAGTTACCAGAAACCTCTTGACGCCAACGGTGGGGGGCTTTCCTGATGCATTAGTGCTTAGCATTTGGAAATCTAGCCCATCAGTGTTAAAATGGTTAAAAACATTGAGGCGAGCAGCTCTGTGCTTCTGTTTAATCCACCTCAGTACCGCAAGCCTCTTACACTTCAAATTACGTTACTCGTAGCCAGACCTCTCAAGGTAGCACCCACTACAGATGTGCCCTGGGACCTCAGCGCTGACACCAACGCCCAAAATTTAGAAGCCCTGCTGCAAGGCAGACCCCGAAAGCGCACATGCAGCGAAAACAAAGCTTCGGTCCCCCTGTATAAAGGAATTACCAGAGTTTCGTTACGTTTGAAGGCAGCAGACTCTGCGGTCACCACCCTAAAGGCCTTTTCCAGTAGCTAGGAGTCTGAAGTTTGCTCGGTTTTTTTTGGTTCGGGTTTGGGGGGAGGGAGGGGCTGTTGTGGTTTTAAACTGCATTGAGCTCGCACAATACGTGCACAGAGGCTCCTTTGGGCCAGGCTCTGTTTTCACTGTGTAACCCCACTGTCAGCTCCCAGGATAATAAAGCCCAAGATGACAAAGCGGAGGGCAGCGCTTTTCAGAGAGCTTCGGTTACAGTGAGTGCATTATTCTTCTCTGAAAGAAAGAATCCTCCGTAGATGATCTTGGGAGACACTGAAATTAGAGATGTCTGTGCCCCTTCTCCCACAAAGCTCGAGAAAACGAGCATCCCAACACCTCCTGCATCTCTAGATGGAAAGGTGCCGAAATGCCAGCGCTGACAATCTCGCTAAGTGTCGAAACAAACGCAAAAGCAGCAAACACACAGAATTAATCAGTGGTTATGCACGATGGAGCAGCCTGCACTATGGTTCCGCAGAGCCTGTGCATATGAATAAAGGGTGCGCATTCGTATAAACCCTCACGAAAATAAAAAAGAGCGGAGAAGCCTGCCATTATGGTAACGCTCCCGGCGTGACGACAGCAAGAAAACGGAAGGCTGGATCAAACGGAGCTCAGCGCTGACAAAAATGCTCGGGTTTGAGTGGCCAGATGCGAGGGTTAACGAGACGGAGACACACTGCATGGAGTCAACAGAAAGACAGATGAGAACAGGCAAACTCCGGTAACACCTGGGCTACCCAGCACAACAAAAACACCCATCCGGGAGGTTTCCTCCGGCCCGAGGGCGCTGGCCCCTGCTGCTGCAGAATGAGGGAGGAGGGGCCTGAATTCTGCTTCGACATCTTTCACGCCACGGAATTTAGAGCTGGCACGGGTGTGCCAGGACAGGACTAGGCACCAGAAGGACGGGTGCAGCACGCTCTGGGGGCGCCCCTCCCCTGGCCAAGCGCTGTGCGGCTCGGTGCCCCTGCTCCCACCACAACGCCGGGATAAGCCTCCTCCAGAGCCCGAGGGGTCTTCCCCAAGAAAAGCAGCCTCACTCGCCCCAGCATCCCCCACCTCTTCTCTAACGGGCTGCTTAAATTTAACCGATTTAAACTCGTTCCTTGCAAATGTTTTGGCCTGCGTGTGCCTCACCAGGGGCTAAAGCAGTCAGGGCTGAACCCCTTTTTTACGCCACAGTGTCGGCTTGCCCAGTCACAACACAGAAGGTATTCTGACGTCAGTTAAACCTTGTTAGTGGTGCAAAAGCAAAAACCCTTTTTCCGCTGATTTTCTCTTCTATTTGAGCATCCTACGCACCGCTGAGATTTATGTGCCTGTGTAGCAAAGCACTACCTGGCTAAGTCAGAGCACAGAGCCCAGAAGTGCAGCTCTGAAAGGCCGGGTTTGCCACTGATGCGCAGAAAGCTTCGATAGATACAAGCCCCAACACCTTGCTAAACTGCACCCCACAGCCTGCTCATACATTTTTTACAGGGAATGGGAAAACGTCCGTGAACACTGGAACCATGTATTAACTACAAAGCTTACAGCGAGGAGCACACAGGTGTTACCCTCTACGCAATTCCAGTGAGATATTGCTCCCTGAAATCCTCGGAATTTTGCGTCTCCTTTCATGCTAACGCCCACCCTGTGCTTTCCACAAAGCCCTCCTGGCCTCCAAAATACACTGATAGATCGAAACCAGGCTGCAAAGCAGTGGAAGGAGAGCTCTGCAGAGGCTGTAATGAGCAGGGATAAAGATGAGTGAGCCTGAAGAAGCATCAAGATGCCTGAAGCAACACTCGAAAGACCTGTTAGGGATGGGGAAAGAAACGGCACGTGGACCCGCAAGACACGATTTAAAGCAGCGGACGGGCCTTGAGTCTTAACCTGGCCAAGAAAAGTTCCAGCCCTTTTAGCTGAGGAAAACAAATCCCAACAAAATGCAGCGGCACTCCTGGGAAGAGCAGAGGCGTTCACGTGAACACCTCGGTCACCCCAGCCGCAAGGCGAGGTGAACCACCTCCTCGGGCTGGCGCCAGCTGAGCTTCCAGAGGTGTCCCAAAGGCTTTTTCAAGAGCGTTTCATCATCCCGGGCAACCGAGGGGGCAGCCCCTTCTGCTCCCCACATTTTGCTACTCCTTCCCTCCCCAGGAACACGTGACAAGGTCTCCATATACACAATAATATAAAGATGCTGTTTCTTGCTTCATGTAACTAAAAAATAACAATCAGCCAAGTCACAAAGGCTTCCAAGGAGAAGACAGTTGCCTCAGACGAGGAGAATGTGCGTGGTGCTATTTTCAGGGGAAAATGTCAGTTTTCCCATCTGTTCAACAGCCACGGCAGGATGCTGGCCAGGAGCTGGGATTCATGGAAGAGTCACTTGCTTTGATTAATTACCACCAGCAGCTACAGCCCACCAGCCCGGAATCACACAGGCCACCTGCGTGTCTGCCTCCCTGCGAGTCGGAGACAGCTTAGAAACTAAATGCCTCCAGAACTGAGTAGGGTCTGAGTAGAAGGTTCATGAAATTAAGAGTGCCTAAGTGTACTTTTGAAGGAAACCAGTTTCGGAAATATAGAAACAGTCCATCAGAGTATAGTGGCGTTGCCTGAAATTCAAGTTTAGGACCATTATTACGCAGTTTTATTTTGGTTTGGTTTTTTTTTTTAATGATAAAACTTATCCAGAAATATGGATTTGAACCACAGAAGTTGTTTGAAGTCATATTTGTTAACAAGAACTCTTAGAATGATCTATCCATTTATAAAAAAAAAAAACAAAAAACAAAAAACACAAAATCCATAATCAAGACTCTAAAGCCAACAAGTAGTTACTCCACAATTAGAAATTTTACTACAAGCAATGTTTGTAGAACAATTTTAAATGGAACACACCAAAACCATCATTTCCCATTTCTAGGTTCTGATGTTAATATAGCACCTAAACATTTTTCTAAATTGACTCAGGGACCTGTGTCACAGCATGAAGTTAATGTTAATAAGTTAAACAAGGAAGTTTCAGTTTATTTTTAGCATTTGGAAACAGAAACAAGAGCCAGGTGCTCCGACAGAGGAAAGCGCTGTAGGATGAAATAAAGCAATCACTTCCTGGTTAAATACAACAAAAAAAAAACTGTCTTACCAACATGTAAATCCACACACACTTTCCAGGACCTGTGGTAAAATCCTGGCCAAATTAGTAAAACAAGAACAACTCAATGGACTACACAAAAAACAGGATTTTACCCCACTTGTCCATGTTCTCTGAAAGCCCCGGATTTCAAAGAAATCGCAAACGTTACAGCTCTACAGCAATACCCTGCAGGTCCTGCACACACAGAACACACAACAGCTCGGAAGAAGCAACAGCAGGTGACAGTGGCTGGATCTCCCAGCGAGCCTTTTCATCAAGCTTAGTTAGAGAGATGGCTCAGCAATCTGCTCAATCTTGGATATGCATTCCATGAACAATATAGGTATATAAAAAAACCCTTAAATACTTGAAAGGCATACCTTCCTTTGCTTGGTTCCTCTTTCTTCACTTCTTTTTTCACAACTTCAGCCTGAAAGGCAAAAATCAGGGTTCAGTATCTTCGACTTTCAGAAGCATCAGCACAGAATTTGCATAACCCAGACACTTAGTAGCACCAGGAACCCAAATTTAGGCACGGATCACCTGAAAGCCCAAGTGACAGTAACACCAGGAACCCCAATTTAGGCATGGATCACCTGAAAGCCCAAATGACAGTAAATTGTTCTAAAACCGCTCCCCACAGAACAGGTATTCCCTAAGAGGACCCCTAAAAGCGCGCGGCAGCGGAAGAGATTTTTCCAAAAAGTTTGCTAGGCAGGGCGGGTGGCACACCACAAGGCGTTCTGTTCGTCTCATCCTCAAGGCTGTCACGTTTCTGAGAAGTGGCTCTCGGTCTGTGATGTACTTGAGGGAGAGGGCTGTTAGACACATCTTTGCCCAGACACACCTTCCTTCCTGCACTGCTGAGGGTGCCAACGGCTGCAGAGCTCCGGGTGAGCGCGGCTAGCCTGACAGCAAGCGCTGTACAGCCAAGAGCAGCACGGCTCTTCTGCAGACAAATTACATTCCACCTCAAGCCAGTGCCTGCGGAGGACCCAAGGCCAGCTGCTGTTCCTTAAAACCTGCATTCGTTTCTTGTGGGATGACCACACATTTCCACCTCACGCAGGATAAACTTGTGGAATTAACGTTAAGTGAAATAACGTCTTCTGAAAAGAAAGACAACCGCAAACAACCCAAATTCTGCGGCTATCCGTAGCGTAGAGCCAAGCAATCAAAAAAAAAAAAAAAACTTTAAAAACTCAGTGTTGAAATCTTAATCTCTTTTCCGAAGGCATGCTACAAACCAATTTGAAGACTATCACTATTAGAGAGAACATCAGATAAATTCACTGCACGCAGAATTCACTTATTTATGCACGTAATACGAAAGCTTTCCGTTTTCCCTTCCTAAAGACATTTCTTCCAGACGTAAGTGCCGTAAGAACACGCCATAATAAATTTTAAATTAGTTTGGTTTTCCTTCAGACTAGCTTCTGGAGAAAAGAAGCTCACGGCAAATGGAGCTGCAAGTGTAACGCCCCTACGGTACCCGGGCACGTCACCCAGATTCTGGTGACGCAACTGGGAAGATGGGCAAGAGGTAACAGACTCACACTGCACTGAAAAACAACGGACGGAAAAAACTCAAGTTTTCCCTCTTATCAGTACCAGGCCTGCTTCTCTCCACCTCAGCCACAGGTGAAAATAAAGCTCAGGAGTGCATCTCCAAAGCACAGATTTATTTTAGCATTTATGCAAAAGCGGTGACACGCGTCGACAGAGGCGGGGAGGACACCAGGTGCGGCCGCGCCCTGCGGCTCCGTACCCCAGCCGCACATCCTCCTCCTCCGCTGTCGCGGGAGTTTCCCCGCGGTTTTGTTATTTCCGGGGGATTCAATTCAGATATTACCAGCAAAATTACAGAAACAAAACTATAATGTGAGTAAGCGAGCACTTACATTACTGCTGCTACTATGCCCTGGCACCAGCTACCGCTCTCTGGCCGGTCAGCCTCTCTAAATCAGACAAGCACTCTGTACCACCCAAAGCGTGCAGCTGGAAGTGAATATTAGTTTGAAAACAGAGCGTGAATGCTGTTCTTTGTTGGCACTGAACTCTGCTCTGATGAAACGTTTATAGTGACAAAGGCACGTTATTCTGTTGCTACCCAAGATATAGGGAACAGCTATAAAAAGCAGATTCGAATCACACAGCGTTTCCACGATGCATCCTTGAGAGACATTCCTTAGTGTGAGCACTTTAATGAGTGATGCTTTGCTTATTCTTTAATGGTGAGGGACCTTATTACTTACATTTTCTAGAGTTGAGAAAAAGCTCATATGCCTGAAAATTTGGTTGTTGTCTTCAACTACTTTTGTTGTCTTCAGCTTCAAAATTAGTCTAACAAAATATATTACTCTTAAATGTATCTGACATCAAAGACAGTTATCATTTGTGTTCTTTAAAATGAGCTGAAGTTCACTGTATGAACCGAAATGCAAATTAAAGGGGCTGGGAAGAAAAGCCTGGTTTGTTCCACAGAAGAAGAGTCAGCAATGGGGAGAATCATCCCTGAAGAAGAGTCAGCAATGGGGAGGATCATCCCTGAAGAAGAGTCAGCAATGGGGAGGATCATCCCTGAAGAAGAGTCAGCAATGATCATCCCTGAAGAAGAGTCAGCAATGGGGAGGATCATCCCTGAAGAAGAGTCAGCAATGGGGAGAATCATCCCTGAAGAAGAGTCAGCAATGGGGAGAATCATCCCTGAAGAAGAGTCAGTAATGGGGAGAATCATCCCTGAAGAAGAGTCAGCAATGGGGAGAATCATCCCTGAAGAAGAGTCAGCAATGATCATCCCTGAAGAAGAGTCAGCAATGGGGAGGATCATCCCTGAAGAAGAGTCAGCAATGGGGAAGAGGAGAGAGAGGAAAACTCTTGGACCGTCTAAATCCAGGCTCCTGGGTCTAGCAGAAGAGAGGAGAGCACCCTACGCACCCGTGCACGGCGGATTTTGGCGCCGGCACTGTGCCCTCGGGGGGGGCCCCCCCTGCCTCGGGGGGTCCCCGGGGACACACGCCAGCCCAGCTCACCTGGCAGCGTTCAGAAGGGAAGTTAATCCAGTTCTCTGCATCAAGGACGTCACTAAAAAGCATTTTCGCTGTTACTCTATTGAACCTAGGCTGGTTCGTGGGAGGGTCACTCCTGATTCAGCCACGGGTGAAGGCCCAGGATGGGGTGGGCAGAGCTGGGAAGGCAGGCTGATCACTGAACCCCCGCGGACATTTCCGAGAGTCGCGCTTACAGAGAAGTAAAAAAACTGGTTTTAGGCGGGCCAGGCTCTGCACGTGCACGGTGACTGCTGGTTCACGTGGAAAGCGGCACGGCGAATCCGCTCGGGAAACACGTGTGCCCCCAACACCCACCTCGCTGCGTATCGCCCTGTGCCCTCAGCCACCAGACACACCCCGACAGCTCCTGCAGGAAACCCCTGCCAAACACGCACACCTGGAACCTCCACTGGCACAGTATGTCTTTCAAAACATGGATCCTAAACACTGTACGGCTACGCTACAGACTTCCTAAATAAGGGTGCTTTTCAATAAAGCAGAAGAAATTGTCAATACAATAGAAAACAGACCATGATATAAGGCAATGATCAGCACGCAACCTAACCTTTAAAAAAAAAAAAAATTGAAATTCATTGTGATGCTCAGTGCAGACAATACTGACAGCTATGTCAACTCAGTAAGTAGGAGTACACATCTGGATGACTTTTTTTAACTCCCTGTTGAAGTAACGGACCAAGACCCTCGTTATCATTAAGCACGTGAAGTGAAAATTTTCTCCTGTGCTGAATAAAAGTGAAGAGAAAAAACAACAGTGCCCTGCCCCTCCAGCCACATCCTCTTGTTTGAGTGGTATCCCAAAGTCATGCCACTGAAAGGGAACAGCAACACACAAGGAATGAGAGCTCCAAGAATGGAATTCATATGGATAATCTGTGGGGAAAAAAAGAAAATAAAGAAAAAAATCTGCAACAAAACAAAACAAAAATAAAAAAAAAAATCTTATACATGTTTTGGTCTCCATCTCGAGAGTATACAGTTCATGCTGAACTGGTTAGTTGGTCCCTGTCCTCTAGTAATATATGAACTTAGAAGAACAAACCTAGCTGGAATTCAGCGGAATAAAAGCCAACTTATATCCCCCTAAAATAAACAGGGTTTGGAAGCTGCGGCAAGAGATCAAGAGTCGATCACCGGACAAGAGATTAAAATGATTTTGTTGGGTCAGGACAAGAAAAAGGAGCTGAAAAAAATGAGAAGGCAGGAGCATGCAGAACTAGTGAAATAAAAAAACCCTCATGTTTGAGCGCAGAGTGGACAGCGCTTCACCTCCAGGCTGTGAGAGGGAGCACATCTGGATTTCCATCCGCCACTCTGGAAGCCTGAATCCTATCAGCACATGGCTAGCGTCCACATTCCCTGCTTCAGGCTCTTTATCTCGCCGGCACGACGTGCACTACGCTCCCTCCTCGCTGGTGCTCAGCTGCTGCAGCTTGCTGTCCCTTCAGCAAATCACCAGAAGGAGACGGGGGCTGCTCAGTACTGCAGCTTCAGTTCTCAGAGAGAGGATGGAAGCGGGTGTGGGCACACAGACCGGTGCTGACACAGCAACTGGGTCTGGGATCCCGAGGACTAAAGCAGGTGAACCGCTAGAGATGAAGCCAAGTCAGGAAAAATACTCATTTTAGCTAGCACTCCTTTTCTAACCAGTGCTGAACAGCTGCCTTCCTCCTTTCTTCCTTTTGCTTTTCATCCTTCATTAAGAACTACTTCCATCAGTGGAAGGAGATTCCATACGTGTTTGTCAAGTACAGAAAGACACAAAAGACAGACAAAGAGCAACACATACTTTCACACCCACGCCACGTCCCTGCACAGAGACGAGCTGATCCAGTTCCCAGCTGCTGGAGGTTTCACTCTCATCCCCAGTGACAGCAAACACTGAAGGGAACACTGACACTGTCACCATCGGCTGCTCTTCATGGAAAGGTGGTGCTGTTCCACAACAATAACGTGTTCTTGAAAAGAAGAAATCTTACCTCAGCAGACTCTCCATTGGGTGACAAGGTACAGGTCAAGGTATGCTCACCCATGTTATACGGATATTGCTTCAGGAAGCTGTACATGGATTGGGCTGATTTGGGACTATCCAGCTGCAGAATTGCCTAAAAGGAAGAAAACCGCAAGCTTCAAATAACTGTTACTTCCTCTTATTTCTGTATTGCAAAAGAAGCTTCATAAATTAAGTTGGTGTAGCATGTGATATCTAATATTCCTGAAAAGTTGCAGTATGTTCATTTTAAATAAGGTATAAGCAGCATTTCTGGATTAAATCCTATGTTCCAAAGAGAGAGAACAGCGGACTCTGCTTTCTGAGAGGCTGAAGAAAGGAATCTCCCCTGTTTGGATTTATCTTTAGAACTGAATAAGTAACGTCATCACAAAACAGTGGAGCCTGGAGCTTCCCTACCCACATGCGCCCAACCTTCTGGCTTTTGGACACGCTCAGCTTTGATTCTGCTGTAACTCACGAATATCTTCCCATGAGGGCGAGGGGAACTACATGCCCACAAAAAAAAAAAAAAAATGCAAGCTTACATCTATCAAGGAAACAGTGAAAGGAACTACACACAAACGTTTATCTGCTGTACCAGAAATCTCTCCCTTCTTTACCTTTTAGCTAACAAGTAAAATAAGACAAGTTTTGTAAGTCACCTTTAAAATTTTCCAGCTATTCAAGTTGTGTCCTAAAGCAGATAATTAACTCTATTGCTCCTCTCTCTTCCCCCCGCCCCCATTCTACTTGAAGCCAGTCTTAAAACATGTCACCCTCCTTTTTTCTTTTTCCTTAAAAGAACACCTCTGCCCTTCTGGGATCTTTACAACTCTGGCTATTGAACACAGATCAGAAAGTATTTGGTGGAACAATTCTCCAGCGCAAAGTGCTGATTCAGTGGAGTTAAAGCATCTGACGCTCAATTCTATAACATTCTTTGAAGGTCTAGAAATCAGCCCTAGGATGCTTTACTGACTAGGGAGCTCTCCCTATTGCATTTGAAAATTTTAAAAAAGCAGATTCAGTTTCAAAAAAGAAAAATACTATCTTCTTCTGAAAAAGAGCTTTACCTGTTTTATGGTTTATTAGCAGATGGACACTTAAAACAGCTGATAACAATGGGAACACAATTGCTCTTTAATTGTTAAAATAAATAAACATATATCGTAAATTAAATCTAGTTCATAAAAATCCAATCGTAAGTGCAAAAATAGCAGCATTAAAAATTAAACAAAATTTTTTTAAATTTACAATCTAGTCACTACATTCCAAAGTATCCCGAAACAAAAGCAATTATAGCAATTCTGACATTTTCACTTCTCATATCAAAATTATTTTTTCTCCCCCCAAGCTTCCTACAAAACGGGAACTCATTTTCCCCCCCAGTTACAACTCTAACATCAAAGGTTAATGCCTTTTCCAGCCATTTGGGAAGCTTTACTTTCAGAGCTTACCGAACTGCTCCTCTATTGTTCAGGATTTATAAAAGCCTGCAGTTTGTTTTGGCTGGTTGGTTCGTTTACTTCCCCACTGCCCTCAACAAGTAAGACAAACTAGTTCCTCGTTCAGGCTGAGTGGGAAAGAGTCCGAAACTTTGATCTCTCATTCTTGGCATTGGGAGATGAAAAACCCACCTTTTTTACAATTTTTGTTCGCTAACATTGTCCTTTGCACCATAGAAAAAGAAAGTACTTACCTTGTTTTTATTCTTCAGCACAACATAATGATCTACTTTCCCAAATCGAAGTCCCACACAAACTGCTTCAAGTTCTCTGTATCCATCATCTGGCAAGTTCCCGAGATGCACAAACTGATTGTGAACAGTTTCAGTATTTACCTACAGAAAATCGGTGACAAAACTTGCGTTAACTTTATAACATACTTTATGAGCGACTACTGAACTAGGTTAGGAAAGCCCCACAGAAGGCACCTGTACCACTCCGCTCTTACTGAAAAAGAGCACTCGCATCCATTTGATGCTCCCACTTTCAGATTCACATCAGATTTTTCATTTTTCTATGCAGCACATCAAAAGAACCAGCTGTACTTCCCAGCCAAGAGTAACTAGCTTAAAGGATCAAGTTGAGTGTTTTATTTTAAATTATCTTTTTATTTTTTTAACTAGCAAAAGTCTCTTTAAGGAACACTGCAAAATATGCCTGAAGTAAAATTTGGTATTTTTAAAAGCAGACATTATCTAGCCAGATTATAAATCGGTCAAGTCACAGAAACCCATCCAAAAGACTCCAATGCTGGTTTTCAAGTCGGAGTTTGGTTTTACTCGATCAGTTTGCAATAACACAAGGATCCTTGGTTAAATGTAATTTCTTGCGTTTCTCCATTTTCAGCCCGGTATCGCCGCCCCGGGCACAGGCTACCGAGGAGCCCAGCAAGTCCCTGGTGCCCAGGTGGGCTTCTGGTGCAGCTCGCACCAGCGTGCTGGCGGCGGACGGAACGCCGGCACCAGGAGCCACGGGCTGAACCCTGGCGCCAGGGACCCACGCAGGAGCCAGGGGAAGGGCCCTGGGACACCAAGTCCACGGGCGCCGTACACTGCTGAGGTCTTAAACAAGCCTCGCCTTTAACTGCTTGGAAGCTGCGTGCCATTTATAAACACACCACTCACTCCCCTCTCAAGCAAGAGAATTTTTCCCTGCCCCTCCAGGCCTGCTGTGTTTTCCTTCCATTGTTCATCACTTTACCAGGAGCAGAAAAGAAATATTTCACCACAAGCAGATCAGAAGCATAAGTGGGATATGGCAGCAGGGGCGTTGGCAGTCAAGCACTCAGATGTCTCCGTTAGTGCCAAACAAGGATCGTAAGGAGAAAGCAGATATCCCCCAGACACATTTGCAATTGAAAATTCCAGCCTTTTGGGGTTTCCTGGAGAGTGATTTACTGTCGGCAGCGATCCGTGCAATATGCTTTTTAACCAAACACGATTGGCTTCTGACACTGCTGTTCTTAAAGTCACCCTGGTGAAGTGCTCGTGCCAACTGGCTAAGCCCAGAGACACACACTCACACCCAGTGACCGACCTTCTATCAAGAACATCCTGAAAATGTTTTTCACAGAAGACTTAAAAGCTGTAATGTCATTAACCTCTACCTACCTACACTAAAAACGCTTTGTACATCAACTGCCAGCTTGCACTGCGTACAGTGAAAAAACAGGAGGGACAAGAAGGGAGACACACCACACCAAACAAAGCACAGAGGTAGTTTTGATACTTAAACCAAAATATCTGGCTACAAAGCACACTGGGAAAACGGGCGGCATTACGTACAGGCAACCACTGCGTATTCTCCAAGCTACAGGGGTCAGCAGCTTGTGGTTAGAACATTAAAACAGCGGCACAGAAGGAGAGGGTCTCAAAGGACTCCTGCTAAATGTTTAATTCCTTGCACTTCAAGCATCATGCAGCTAATGTACGGGTACTCATTCTCCTCCCGGCTCACTCGCCCATGAAAACATACAGAAACATTTAATTCTGGAGAAAGACCGGATAACGATTCAATCAGCTAATATTTCAGTGTGAAGGATACTAATTCCAAGCTAAAGTAAGATATTTTGATAGCATGTAGAGGAAAAGTTAGATTGCTAGCAACTTACCTTAGGGTCAGAATCTTTAATTATAGCAGTAAATATTGCTTCCTTTAGGGAGGAAAAAAAAAAAAAAAAAAAAAAAGACATTGTAAGATTTGAACTGTAAAATATAATTTCACTAGCAGCAGCTAACTGGCAGTCACTGACTCCCAACAACTTCTTAGTTTCTGCTTTATTAATAAAATGAGCAGCATCAGCACTTCTGACAGCTGCATTATTCTCGTATCAGAAGTCCAGGAACCAAAAAGACATTTAACAGAATCAGTCTGCAATAGGACACACCATCGGAATGTACAGAACAGGCAGTGTATAAAAACCAGCTCAAATACCCAATCCTGTTCTGTAATGAAATATTAGCATATATCCAAGAATTTCAATATATTTTATTACTTACTTCATCTTTTATAGACTTATACTGAGGCACCATGCTGATGCTGAGCTGATTTCCATCCAGTGACATTGGAAAGCAGGTGTAAAATTTAACCATGGAATCTGCGGATTTTCTATTTATTTCAAGATATGCCTTTTAAAATAAAGAATGCAAAAAAAAAATTTTTTTTCAAATTTTAATTCATCAAAAGCAACTCACATCAATGCTTTCCACACTACATTATCACATTTGCATTTGTTGAAAACACATTTGCTGCTTCTCTAGGTAGAAACACTAATAAATACCCATCAGAATACCTTTTTATGAGATGATAAAATTAGCACATCCCTCAGTCCTCCAAATGGCTTTGCTAGGTTGGAAACCTCCTCGACAGAATATCCTTTCTCAGGCAAGTTGGAAATAAGAACCACACATATATCATCAGGTTCCTGTAATCAAACGGAAGTAAACATTACTGATACTCCTTGAACTCTAAATCAAAACTGCTATATTACTGAAGGGAGCGTTTATTTTTACTATGTGAACCCACCATTAAACTGAATGAAGCGCTTGCTTAAAAGCATGTTATAATACCTGCAATTAACCCACAACCAAAGATCATTCAAACCATCTTAGGATCTGGTAGAAAAGCATATTAAACATTTTTTTACCCCCTTTCTCTAATGACGTCATGAAATCACCTTAGCCACTTCTTAACTGCGGATGCATCCGTATCGAAGCTAATCCTGCACAAACCTTAGGTTGTCTCACGCGAACTCAAAAATTCAAACCAAACCAGAACTCCCCATAATTATGCCACTACTTGCTATCCGTGACGTGCCCACACGTCAAATACTGCAGGACTGTATGTGCAAATACTGCACCTAAAGGGAAGAAACCCACAGCAGGGCAATACAGATGATCAGCGCGTAAAGGAGCTTTGGTGTAACTAACAAACTCCCAGGAAAAAATAAAAAGTCAGAGAGTGAAATGGTGGATGTGCATCAAATCACAAGCAGCAAGGATAAAATAAACCATTCACTGTTTCTCACAAGAAATTAACAGAGGTTTTCAGACAGCACACCACCATAGCACCAAGTCCGTGCTTCCAAGTTCCACCGATTCAATCACCACTAGACTGACCTTGCTAGCTGGTTCTGTTGATTCTTCGCTCTTTGTAGTTGTTATCGTAGCTTCTAAAAAAAAAAAAAGGGGCAGGGGATTAGTTTAGGCAGTGGTTCAGCAGATTTTTGAAGAGCTCTAAGAGCTTCCTGCATTACATTTTAGCACCACTGCCACTGTGAAAAATGAAATATTCTTTCATTTAACTTACAACAACAGATGACACTGGTGAGACACGGTGTTACGTAAATGTTTCCAGAAAGAAGAGTTTTAAGCAGGGGTAAAAAAAATAATTTAAATCCTTTGATCAGCACACACACGTTTTGCTGACATTGAGACCTTATCAGCTGAATAATCACAACCAGGAGACTTTCTTGTGGGCACACAGGGACTATGCAGGTGCCCAGAATGTGCCCACACAATCTTTTTCCTTTTTTTTCCTGGAACAAGTCCACAGTAGTATGGTGAGAGGCTCCAAAAAATACAGACAGCAGGACACAGGAAACCACCAATCATACAGGAGAGGCAAGCACAGGTAAAGGAGAATCACTTCTACTGCAAAAATATTTGTATCCAATTCTAACACGTTCAGCAACTACGACCTTGCCCTATCTCCACTGTCACGTGCAGAGCAACTGAAAATTCATAGACACGTAGGCTACGTTTAAAACAAAGTCTGTTATTAATCAGTTATAAGATGAGAGAAAATAGCAGCTATTGAAGCAGCTCTGGCAGGCAATGAGATTAAAAGAATTAGTGGTGGAGCTGTAAACAGAACATACAGAAAGCCTGAACTCCTTGCTCTAATAAGCTGTAAATAAAAGTTCCCCGTGTCACACTGAAAAGGTCTAGGGAAAAATATTATGCCCATTGAAAGATGTAAATCTTAGAGGTTTTTGGCCACTTCAGTCATCAGAGTAAATTTGTTTTACGTTTCAGTCAGTGAATCTATTCTAATAGATTTTCTTTTCTCATTTCCTGTGTCATCTTAATTTCCTGGCCTCAAAGGCATTCTTATTTAGTTCACAATAACAAAGAGGTTTAGAACAGAAATGAGAAAACCCCATCAGTTTGCAATTTACCTTGATCAGCTGGAGCTTCATTAACCTTATCCAAGTCCAACGCCGCCACCTGAGGCATCTGCGCGAGTTTCTCTAAACAAATTCAAGAAGACATCACAATGTTAAACTTCACGTAACTTACAACTAGCAAAGTAACTCAAAAATTGCATTATTGTATCCAAATTACCTAGTCCAGGTGCGGGATTAGTCACCCCTTTGGCCTGAGTCTCTGCTGTCTTCACAGGCTCTGGAACACTGCCCTCTTCCGTGATGTTCTTTGGGTCTGACAGCTTGGTTTCCCCAACTTCCATTTCAGCTTCTGCTGAGAGCTGAAGGTCTTCATCTGTAGATTTTGCTGGTAGGCAACAGCAGAAAAAAGCATTCCTCGTCTCAATATATTAAACTTATTGATTTGCAAAAGAAGAATGAACTGCACTATACATTTTTGGTCAGATATTCAGAAGCCTCCCATCGCAGAAATTCCTGCTCCTCGTTACAAATGGGCAGAAAACGTACACAGAGGAAAAGCTCTGCGAAGCAAGTGCACGCCTGACGTTACGTGAAAGGGTCTGCTTCCCCAAACTCACCTCCTCTCCCCGGTCCTTTGCTATTCTAGATCTACAACCAGCGCTAATCACCACCGCCTTAGCCAGGCCACAAGGCGCAGGAAGGGCGCTTGCCTATCCAACCATCTACAGCATTGGCAAGGCCAGTAACAGGTGTGAAAAGCTTGGACTGATCGCCTTAAATACCTGGTCTGGAAAGGGGGGAAGCCAGGGGGATGGAAAATCACTGCCTGTGTTTTCTAAGTAAAAAGTTCTCCTTTGTCTTACCCGCAGTTTTTGAAGTTTTCTTGATTTTACTATCTCCTGTCATTGTCGATTTCTTAGTCCTTTCTTTTTTACCTACGTAAAATATCCAAAACCAAGTCAGTCAGTAGAAATGCTTATTTCTTAACTGTTACATTTGTGAAGTAAGAGAATAAAAATACATACGAAAATAGTTTAAGCTGCAGCAATTCAACTGATAGGACAAAAAAAAAACACCAAAAAACTAAAACTCGAGTTAATTCCAACAAACTCCTGAATGAAAGGTATGAAGTAGAGTATCTTTCATTTAGGATTCTGGTGAATCCTTGCTCCTGTAAAAAGGTTCGTGTTCTCTTTCTCTTAACTGACAGAAAACAATTCACGGTTCCCACCTGTGAGACAGCTCTGAGCCACACTGCTACAGGAATCGTAATTCCATTCTGGAAGCTGGATTCAGAAGTGACCACGCTGACGAATGAATCAAGACTAATACATCTTTAAAAAGCACAATTTCCCATCTAAATAATGTCGGGTTCCTTACTTTGCTCAGAAAAATTGCTCGTGAAAGCCAATAAAAACAAGCAACAAAAAATGGTTGTTATTACAAAAATTTGGTATTGTTAAGACACTGGAAAAGTTTCACTGGCTTTTGATGTATTTACTGCAGCTTGTCTTGTTTTCACTGAAGCACTAAAAAAAGAAAAAAGGTCTTCTCTAAGAGCATGACATGTAAGATTTTCTGCCAGATCAATTAATAATAATAACCGAAATCATTTCTGTCAGGATCAGTAGAAGACCAGGGCAGAAATTTAAAAGCATTTGGAACGTACACAAACAAAAGACACTGGGAAGCACTGGCACTAACTGCGAAAGAGAATGTTAACTAAGTTATATGTCAGGCTTAAAGTCAACTTGAAGAATTCCACTTATTTTACGGAGCCCAAAGTGCCACACTTCCCTTCAACAGTCGGGGTAAACGTTTAAAATTACAGAGCAGAAGCACAGGTCAAGGCCGGGGTTTTTTATTGCTACTTGAGGGTTGGGGTTTGTGGGGTTTTTTAAAGAAAGATAGGGGCACATGAAAAGGAAGACATCTGAAAGTATAAACCAGGCGCTTTCTTGCAGCTCTCTGAACTTGCCTTCAGTCGCTATTAAGAAAAGCGCTCACGTAAAAACAAAGAAATGGGAACAAAGAGGAAAGGCAGTAACAGAGGTATCATCAGATAAAAGGTAAGCGAAACTTTACCTGTAATGGATTTAGTTCTCTTAGTGGTGGTGTTCTGATCTTTTCTATTATGAGCAGGTAGGGAAAAAAAAAATAAAGAAAAATCAGGTTTCAGAGACAACTGATGAATATCAAAACAGCTAAAAAAGCTCAAAACCAGTAAAATCACAAGAAACCAAACAGGTATGAACCCATTTGGCTTGCCTCGGTTATCACTGACATATGTGATGGCAACACTTACTTCGTACTTGGTGCGACTTTTTTAATATTCTGAGCTCGTTTTCTGATAGTCATTTTGGCCTGAAATGGACAGAAAG
The DNA here is from genome assembly GCF_018691265.1 of Tyto alba. Classification (NCBI taxonomy): domain Eukaryota; kingdom Metazoa; phylum Chordata; class Aves; order Strigiformes; family Tytonidae; genus Tyto; species Tyto alba. The sequence continues at coordinate 55,677,614 of NW_024881327.1, forward strand.
AAGAATTTTCACTGCATAATTTACACTTTATGTACCAATGTGTGTGCGTATAATAGTGTTAATTACGTAGATGTAGTAATATAGGGGCTATCTTTCACTGTTTGTTAAACTGATCCTATTCACAAATATCAAACTCAACCCAGAAAAATGGAAAACTGGAATTAGGAAGTGTGTTTTCGTATTTATTTCAGACTGCCGTTTATGAAAAGGAAATTTATAAAGGTATTAAAACTACTAAATCTATTTTCCCGGAGCACATCAGCTTTTAGAGCAAAACACCACGCTACCCACGAAGCATCCTGCTGTTCAGCGCCAGGCCGCTTACCTGACCAGGAGATGATTTTGGCTTCTCTGCTACACTTATTTTCACCCGTTTTCCATTTACCAGCACTGGCACAGTTTCACCATATTTCACAGCTGCTATCACTGCTTCTTTGTAGTTCATTTCCAAGAAAGCCTAAAATATAAATGGCACTTTCAGTCTTTACTTGTATTATTTGTATTACAGACACAAGATACAATTCACTGCAATTTTTCCTTAGAAAAATCTGCTCGCGACAGAACTGCGTAAGTTCACGTGGAGCTTGATGAAAAAGTCTGGATTTCAATAGTCTACAAAAGACACGCTACTTGCTCTAACAGTTACAACTTAGGTAGCAAGCAAGGCTGAATTTACCAAGCTAACACTTCCACCTATTCCAAGATTTTGTATGTCATCTTTAGTGACAAAGCGTCCACGAGGCCTTATCCTATGTTCAGCTGACGATCCAAATACTACACTTCCTTATTGCCTGACAATCTTTTTTTGCATTCTGACACAAAAACATTCCATAGGAAAACTTACCTCATTTCTAGAGCGAAGTACAATGAGATCACTAACTTTGCCAAACGGCTGAACAATTTTTTTAATATCTTGATCTGAAAAGCCATCATCCGGTAAATCAGATATTTGAAGGACTGTCCCACAACTCAGCAACTCCTCTCTCAACAGCTACAAATTGAAAACAGAACAAAAACAAACACTTTGCAAGTACAAGTAAAAGGAAGAAAAAGGGATCTGCGATCAAAATTACTCCAACGTAAACAGACTGCTCAGTTCACTGTGACATTTTGAGTTTTTTGCCTTTTAACACAAGGACAGAGCCACAACCTTGTTGTTCTGCTACTCTGTCTCAATCTACAGTTATGAGAAGACATAGCACAGGATTACAAAGTAACACAACACAACCTCTTTGTTTTTATCAAGTACTATAGTTCTACATAATTCCAACTGTCTGGGCTGTTTGGGGAAGCAGCTGCACAATTCCACTACTTTCCTCTCCATGATATTACTGTTAGCTTTCAGCAGCACCAGGCAATGTTCTCTTTGTTTATCACTTAGAGGCTGGAAAACCACCAAGGATGACTGCATCTACCATAACTAAAATACAATCTGCTTTATAGGTGGTGTTTCTAAGAGATCCAAATGGTTGGTATGACGGACTGCGACAACACCGGCTTAAGTTCCTCCCCACAACAGTAGCAAAATTCTCTGCCTCATCTTTTTTGCTTCACAGGGCAAAATGAGCACCTTCCACCTCCAGTCCTTTACTTTTCTTTATACAAGAAGCTCCTCCAAACAGTGCTCATCCCTCACGCTTCATCCCAACAAGTGCCCAGTAGAACAAGGACCCAAATTTATTGGACATTTCTTTCTGCTGTTGGAAAGCACGAGAGAGGCTTTGCTTCACACATTGAAAACCCCTTGCTGTGTGAATTACCACACTTACCTGCAGCCAACAAATCTTTGCATTAAGACGGCCAGATCTATCGCATAGAATCAGCAGAATGGTTCATCTTCCCACAAGGGATCCCCCCCTGAAATAAGACACTAACCACATTCTTAAGATCACAGAGAAGAATGTTCAGAAACTCACCCTATTATAAGAAGTAGGACGAGGTCCACTGGTTCCTGTGGGTAAGTCTTCCTCATCCTCTTCCATTTCTTTGCTTTGGGGTAAATCATCAGCTTCAGGAGATGACGAGCTTGATCCAGGCAAAGACGGCACGTCCTTCTTTGAAGACTTTGGAGAAACACTTGTTTTCAGCGGCTTCTTCGCATTGCCAGGCATCTTCCTTAAGAGCCCATGAGAGGGTGACTTTCCCGATCCCGAAGATCCTTGCCCAGCTGCTTGAAGGGACTTATGTTTATTGAACTCTGCTACAAAGCCAGGTCCCAAACTTTTCACTACCGCCTCCAGAGCTGCCTTTCTGTCTGTGAGCGGCAGGGAAAACAAACCAGGGTTCGTTTGTTTGTTTTTACAAGAAAACTTACATACATGGCTGTGTGGTTTGCTACAGTTTCACCTCCCACTCCTGATTCAATCTGGAGACTCAATGAAGTTAGAGAACCTCACTCAGACTTCAGCAGAAAGGGCCAATAAATAATAATAAACCTCTGGACTACTTTCACTGTGCTGTTTTAAACTGACAGTGTGACATCAGCACTGATATCTACAGAAATCCTAATGGCTGGAGCAAAAGAACGATTGCTTAACTGGATATGTCAGGGAACCTAAGAAAAGAAAAGATGTTTTCAAGACTTTGATCTTCCTCTCACACACAGATGCCCAGCAGTACTTACTATCTGGGTGCCTTCTGCTAAACTCTGTATCCTTCTTTGTCTTGTTCTTAGTCCTACAGCCTGTTGGTTTAAATTATTCTTTAACAATGTGATACAACATTAATTTCCTATATGCTTTCTTTCTGTGGAAAATTTGTATTTTGGTTATTGACTGCTTCTTCCACTCATTCTTCTCCCTTACTTGCATTTTACCCTGAGGAAGATCTCGTTGAAACTGCCTGTCCCTGCACAACTTTTCACCTAGACTGCTTTCCCACGAGTGCTCAGTACATCTTCATTTTCTGAAGGCATCCAAACCACATAGCCACAGTATATAGATGGAAAAAAAAATAATAAATAAATAAATCCACCTGCTAAAATTCCTCTATTTTTTTCTCTTCAGAATTTAAAAAGAAACAAAAACTCCAAACAATCTGGTATTTCAGCCAGAGACTGAGCTCAAAATGAACGACACCCAGCTGACTGAGTTTGCATAAAACTTCCTAGAACTGCAAACCAGAGGAAGTAAGCTGAACGGCGAGTCACAAAATGGTGCGATGAACTTAACTGTTAAAAGGATGTTTCACTGAAAGTCCTTCATGTACCACACTTTCCTCTCAACAAAACTAGTTCAGAACACCGTGCTTTCCTTGTAAGTCACACCTCCATTCAATCCCATCTCCGAGCATCACATTTTCTTTCTCCTCCTCTATACCGCCTTCGCAGAACTACTTTTTTTAATGCAGAAGGAAGAACCACCTTCGGCTGTTTTCAATTCTTGACTATCCTTACTCGCTTAAAAACTGAGCACACTTGGAGCAGACACTTGTGCAGCATTTATTTCGCATGATTAACCAATCCCCAACACTAGGTAGGAAGCCTTCAGACCTTCGAGAATGCCCATTTTCTTCTAAGCATACTTCACACAGAGCAACAGCACAAGGAAAAGTTGTTTCTCAAACCAGACTTTTGCTACGAAAAATGCCTAGGGGACTCCTGGAGGGATAAATGAAGACAGTGCTCCTGACATCAAAGGAAGTTTCAACCCGGCAGCACGTATCCACCCTTTACCTTGAGATCGGGTTGACCTCCTTGACGACCAATCATTACTGGACGATCTCGGAGGTCGTGGACTCGTTCTCAGGGGATTCCTCGACCGCTGCGGTGACCTTGACCTGTGCCTGGGGCTGAGCCGTCGCATCTGCCGCGGGCTTCGACTTCTCGGCCTCGTTGGCCTGAAGCGGCCAGGGCTCCTGGACCGCGACCGCGACCGGCGCAGAACGTAGCTGGAGCCCGTGACCCTCGAACGTCTCGGACTGGGACTGGCAGAGTTGGAACGGCGCTTTGGGGTCTGGTTTTCTTTCCTGTCGCCGGCATTTCTAGCAGAGTAACAGCACACAGTGAGCTTTGGCAAGGCAGAAAAGAACGACCAAGCCCAGTCTGGTTTTCTGCAGAGAACCACCAAAACTGACAGAGTTTAGAGTCTAATTTGTTAACAGACGTACTACACATGCTGGTAACATGTTTGCTATACGGATTTCAGATAGGTAGACAGAACTGAAAAGCAGCAAGTAGGAAAGAACAACCCACATGGAACAAGAGAACGCTGCAAAGACAACTCTGAAGTTACAAGCTGCAGTGCTAGGAAAAAATAACAGAAAGAGGAAAAGGATACAGGGAAGAGCAATGAATTAAAATACATCCCTCGCTTCTTCAGTTTAATTTGGAGGTAAGCAACCTCAAGACACTATGTCTAAAAGACTGACTGAGACTGAAAGAGAGATCTGAGAGGACTACAGAAATATCCATCCACTGCATAGTTATGCTACCTAGGGATGTTAAATTGATGAAGAATATGGCAAAACGTAATGGTGAAGAGATCCATGACAGAAATAGTTCCTCTTAGAGACAGAGAAAGTGGTCAGGCATAGGACAACCCTGACAGGACAGATCGAAGGAGTAAAAGGGAAGACCTGGAAAATGCATAAAGTATATGTTTAAATATCCCAAACATTTTTTACGAGCTTGTCACGTGGCAGGCCAGTATGCTACAGCCAAACACATGTCCAATTTTTTAGCCCACACCAAATTCTTTGATGCCAAAGATACGCTGCACCAGCACTCAAAACCAGGTAGAGCAGACACAGCACCTTTGGGATCTGAAACTGGAAGAAGCCACTGATGCAGCAGGTCCTTCAGCTTACTCACTAGTAATTATAGTGGCAAAACTAACAGAAACACAGGTGAATACCTGAGATGGCACGTATGCCCAGTACGACTAGACTTACTGAGAAGACTGTATGCTGGACAACTAAAATACGCAAGTCTCTCAACGCAACATGGCAGAGAAGTTCACACGTCAACTAAAAAGCATCTAAGTTTGTTAAAAGTAAGCCAGAGCACCAGCACTTAATGAATCCCCACGTCAAGCCCTAATATTACTGTTTAAGACTCCGAATAGCCAAAGTTCCCCTGAGACGAAATAAGTTGAGGAGAGAGGACTGACAGCTGGCAGACAGGAGAGGGGGATGACAAGCAACTGAGGCAGCTGCTGCCCGACCTTTTTGGCCAGCAGCTAGGTGAGGACACAACCCTCAGGTCTCCTAAATGATGCACCAATGTCTCACAGTGTTACTTAATTCGCAAGTTTCAAACATCATTAAAAATCCATGTAAATCCCATTATTCCTGCGCCCAAGGAAAATGCTTGAATATATGAAGAAACCATCGCAATTTCTAAAAAAGCAGAGACAGTGACGTGATTTACCAGGGTGGTAAGAGTACCGAGCAAGCTCATGGACCTGGTCCCAAGACTGCACCCCGAGCTCTGGCCATCTGCGGTCCGCGGGAGCCTACAGCTGTGTTCTAACCCTCCCAGCTGGAGACGTGCTGTCAGCAGGAAGGATTTAAGAAAGCACCACCCTGAAAGACAACTCTTGCCCCACCTGCAAGTACAGAAGATCCCTCGCTCACAAAAAGTGCTATTCAACATTTCCCTGGTTTATTAAGATCCTCCAGCTAAGAGCTGTTTTCTTTACCTGGGTTGTATACAGCATCCACAGCACTCAACAGCAATTTCAGTTTGAGGTTTTAAAATACAATTATTCTCCTCATGAAACTTTCATGAAAGCTTATTTGCTTTATTTCTCTCTTTAAAGTTTTATTTCTCCTTGTTCATAACATGGAGAGACCTCAGATGCACTTTGCAAATTAACCTGACCTACATATTCAGCTCTGTAACTCTTTTTTTTTTTAAAAAAAAAAAAAAAAAAACCTGAATAGTTAGCTTCCCAGGAGGAATGTCAAACTAATTAATGCAGAGTCACAGGAAAACCCAGTACAAATTAAAGTCCTACCATTCCAATTTGTATGCAAGTTGAAATACATACAAATACGGAACCAGTAAAGTAATTCAATCTTGCTGAGATCCAAGTACAAACGGTCCACAGGGTGCATTTTTAAAAAAACTAATAGTAAACAACATCATTTTAAAGGACAGAAGAGACATGAGTTCATGAATTCCAGGGTTTTCTCAACTTGTGATCACGTAACTCCTCAAGGGATCTATGGACTGAAGAATCTGTGAAATACGAGCTAACACTAGCACGCCTACTGACAAATGGGCTTCAAGCTGCAAACACGAGTGGCTTAACTGGAAAAAAGATTAAGTCCAAAAGTCAGAGATCACTCACACAGTTTCATCAGTGATCCAACACTGGTCAGTCTCGCTCGGTTACTATTCTATCACATCCAACAATCTACGAGTAACTGAAGCACAGTTAGAAGAAAGGTTCAAGATGAGGCTGCTAACAATATCAGTCTTCAGTCATTTCTACAGTTTACTCTCATCCTTGTGAAAGAATTATAGATATTACGCCACTTATTAAACGAGCTTAGGACAAAACCCACAAAAGCAACCCACACGATTTTGTAACGAAAATGTGACACCACTAATAGAGCTTGCCAGTGAGCAAAACAGCAAAATTAACTGCATTTATAATAGCAACAAATTAAAAACAACCTGTAATCAAAAAGCAGTTACCTCTTTGAGGAATGAGCCTCAGGGTTCCAGTCGGGGTATCTGTTAAATGTTAAAAATACAACCATTGGTGAAGAAGCCAAATTTGCCATCTGACCACAATTCCTGCTTACATGCAGTAGCTTTTACAGACAAACGTTCCTGTTCAGGACTCCAGAAGCACCAAGTGCCAGTCCATCTTTCACCCTAACAGTCCAAAGCCAGTTTGAAATAGCTGGCAGATACCGACACTCCTCACGAAGGAAACGTGACACACTTTCACAGACTACGTGCATGCACAGCAAACACTTTTGACACTAAGTGAACTTTGTAAACAAATTTCTTACTGTTGACGTAACTGGCGGCAGCTTTCGATGTGAGAAGGCGTGTTCTGGTGCAGAATCCAGTCCTATTGGGAGAAAAGACATCCAGAGAAGTTTGATTAGCATGTAAACCGTTAGCCTTTGACTGCAATTTCTAGTTATGTGTTCTCATATTTTACCTTCCATAAAATTTTACCTAACAAACCATCTTATGTCAAGGTCAAATTTCTCACTTAAAATTATTACCCTTTATACGAAAGACTAAATTACTCATTGATTATCAAAAGCTATTAAAGAACACAAAGGAATCTAAGTGGAAGTTGAACAAAACGTGTCAAATTAAATGAATCTGTTCCTTCCAGCACCACGCTGGGCTGCTGTCACCGCACTTCCACCCCAAAAGGTTGACCCAACAGCTGGCTATATTAAAAGAAAGAAAACTATCAGCAGTCTTCACAGACTGCCAGACTGATAAACACACACAGAGCAAATTACTCTGAATCAGAGAACCTGACACAACATGGTATCTGTAAGTCAAAACAATTTCTACAGAGGCATGACTCTTCATGCCTTAAATTCAAGAACATTCGCTCCTAATAACGTTACAGCTAAAGGTCAGTCAAAAGGTCTGATGGAATTTTTCACACATGCACTTTAACAGAAGTTTTACTTGGGAGTAACTGATGGGTTAAAGGTGAGACAAATCCAGAAGTACAATGCAAGCCCTTAACCTTGAGAAACAATTAAGCACAGGTTTAACTGTAAACACAGAATCAGTCCCCAGCACAGGAAATGATGCCTGAAGACTTTATTCTATTATTATTGTTGTTGTTATTATTATGAAAGTAAGCTGACCTGCTAGTGAAAGCAACTGCTGTAGTCAGTTTGCTATTGGGAAGAGATATTGCATGCTCTGAGGCTATAAGGTATCATGTCATCAGCGACAATTATTAATCATCCTTAACAAAACAACTTCTAGCTGCATTAGTATCTTAGAGTAGATAAAGACAGCTGAATAATGCAACTGACAGGCAAGGCTTCATAAAATAATTTGCAGTTGTGAAATTACGTATCACATTTTCTAAGCACATGCTGGGTTGTAACACAAAAGATTATAGAATGTGTAGCTGGCAGTTTCAGACCCTCTTGTTTATTGACAAAAGCGCTGAACACACTGGTTAAAAGAAAAGCTCGTGATGGTTTACTCAAAGCCTATGAGGTGGAAGAATTAACGCGACCAGAGCACAGTTAGCTTTGTGCATTTTGGCAGCACAGAGAACGTGCTGAAAACAGCTGCTCCTTGCACTTAAACTATCAGCCTATCAACACTGAAGTGGGCTACAAAGACAGCTACCCAAACTACTTATACTCCACATACAAAAACCACGTGTTTTAAAGAAATTAAAATACATTTTAAACATAACACTTCTTATCATTTCCTGAAGAAACAGACAGATTGGTTAACCAATCTCAGAAAGGCATGGAAACATTTTGCTAGCTGCGTTAATAAAAACATCCTAGCTGTTCAAATGAAGTCAGAAAAATATTACTCCGAAGATCCTTTGCATTAGTCCCACTCGCTGAACCAAAGCATATTAAGAGTTGAAAAGCAGACTGATAAAACAACTGGCAGCTGTAGAACTCCATGAACTGTGAATACACAGAACGCACACACGTAAAGATCAAGCAATTCACTGTTACACACCCTTTTTCCTAATAACATACCATTACTAAGCAATCCCATTCTTAAGAATGCTATTTTTCTGTTTTCTGGAGTCTTCAAGTTAAGACAAGAAAAAGAAAAATTATTACTCCAGGGCTAAAGCAAATTAGCTTGTGGAAAGGAAAGGAAATCGGGCTTCAAGTATCCCACTTCCACAGTCCCCAGCGAAGAAAGCGCGCGCAGTGCCTGCGAGGGCCGAGGCCATTTTGCTTCCACGTGTCTTTAGCTCCCAGTCCAACAAGCACTAGCGAGACTGACAGGCCTAGAAAGAGATATTCTCCTCCCTAACAAACACAACATTCTTCTCTTCTTCAAGTCTTCATTATGCCAATGCCCTCTTGCGTTGCATAGAATTACAGGAGTCTCGATTTAAGCACAGTCCTCCTCCGATTAATTTCTTGCCCTTCTCGGTCTTCAGAAATATTCCACTCCCTTGGCAAGTCTGTCCCCAAAGACGGCTCCTTCCCCCCCAGAGCCAGGATCCCTTCCCAGCACGAGCACTCCACCACGCCCCAGGAAGAACAACAACTTGCAGCCAGTCTCTTCCAGCAGCAGCTGCTCCGCAGCCGACACCCCGCGGGGACGAGCATCTTCACCGCTGTGTTATCCCGTCCCGTGCCACTGGAAAAACCTCCTGTGACTTGTGGATCACCACCAAAAAGGTCCCGAAGCAGAAGCTCCCAGAGCGTAATGCCTCCAGCCTCCAAATTTGCCTCTTCTGCCAATAGTAAGATAACAATAAAACACCGGGATAGGACGTGCACTTGTTTGTGCTGGTTTCACACCAAGATGTTGTGCAGAAGAACCCAGGAGTAAAAGGGAGTGGAGCCCATTGTGTCCCCTTCCTTCAGCAAAGGAATCATAAGTGTCATTCTCTGTGGAAAACAACGAGTCCCCATGACTTCACACAATTTAAAGCCCAAGAAGACATCATCCTCACTTTGAATCTGTTTAAGCTAGAAAACAAAAATTGTAATACACGGTAAATATGATCTCTCATGCTGGCACTATTACAGATCTGCTTTGTTCCAAAAGCGACATGTGTTTGCAGACAGAGAAAACAGACTTTATTATTCCAGTACATCCATCATTTCAAGTTGAAAATTAAGCTGCTCTGTAAAATATTCATGAAATGTTTCAATATGTTGGGAGCTTTGTAAATACATTTGAAAGACGACAACACTGAGGGGAGATTCCATCTAACCATGGGCAAAATTGGCACTTTTCTGTGAAAAAAATGTTGCAGGACACAAATGCACACATTTTTGAGAATACCTTCTAGATTAAGTCACCGTAGGTCAACTAATTTTCCAAATTAATTTTTTAGAGCTTAAAAAGCCCATCTTTCTCAAGTGTACCTTTTCTTATAACACAGTATGGTGTACAGCCATCCCTGACAATGCCACAAAAACCTTCCTAACACGAGAGAAAACTAAGGACAAATCTTGCACATTTCTGATGCTGCTCCAGTAACAGCGAGCTTTCAAGACCACGGTAATCACCACTTAGCACAAACACACAATATTTTAGAAAGCTAAATCATCTGTTTGAGTCGATACCTGACTGAAGGACCACAGCCAGCCACGTGTGAAGTTGCACAATTGGTTCGAGGCAGGATTCCCCCAGTTCACCTCCGAACAAATACCCAAGCAAGACCCAAGCAAGGCATCATCAAATAATCGAGGCTCTCACCACCTATTGCTAGAGATCCACTGAACGGCTTTTGAGAGGAAAAGAAATGCTGAAAAGAGTCTTTCCAAAGTTTATTGCATGAAACAGCTGAAGTATTCTTCACGTTCAGCCCCGGACTGTAGGCAGCTTACCCTGCAGCTGCTGACCTGACACGTATCACTGCACGAGGGTTTTCCACCTGCCTTACAAATAAGTTTCAAAGCTTAAAAAAATATATTTTTTTCATGGGCAGATCTGCAAGAGCTATGCCCTGCAAGTGGAAGGTATTTTTATTTTTGATTTCTGAACCGTGCATGTGCAAAAAAACCCACCTTCAAATACATATAAGTAGTTCTGTAGAAGAGGTGTTCAGGAATCTTTTCAGATTATAGAAGAACTAGAAAATACATTTACTTGCTCAGCTGTGTGACACTCAGAACTCTGTGTTTTGGTATACTGCAGACATCTCAAGGCCATCTTCAGCTTTGACTTCACCAGACCTCATTAATTAAGCAACTTGGATACTTAAGAAGAAAGACCTACAGGGAGAGCTGATTAGACGCTTAGGAGAACGACAGAAGCATTTTTCACTCCAACCAAACCTCTGCCAATGTTCCACTGCGTCCATGGGAGAGCCAAGTTGAAAGAACAAGGGAGGTAGGGTTCAGATGATGCAAATAGGAAGTTCTGGCCACTAACAGTCACTGCAGCTTCAGAGAGAGACTGGCTCTCCAGGAGCAGGAGCTGGGTCTCACATCCAGCCATAATTCCGTCATTTTAATAAAAGAATGACAGGTAACACACTTCAACTCTCTTACGATAGGCAATGCAGCTTCTGCTGCAACCCTGGCAAAGAAATGAATGCTAGATGAGTCTGGACTTCAGTACAACGCTGAGTAAAAGAATCTACAAAAAAAAGACAGCTCATCGCCATGAATAATCTGAACGTGAAATCCGTCATTTTAACCTCACCGCAACTTTGTTTTTCAGATATCCAGTATCTTCAAGCGTCAGATGAAGAGGTTTTCTCCACTCAGTACCTTTCCCCATCTTCATCCATTCCTGTTTCGCGCCGTCCGCTTTGCTCACCTACTTTCTCTCGGATTTGCCACCTTACAAAGACATCTGCTCACAACACAGCGTTCTCAAACTGCCGGTTACAACTCGGCACCACACGCACCAGAAGTCACCGCGTGCCACCAATCGCTTTGACCTAAAACCACCTCTGAAGATCCAGTTCCCCCCCAGGGCTGCTGGGGAGCCCAGAGGTGCATCCAGCTCACCGAGCACCCTCTCCTCCCGCGGCACGCAGCAGCAGACGGCCAAGGAGGCGCGTAACAAAGCTCAGAGCTCCAGCCCCCGGCTCCCCAAGGACTCCCTGAGCCATCAGAGGGTCTCTGCACGGCCTCCGAAGGATTTTCTTCTCGGAACTTGTTATTTTTTTAACTAAGATTTCACAACATCGTGGCAAACGGTATCTACGCCCTGTGTGAAACAGCCATTTCCTAGCGCAAGTCACACCACACAGGACTACCAATTCCTGCCACACCATTTCCCCACCACTTCCCCTTCAGTCTGAAGGTGCTGTTACACAGGCTTCCTCTAGAACAACGAGCACAACTTTAAAGACAAAAAAACTGAAGGTCTAGGACATCTTTCGCCACACAACTGAGACAAAGACGACAACTTTATTTGTAAAACCAAACTGTAAAAAAAACTGAAAGTAAGAGGAATTCTTCACTCTTTAGAATTCACAAATACACAAGACTAACATTTCTTGAACAAACTTTTATTTTTTTGCAGCGAGAAAAAAAAACCCTAACTCTTCTGGTTATTTTGCAACACTTGTCAAAACATGGCTTGCCCAATGAGGCCTCAAAACAGGCTGAGCTGCAACTGCAGGTGCACATAAAGGAAAAAATACTATACAGAATAAAGGTAATATATGCTAGAGCTAGAGACAGCCATGGCAGGGAGGAAAGGTTGTGTAGCTGCAGCCAGATCGGGACGTCTGGAGAACACATCCTAAGTGGTAGTGCCATTGGGACAGTAAGTTATAACCCTTAATCTCCCCAGAAAACTTAACGGCTAATTTGTTAAGAAGTATTTTTAGTAATAACATTTGCTTCATTTCAGAAAGCACCGGTAAGTAAAATACTGAATAATTCACATTTAAGCAGATTACACTTTTCCAAAGCGTAATCCATTTATTAACACCGACCCAAATTTGTCGCCCTGTTCAATTTTACACGGCTTTATTTTAAATCAGACTTCCCTTTAAGTTTTCAAGTCTGCCCAAACAGCTGCACTTCTTCCTGGCCTTCAGTGCTTCCAGTGTAAAAGTACTTGAAAATTTATTTTTCCTCTGAACCCCCTAATGCAGCTGTCACCATCTTAACTATTCAGTCAGCTTTTTTAATACACAACATAAATAGGGCCTAGCATTCTTGCATGGTTTTGCCAAATTGCAAAAAAAAAAGAAAAAAAAAAAAAAAAAAACACACACTCCCCCACAGGCTTTCCACACATTTGTTGAAGACTATTTAAAATTGAAAACACATGAAACTAATAACGCATTATTCAATTTTTTTAAATTACATTCTCCTGTATTTTTGATGTATCGAGCCTAGGTCTTTCAGGAAAAATCCACAGCTTTCAGAACGCTTTTCCCTCTCCCAGTATTCACCAGTTCCTTCCTTTTCTTCCTTCAAGAGCTAAAACTGTTATTTGCTTCATAGCTGAAAGCTCAGTCAGATGAATGAAAGCATTTTGTGTCCCTCAGAGCTAATCTTCAGGCTCTGGAACAGTCAATGTCACCCAGACCACATTTGGAAGATAATTTTTGCAGATAAATAGGATGCTTTGTTTTAATGCAGACTTTGCAGGAGGAGGGCTGAATACATGAACATCTCATCTACCCTACTGAGATTCAGCACACAATTTTTGCACACATTTTAGTCACCCAGATGACGTTAGTATTTTACTCCACTGATAAAAGGGTTTGTTTTGTCATTTCAAACCCACTGCAGAAGACACAAATAATTTTTAATATTAAAAAAAAAAAAATAAAAATCAATGCACATGGCAATTTTGAAATGCAGTTTGGAACAAAACACGCTGTGCAGCAGTTACAACAATTTCCTAGCACCGTTTCTAGCGTTTTGAAATTTGCATGTAAGCACTCAAACTGGCGAACAGCATCACAATTCATTTAATGCACAGTAAAAAATTAGTTCATAAAACAGTGCAGCAGGTAAGATGCCGAGTACAAGTTTAGGCAATAATCTTTGAAAGACACTCACCTTCATATGAGTGCATTCAATGTTACACAGAGAACACATATGTGGAAATATTCTCGGAGATGTAGCATAGTAGTCATTCATCATTGACGGAGTGGGCAATCTTTTTATCTTCTGGGTATCAGACTGTGGAAACACTGGCAGCCACGATGCTTTCACAACACCAAAAGGAGATTTAATTGGCCCCTCAGCCTGAGTCTGGAAGGGCTTCTGTCCTGCTCCTGAGCCGCTCTGGGCATTGGACTGGCTCGTCCCCACCTCACGCTGAGTTCTTTCGTGCCGGCTTATAGCTGCAAGAAGTTCAGCCGAAAAGGGTGGATGGGTCATCGGTGGCATGACGTGCTGGGTCATCGACTGCTGGACGAGAGGCGGCATGACAGGCGGCATCATGGGCAGTGCCAGGGGTGGCATCATCGGTGGCATCATCGGTGGCATGACGGGAGGTATGGCAGGCTGGGATACAGATTTCACCACGGGGAGCCCAGCGGGTGCTGTGCACAATCCAGACACCTTTCCCGAGGAGGTCTCGGCCGGAAAAAACGATCGAGTATTTGAGGAATCATTCTGGAACCCCGACGGTTTTATTAAATCTTCAACGGGAAACACTGGATTACACGCCACGCTAGACGGTGGGACACCCATGGACATGTTCTGCTCCCGCTGGAAGTCTTCCCTGTTCTCGCTGCTCGATGCTTCAGGATTATAGACACGTGCTTCGAGAGGCTCTTCCGTCAGCACGTCAGGATTATAAGCACGCACTTCGAGGGGATCTTCAGTGTAACCGTATTTGCTCGCATGCCCGTAATCAATCACTTTACTCTTGACTGCTGCACCACTCGTACCACCAACCGTTTCTTCTCCTCGGCTCTGGGTATGTAAGCCAGATAAAGAATGACCCATCTTACGAATCCGTATTTCTCTCAAGATCAGCGGCATGTTTTCAGGCGTTAACTGATCATCTGGATAGCGACTGAGTTCCTCCAAATCTTCATTGGACAGCCCAAAACTCGCTAAAATACTGGAAGCGCTTTCTGGTGTGTAGCGGTTCTGGGCATTTGAATTCTGCTCTGAGATGGGGGCCGAGGCAGGTGGCTTTTGCCCAGCTGTCCCAGCTGAGCAGGGGCTGCTATCCCAGTGACTTGTGCGAGGCTCTGCCTTCTGCTCCTGGTGTAGGTTTGTCTTCTCTTTCACCTTCCTTGGATCAGGCCTGTGCAGAGTTACCCGAACGTTTATCCTCTGGGAACCCGTCCACTGAAAAGTTTCCTGTCCCGAAAATCTCTGTGACATCCCTTGGGGCGTTCCAGGTGCAGGCTTTCTCTGCAGACCCGCTGCACCTCCTCCCCTAAAGGATCCTGGAGGTTTGGTGCCAGACGGATTAGGTCCTCTCGGCCTCTGAGGTAAAGTTCCTCTAGGGCTAAACATCGCGCTTTTCAGAACTGCCTGATTGAACCAAGCATTAGGAGGTGCAGAACTGTTGGGAGCAACTGAGGTCAATTGCTGAAGAGCCAACTGTGTCTTAATTTGTGCAAGCTGTAAAGGAGGAGGGCCCAACAGAAGTGGGCTTGCAATGCCAAGGTTCAAGGAATTCACAAGTGGTGCGAAACTTTCCAAGAATAACACAAAGCTGAAAGTTAAAAGACAAGTATTAGATTATTTTATCTTTTCACCTACTTTACGCAGTGGATTCTATAACCAGTGAGCAAAACAACTGAAGTCACAAACAGTATTTTAATGACAGGTTAAATGGTACTTTTGAATTCAAACTTGTGCTGAACAAAACCATTTTCTTTTACTGCATAAAATCTTAATATGTAGTGAAGAGGTAACAGATAGTTAAGTAAATGAGCTCTAATGTCACAGATTACATACCTAGTGATGACACTCTTTCAACAGCATTTTCTAAAACTTGGTATTTCAGTTCTTAATGACAACACAGTTTGGATTTATTTACAATTACAACTATTTTATGAGCAATAAGCCAAAGTATTAAAACCCTCTCCAAATGTTTATGAGGTGTGAATTGTAAGTGAAACCATTATGTAGAGAATGCAAACCAGTTACAACTTGGATGTCAAGTCGCTGTGGAATTGATCTGAAGACAGCGGAACAGTTTTCAGGAGGGACACTCCCACGACCCCTCTCAGGGGTAAACTACTACACCCTGAAAGTATTCAAAGGGTGTGACAACATTTGAATTCTGTGGCTAGAAAATCTCCTGTTCCCAGATGTTTAAGGCAAGATCTTATATCGAAACAGCTTTAAACAGAAAGGTGTAAAATTGTACAGAAACTGAAATCATCTACATACAAGAATAAAAAAGGCACAATGGCAATGGAAACTGCCATCTTTTATTTGAGCTGAAACCACCAAGAACTCAATCCTCTAAGGCAGTAAACGAATGTACAAATACAAGCAGAATAAGACAAAGTGATGCTCACACTAACAAAAAATGAAATACCACCCCGCTCTTGTAGCACACGCAAAGCAAGTGTTGGGCATCTGCCTGCACTCCAAAACTGCAGAGGCAGCGCACTCAGCAGGATCCCAAGGGGTCCTCACTCCACCCCTTGTCAGTTTGCCGTCTCCCAAAACCGGATAGCATGCTGTTTTCATTCTTCTGGCAGCAAATACGTTAGGCTTGAGTAAGTTTTACTAGCAGATTTTCACTAAGCATAGCTGTAACAGGGCTTGCAGACATTCCTAGTTGTTTCTGAACTTGCATGCTGTATTTCTGCAGCGTTGAGGTTCTCATCTCACCAACACTAACCCCATCACAGGTTTTATTTCCAAATTTCATTTAAGCTGACCCCAAACACAAGTTTTTCAAGTAAAAGGAGGTGCCTCTCATGTTTTGAGAACCACGACTCAAAAAATAAAAGTTATATGCCTCTATAGCTTGAGAGGTCAACCATGTACAAACTGCAGGAGACTCAGATTTTACAGCTGAATTTCTGTAACTTGTTACTATCTCTATGTTAAGCATTCCTTTAAAGTTCTATTAGTAATCATTTAATTTTAACTAAGTACAAACTGAAGTCCAGCCAAGTAGAAACAGTAGCTACAGAAACTTTAATTAGATCTCTTCTCCATTACAAAAACATAGGAAGCCATAATAAAGAAAAGATTCCCACCAGACAACAATCCCAGAACTCTGGCCTCTCAACCAGGACTCCTTACCCAATATCCCTCCCTCCCTCAACAAATTTAATCATATTTAAATGGCAACTGCATGTTAGGCCAAGTTTGTTCAAGGCAGTTTCATAACAGACTATGAAGCAAACATCCCCAAAGTAATCTCTTGTCTTTCAGTTTTGCTGTTCTCTGGAACTCTCAGCACTGGAGGGCAAAAAAACCCTCTCAACACGTGAATTTGGAAAGTAGTTGGGAAGAGGACAATATCAAAGCAACCCATAACAAGAGCAAGTATGAATATATGAGTAGAGCACATTTTAAAAATACACATGCTAGTTTGCAAACTGAACCTTAATTCAGTGGGTGAGGAATCTCCCAGGGGATCTGTTCCGGAGTGTCCTGGGTTTGGCTGCGATAGAGTTAATTTTCTTCCTAGTAGCTGGTACAGTGCTGCGTTTGGATTTAAGATGAGAATAATGTTGATAATGCACGGATGTTTTAGTTGGTGCTGAGCAGTGCCTACACAGGGGCAAAGACTTTTCAGCTTCTCATACTGCCCTGCCAGCGAGCGGGCTGGGGGGGCAGAAGGAGCCGGGAGGGGACGGGGCCAGGACAGCCGACCCCAACTGACCCCCGGGACATCCCAGACCATATGGGGTCACGCTCAGCACACGGAGCTGGGGGAAGAAGTTAGGAAAGGGGGGGGCCGTTCGGGTGATGGCGTTTGTCTTCCCAAGTCAGCATCATGCATGATAGGGCCCGGCTGTCCTGGGGATGGCTGAGCACCCACCGGCCCGTGGGAAGGGGGAAAGGAATCCCTTGTTTTGCTTTGCTTGTGCGCGGCTTTTGCTTTCCCTATTAAACTGTCTTTACCTCAACCCACAAGTTTTCTTACTTTTCTGATTCTCTCCCCCATCCCATCAGGGGGGGATTGAGCGAGCGGCTGTGTGGGGCCGAGCTGCCAGCTGGACCTAAACCACGACAATTTTAGCAGCAGTACTCCAAACTGAGGAAAACACACCTTCCATTCTTGATACTAAAACCATAAAAATAGCCTTACTGAAGCAGAACAGAGGTGTCCAATATCCTGTATTCAACAGTAGCCAATACCTGATGCTACAGATCCTGCTGTAAGTTAACATACTTTCTCCTAAGACCTGAAACTTTCTTCAGCTGACAGTCTAAATGTTGCAATATCATTTTACCGGAGTTGTTAATTAAATAAAATAG
This sequence comes from Tyto alba, assembly GCF_018691265.1. Classification (NCBI taxonomy): domain Eukaryota; kingdom Metazoa; phylum Chordata; class Aves; order Strigiformes; family Tytonidae; genus Tyto; species Tyto alba. Next base: position 55,695,611 of record NW_024881327.1, read on the forward strand.
TCGGAACCTTTTCTCTGAACCAATCCAACAAAATGCTGCAATCTGTTCAGAACATGGTAATATTGGGCCTGCTAACTTACCCTCCAAAAATGTTAAAAATCAAATCGCCTCAAAAGTGGATGCTCCTTAACAAGCAGGACCACGAGAGCCACTTTCTCAGCCACTGTGGTGTTGGCAGACTCACACCAAAGCCAGTCTCTTCAGGTACACAGAAGAGATGTGGCACCAGCATTTGTAACGACTTTCCTGGGGCAGGAAAATAAGAGAACAGATATTAAGAATTTCTCTCTCAAACTAAAACTGCTAGGTTCTCCATCAATATTAATAATTGAAGGAATACCAAAGAGAATTTTGTGATTTCTGTGATCAAAATGCTCGTGCACAAAAGGATTCAAAAGCTAAGGACAAGTAACCTTAAAGCCAAGGTTTAAGACATCCGTATTTGTGCTGTATAGCCCTTAACGACTCTGAAACCTATCTGCAGCCAAACACCGAGGACTTTACTCAGATCCACAATAACGCAAATATATTTGAGCACATCTAAGACACTAGTTTCCCACAGCCCTATCTACATCTGAAGTGGAAGGCAACAGAGGCCAAACGTTTAAACTGCATACTTCCTGGTCGGAGTCGTATGCTCAAATTCTCTTCCGACAGCCAGCGAAGTGGTGAACAGCAGCAAGCCTGCAACGAAGCCTTCAGCAGCACAGTCTCATGACTGACCTTTTCAACAGAAACGCTGGAAACGACAGTTGAAAGATAAAGTGATGCCAAGACTAAGGAAACAAGGGTCTGGACATTTGAGGCTAGATTCTCACCGTCCTCTTCAAAAGCAGCTTTGTTTGGGGTGTGCCTCTGGTCCCCTAGACTGCTTTTTCTGGTGCAGTGACATCCCGACTAATGTTACAGCAGTGACCAAGCACCTTGTTGATGCTTCATCAATGAATGAAAAATAGGTGGAACTCCCCAAAGATCACCGTCCTCTCCTGGCTTCTGGAAAAGGTGGCTCTTGAAACGTAACATTTCAGAGGAGCACAGAAAAAACCAATTATACCCTTTTCTTGCTACACCTTCAACTTCGTCAGTCCATTTTGCAAAGCTTCCCAACACGGACAGAAAAATGAAAAGTTCTGTCTACCTGCTTATGCACTGGAGGGCCTTTAGGACAACGTTTGCCCACGTGGCAAGTACAAGATGATCTTCCACCTTCCCTGGTTTGAGGATACGGGTAGAAGTAAGCTTTTACCCTCTCTCCCGGTAACCTTCCTCCCCCTCCAGAAGTCCAGCTGCCTGTGTTTCAACGACCCAAGGTCCACCTCTGGTGCAGCCCAGATGCATAACCTTGGCCAGGCTGCTGAAAAAACTCCTCCAGCTGTAGGAAAGAGTCCTTGATAAAGTCTGTAGAGAGTTAAAAAAAAAAAAAAAAAAAGGCAGGGGGTGGGGGCAGATTACAGGCAGAGACAAACAAGTGTCATTTGCAGCTCAAGGATTCCATAGGAAAAACACCAACTGAGAATGGTGAAAAAAAAACATTATTAAAAAAAAAAAAAAAAAAAAAAAAAAACAAAAAACACCACACAAAACAGGGAGGCGGTGTTGATAGATGGATGACATCAGTGGATGACAGAAACCTAACAACACTGAGGAGCCATTTCAGGGAGCAGCAAGGCCTTCTCCTCCCAGTGCCCATCTGGTCAGCAAACACCAAACACTGAGAGCAACGAGCATAATGTTTAGACTAGCAGTCTGCTAAATCCTACCAGCCTTAGTTGATGTTTAGCAATAAATAAATGTTTTGCTTTTTTAAACTTTCCTTAGCCTGATTGCAGCGTCTCTTTGTACAAAGCTAAAGCAACCTAACCAAAATGACCTCCCCGAGAGTGTTAACAAAGCTGACAATTCACTAAATCTCCTGAAGGCAAGCTAATAAAACTATGTAGAAAACTCCTTTCAGAGGTACAGAAGGAGTCAAAAGCAGTAGGTACCAGCAGATCCGAAGCAAATATGAGAAGTCCTGCAAGTAGAAAAAGGGAAATGCACCGCCGAGTGCAGCTTAAGGTGAAAAAAAGTGGTACCTTGAAGCCGTATTATTTCAGTGGTCAGCTGTTTATCAACCACAGAATCACCTTTACGTCAGCAGTGCAATACAAAAATCAATCAGATAAAAAAAAAAAAACAAAAAAAAACAAAAAAACAGGGCTTAAGCTACAGGTCTGGCAGTGAAACCTTATAAGAATGTGGAAGCTGCTTTCTCTAGTCACAAGAGGAGGCTTTATGTAAGATAAAGGCTTCCACGGTCATCAAAAGGCTAATTTTCTGCTGATTTGTCTCTATAATGGTATTGAATTTTCTGGCTACGTGCTAATTACAGAACAGTCAAAAATATCATTTCAATACAATGACACTTTGGGAACCTATGCGTACTGCTGAGACCAATAGCAAATATTCACCCCCAACCTTGGGCCACAAAGACAGAGCAACAGCCAACCTAGGAACCCCAGAAGGATCACATCATTTGCAGGGACAGCAAGGTGACTTTAAACGTGCAGAGGGCTGACCCCAGCCAGCAGCCAAGCACCCACCCAACCACTCACTTCTGTCCTGGTGGGACAGGGAGAGGAAAAGTGATGAAGCTCATGGGATGAGATAGAGACAGTATGGAAAATGAAATGGGGGAGCCAAGCAAAGCTTATCACTCACCACCTCCCACAGGCAGAGCAGTGCCCAGCTGGGCTCCAAGCAACCGACACCTTGGAAGCCAAAACCCTCCTTTTTCTTCCTCCACCCCACTTATACCACTGAGCGTGACATTACGTGGCAGGGAACATCCCTTTGGCCAGTTCAGGTCGGTTGTTCCAGCTGTGCCCCTTCCCAGCCTCTGGCCCAGGGCAGGAAGAAGAGAAAGCCTGCAAGCACTGGCCAGCAGCAGCCAAAGCACCTGTGTGTGACCAACACTGGTTTAGCAAGGAGAGTTAACTCCACCCCAGCACAGGTTAGTAACAAGATAGCAACAGAAGGAAAATAAACTAAAGCAAGCCATTACCAAAACACCTTGATCTCCCCCAAAGTCCAGCTCAGTAGGACATTAAGCACTGAACAAACTGCATCTAAACCAGACTCCTCCATCACTGCTGGTCCTACTACAGCAAAAGAAGCAACGTACATTTCAGACACCAAATATGAGAAATTCAAGTTTCATACGAGTCAAACTTCTTTCCTAGAAATACCAAACACGCATTATGACAGCCTTAAAATCAAACCAGATTATTTGTTCATTGCTTTCCTTCAAACCTACAAAAACTTACTCAACAGACCACTCTCACTTGAAACAAATACAGTTTTATTACATGCATCCTACTGCACACCCAATAAGCACACACACCCCCCCAAAGCAAAATCAACTAACAGAACAAATTCACAAACAGGACTGCAGAAATCTGAAGTGCTAACTTGTAATTCACTCCTGCCTCTGTATTTTGCTTTTTGACAATACTGGGGAAAAAAAAGGCCTAGAGCTGGAGCAGATGAGTGTTAAATGGCTGTTAACTAAGATGTTTATCACTGTCTGGCTACAAAAGCAACCACAGAATGCTCACCCTCCTTGCAGTCAGTAATACTTGTTCTTGCTGCTCAGGCTGAATTAATTCAGCGACAGAGAATAACTGCACCATTTCTGACCTTCAAAACTACACAGCCATCACTGGGCAGGTCACTCAGAGCATCCCAATTCAAAGCGACTGCCCCCCCAAGGTACTGCCCACTGCCAACTCTAGTGAAAATCAGAACTGAGCTCTATAGTTGCGCGTATATGAACTGATTACATAAAGCTGATGCACAAAATGAGCAACTGCATGAGCTAAACATAAAATTAGCGTTGTTGGGCATTAGTAAGACACTGACAGAAACCATTACATAGCTATCTCAAATATGAAAGTACCTAGAAAAAATTAACAGAAGCTAAAGTTTCCTAAGTGTAAACAAAATAGGATATATACTTACGTGGTGGGCTGATCTCAGCCAGTGGCTGAGCACTCACACAGCTGCTCACTTGCTCCCCACCACCTCCCCACCCTTGCAGGACAGGGGGAGAATATAAAGAGCAAAAGCAAGAAAACCCATGGCTTAAAATAAAGACAGTCTAGCAGATCTTTAGACCCTGCCCCAGAAGGAGGGAAACAACCAGGAGCAAAGCAAAGGCAATCACTAACCTCCTCCCACAGGCAGGCAGATGCTCAGCCAGGCTCAAAAGACACAACCTTGAAAGCAAAAAAACACCTTTTTCTTCTTCCTCTACTCCAGTTTTTATTGCCAAGCGTGACGCTACGCCGTATGGAACAGCTCTTTGGCTGGTTCGGGTGGCTGTCCCAGCTGTGTCCCCTCCCTGCCTACATGATTTGGGGGGGGGGGGGGGGGACGGGACGGGACAGGGAAGAAAGCCTTGATGCTGTGCAAGCACTGCCCAGCAGGAGCCAAACCATCGGTGCTCACCTCCACGGGTTTAGCCACGCATCCGAACACAGCACCGCGCTCCATCCCACAGCAACACAACACAATCCACTGAGACATTCCCAAAGCCCGGAGGTGGCCTGGGGTCTCCCCAGGGGTTTCTGTGCTCGCTCCTCCTCGCAGCCCAAGGGCCACCGCACCGACTATCTCCCGCTGGAACTCGTGAAGGCTCGCTGCAAGGTACCCCTTGAAATAGCTCTTCTTTTGAGCTCACAAGCCAACTGCAACCCAAGCACACATTCTCCAGAAACCCGTAACACCCAGGAAAGCTGCTCTTCCTTTTTTATTAGCTGGTGGGGACGCGACTGTTCTATTATTGACCATATCCACCGGCATGTGACAATGTCCATCTTTCCACTCCAGTCCCAAGAACCGGATCTCTTTTGCAGGTCCCTTGATCTTGCTTTGGTTTATGGCAAAACCAGCCTTCGGAAAGATCTGGATTATTCTTTTCCTTTCTCAAACACTTCCCACACCCTGATGGCAGTGGGGCACACTGCACACCGGGGTCTACCACAGCCTCGTGCTCCCATGGGTCCATCAAATCCACACGGTTCAGTCGAGCCCATTGTCCCCTTCCTCTGCCTGGCCACAGGCAGGGTCCCCCACTTGTCCTGGTTTGGGCTGGAACAGAGTTAGTTTTTCTTCTTAGCAGCAGGAATAATGCTGTGCTTTGGGTTCAGTATGGGATTTGGCATGAGAAGAATGCTGATAACACACTGATGTTTTCAGTTGTTGTTGAGAGATCAAGGACTCTCCACATCCCCGTGTCCTGCCCCTGTGCAGGTGTATGAGAAGCTGGGAGGGAGCACGGCCAGAGCACCGGCCCCAAACTGGGCAGTGAAATAAATATTCCACAGCATGTAACATCCCAATATAGAAACGAGGGATGGCCAGGGATGTTCTATCTCACTTCCAGGATTATGGTTTTGGGATCTTGGTTTCTCCAGGATCGCTGGCTGGGAAGAGGCAGGTATCAGGTGACTGGTAGTGAGCAATCACATTGTGCATCACCCATTTCTACTTTTTATTGTTGTTACTGCTTTATTTTATTTCAATTATAAAACTGTTTTTATCTCAACCTATGAGTCTCCCTTTACCCCTCTATGGATGCTGGCTGGGTTTAAACCATGACAGTCCTTTTTTTTTGGGGGGGGGGTGGTGAGGGAAAGGAGGTGTGGAAGAAAAAGAACATCAATAATCAGTGTAGGACAGCAAGAAGTATAACCACACCTTAAAAACATCTCCCCTCTTTGCTCCTGATTTCTCTCCCTCCTCCCCCGCAGCGGTGCAGGGCATGGGGGTTGCAGTCAGCTCATCACCCCTTGTTTCTGCTGCTCCTTCCTCCTCAGGGGGAGGACTCCTCACACTCCTCCCCTGCTCCAGTGTGGGGTCCTCCACGGGCTGCGGGTGGGCACCTGCTCCACCGGTGACCTCCACGGGCCGCAGGGCACAGCCTGCCCTCTCACCACGGGCTGCAGGGGGGGTCTATGCTGCTCTCCTTCCTCCTCCTTTCTTCCACTCAGCGTCCACAGAGGTGTCTCCCTCATAACTCCAACTCCTCCTTCCAGGTTTCCCTTCTGAAATCCATTATTAGAGGTGCAGCCACTGTTGCTAATTGGCTCGGCCCTGGGTCTGACTTGGAGCTGGGGGAGCTTTCGAGAAGCTTCTCACAGGGGGCCACTGCTGTAGCCCTCTCCCCCACTACCAAAAACCCCGCCACACACCAACCCAACACACTGCTCCTGGTCATTATATGACTCCTGCCACAGCAGACCAGACGTCCCTTCATCAAAACCAGGAGAGACATCCTCAGATTTTCTATGGCATCTGGGAAATTGCTTGACAGCACCTGGAGCAGTAATCCTCCTGGATGGACCCTTTTTGGCTTTTTTAGCACAGTTCAAACAGGTGGGACCTAGGTCCGAGATGCCGCACCACCCCACTTCCTCACATGCTCCCCACAGCCGCACAGAAGGAACCAGTGGGCGGCATGTGGTGTGTGTGCCCGCGGGTCCCTTTCCCCTCAGCTGGGAAAGGCTGACTCTGTGCAGCACCCTGAACAGATCAGACAGCAGCCCGTAGGAGCGAGGAGGAGATTCACTTCCAGCCACCGGAACCGACAGGATGATTTCTCCACAGCCTTCGGGTCCAGCCAGCCCACCGTCACCCAGGCGCCGCTGGAGGACACCAGTGTGCTCAGTGACCTCTGGACGTCATCCGGATCTCTGGAGGCCTGGTTGTTGCTCACCTCCACCACCTCCCTCAGGTAACAGAGAAGGTGGTCCACTTCCCACCACAGCCTACTGAGGTGATACCTCATCCTCGAGGGGAGATGCCTGAATTGAGTCTGGTTTAGCCACAGTGTCCATTTGTATTATCCTTAGATCCAGGGACTCTCCAGCGCCCTTTGAGGGTGCTGAACATAGGACTGGTGAGCACAGGCCAGGTCCCAGCTCAGCACTAGAAGCCATTGTCTCTTTTTGGCCAAGACCTCCTTCAGGTGAGCTGCCATTTCAGCAGGATTGCATGCCCGCTCAGGCAAAAACTCCCAGGCCAGAGGTGAAAACCGCTTTAAGCTTATGCCCAAACTCCCCCCCACACCATTGCCACTGGGCACGTTGCTGTCTGCCATCCCCAGCTGGGTGGTTACTGGAGGATCCACCACATTCTGAATTTGGATCAGTGGATTCAGAGTCTGATGAGGTGGCAGCGTGCACTGGGCACTCACGGCAAGAAGGCACCATTATTACCATTACAGTCAAAATCAAAACCAGGTTCATAGTACACACCACCATGAACGTTTCGGTTATGCCAAGATGTTGCAGAAGCCGAGGGGCCACTGCAACAGGGTTAGCAGGATCTGTCCCCGAGGAGAAGAGGAGGAAGGTGTAATTGCTGTTTGTCTCCAGGGGACGGTTCCCAGCGTACAGGGATTACAGCAACGCAGAGGCCAAATACCAGGCTCAAAGCAACGCTTTTATCATAGGTTTCCCAGGCAAAACAAAGCAACACAGCAAAGGCTGGAAGCTGCCATTTCAAAGCCCTACTAAGTGGGGGCTAAACAGCAATAAATTCAGTCTAGCACACTCCGATCACATCTGTGGCCGCATCTCGATCCCCCTCGCTGAGCTCCAAAAAGGGCTGTGCTGGGTGACCCCCACACACCCACAGAGCCGCTCGCTCACCCCCACTCCCCAGCCCCGCAGGACGGGGGGAGAAAGGGAAGCACAACCGTGAGAAAACTCATGGGTTAAGATAAAGCCAATCAAACAGGTGAAGGGGAAAAAAAAAAAAAAAAAAAAAAGTAAAGCAAAGGCAATTATTACTCACCGCCTCCCACAGGCAGACCAGTGCCCAGCCAAGCAATGGCCACCCTGGAAGCCAAAAGCACCTTTTTCTTCTTTCTCTACCCTAGTTTTTACTGTCAAGCAGGACCTTACATGGTACAGAATATCCCTTTAGCCAACGCGGGTCACAACTGTGTACCCTTCCAGTCTCTCGCCCACCCCAGCCTGCTCTCAGGGGTGCAAGGGAAAAAGCCTTGGGACTGTGCAAGCACTGTTCAGCAACCGCCAAAACACCGGTGGTGACCAACACTGGTTTAGCCACAAATCCAAAACACAGCTCAGGCTGCTGGGAAGACAGTTAACTCCATCCCCGTCAGGGCCAGTACCACTCAGTAACACAATTCACTGAAATACTGCAGAAAGACTCCATTCCAGCATCCACGGGGTTCAACACATTGAGTTTATGCACAGGCACCAAAAAAAAAAAAAAAAAAAAAAAAAAAAAAAACAAACAACACACCAGCACAAGTCTTTCAGCAAGTAATTCTTAAAACAAGACAAAAAAATGCTTTTTAGCACCTTCATGGAATATTAGCAGCAGATATCTACCGGCCTTTTTCAATTTTCACCTTCCAGGTCAAATTTTACAGCAATACAAACCCTGCGTGCTGTTTCATAAGTACATTTATATACATGCAACAGCTCTGAGGCAGACGGAGCTCTGCATGCCTGACGTGTGGATGTGCCCAAGAGCATCATAGACAAAGAGTAAACGCTAATACTTCTGCCTAAAACTTACTAAAAACCCCCCAAACTCCATTCAGAATATTTAACTTGATGGTAAAGAAATAAGAAAACATTTTATTTACCTTCAAATATGAAACACTGAAAAAAAAGGCCTCAATGTTCTTCCTGTTTCATACACAAAAGAGCCCCTTGTTTAGTAAGGGCTAACACACGAGCACAGCTGAGCTTCCACTGAGCTCGGCCCCAAAACCAAACTGCAAGACACTTGGGAAACAGAAGAGGGGAAGAAAAGGAAACCAGCAGTATAGGAGGGAGCAGCAAGTTTTGTAACCACTTGAAACCCCACCCCTGGATAAACATCCCTCAGTTAAACCAGTTGTCATAGAAGCTGGAGAAGCAGAGATCAGTCTAGTCCCGCATGTCCTCCACCCTTCAAGCCAGCGTGATTGCTCTGTTAGTTCTGGCAGATGATTTTTTTTTTTTAAATCAGGAAAAAAATGCAATTAAAGATACTTCTCGTCCTTGAAGAGTGCCTTCTCAATAGGGAAAATAATTACCTCAGTTTTATATCCACTCTCTTGAAGACCTCACAGTACAGTTATAATTTAGTATTTTAAATGTCTAGTGAATGATTGCATACCAGAGAGAAGAGCATAACCCAAAACTGAACACACATTTCAACATCAATTCTGGGCTATAAACCAGGACGGATGATTGTGGGGTTTTTTCAAAAAGCACAGTACATTTTAATCAGTTAAGTACTTCTCAAAATCATCCTACAGAAAAAAAAAAAAAAATTAACCACGTATGTTATATTACAGCATTAAGATAATTGTAGCTGAGCAAAAATACTAAAGCAGTATGTGTCTAAGTGGCAAAAAAAAAGTCAAATATCCAAAAATGCAAGGTTTCTGGGTAAGCACTATGAACCAGATTATGCTACAGGACAAACACTTTGCCTTGGGGGAAAATAATTTTTTTTTTTTTCTGTTTCAGTTATTTTGACTAATCCAGATCCATTACTACCATCTCCAAAGTCGAGAAATGGGAAAGCTACCTTTTTAACCCCGACATACAAGTATGAGGTGCCAGAAGACACACGTATGCTCTCAGCTTTTGAAGATACAGCGATGAAAACCGATCTCACCGGCTAACCAGGGAGAACATTACTTCATTCATCAGTCAGTTTTAAAGCCAAAACCACTACTCCCAAACCGCCAGATAGATTTGTTCCAACGTAACCTGCTAAATTTACGGATTAAAGGTCTGAGCTCTCACTGAAACGCAGGGGGACAGAGACAGAAGGCACGGTAAGAACCAGAAAGCAAATGGTGCCTTTCCCCAACTTAACGCGTAAAAGCTGAGATTGGGTAAACGCACGTTGCACTATCAAACTCGTTAAATCAATACGCACGCTGCCGGCATGCCAAGACTCCGGCTGCAATGCAGACAGACGTTATGCCATCGCTGTTTATAAGCGCCTTTTTCATCCGCTTCTCACATTGCAAGAAAACCCAGCCAGAAAAGACGCCGGGGGGCTGGGGCAGGGCATGCCCGTGGCAGCGGCGGGCAGGCTGCTCCGTACCGCGCCGAACGGCCTCGGTAGCGAAATAAAGATATAAAGGAGGGGCAGCCCAAGCCCAAACGCGCCGCCGCACGCCGTTAGCAGCCGGCTGCGCGGCGGGGAATTCGCGGCAAGGCCGGGGGGAAGCCCGTTACGCCGCGGGCAGCCCGCACCGAGGGGGGCGAGGGCTGACGGCGGGGGCCGTCCCCACACGCCGCCATCTTGTGCGCGTCCCCGTCCCCCCTCAGCCCCCGCTGCGCCACGGCGGGCGCCGAGCTCCTACCTCCTTCGCTCCGTTAAATCCGGCTCGCAACCGCCCTCCGCTCCGTTATCCGCCGACGCTTTCCCACCCACCCACCCACCCCAAACCCCCAGCGCAGTTCTCGTCGCGCCGGGCCCGCGACGGCGGAGCTGCAGCCCCGCGGAGGGAGACAACGGGCGCTGCACCTGCGCGCAGTGAGACAGGGGCGGAGCGCCGCCGCCGGCGGCACGCGGAGCGCATGCGCAGAACGGGGGGGGGGCGGGCGGCGGCGCGCCGCGCAGGCGCACCAAGCCCCGCGAAGCCGCGGAGGGTCGAGTCCCTCGGTATGGGCACGGTGCCCCCAGAGCGCATGCGCAGTCGCCCGGTCTGCCCTTGGGGAGAAATGCGCATGCGTGTCGTGTGGGCGGGTTATCGCTAAGCATGCTGGGATTTTTTTTCCCCCTTATATAAGCGCCGCCGCGGGGCCCGCCGCCTCACAGCGGCGGGGTTAGTGGGCTTGGCGTGTGGTGTTTGTGCGGCCCGTTTAGTGCGTCGTTATTATTTCCGTCTTTTTGCACCGTTTCCCTCCCCGTTTCTCTCCTCAGTCTTTTATCCTGCTTCTTGTTTTCTTCTTATTCCTCTGCCAGGTGCAGAGGTGCGCCTGATAGGCTGTGCTTCGCCCCAGAGCCGGCGCTGCTCCGGTGTGACCGTGCTTGTCCTTCCTCCCCAGCCTGTCGCTGCATCTAGAAATTGGAGACATGAGGGCACTGCGCTGTTGTCCTATTCCTGCTTTCTGGGAGGGTTCAAGGCAGGTTGGATGGAGCTTTGAGCTCCCTGAGGCGTCCCCGCCTATGGTGTGGTGGGATGGAACTATATGATCTTTACGGTCCCTTCCAACCAAAACCGGGCTGCGATTCCTCCCTGAGCCTCCCTCAGCAGCGCTATGACTTGCTGGAATTATCCTCGAGTGGCTCCCACCTCGTGGTTTCCCCAGGGTCCGTTCGGCCTCGTGAACAGCCCCCGTTGAACGTGTGGCCACTCGGCTGAGCTTCCCCCCCGCCTTCGAGGTGTCCTGGGCTTGACTGGGAACCAGTGGCTGCCCGGCTTTTTCCAGCGACAACCAGCACGAGGCTTCTGAGGCGCGGACTGACAAGGGCTGTCCCTGCTGCGGGTTGGAGCGATGGCCTCGACACCTGGTACCTCCACCCAGCCTGCTTCCCTGGGGGCACAGTGACTCGGTGTCCCCCCAGGGCAGCCCTCCCCCCCCCCCCCCCCCCCCCCCCCCGTTCACTACCGGTGCTGACCTGAAAAGGAGAGTTTAAAAAGCTCTGTCGCCTTGGGTGGCCCCGCTGAAAGTTCGGCGCAGGGAGCTCCTGTTGCTCCAGGCTCCCCCCGTGCTCTTGCCCGTGCAGCACCTTTGCTCTTGACCGTGCAGTCACAGGCTTCTCTCTGAGGAGACAGATGATGCCTTTAAGAGCTGCCACATTATTTCCTGAAAATACCAAAGTGGATGCCAAACCTAACCACGGAGACGGCCAGAAACGCCGCTGCTGCATCGCACTGACTGCCCCCCGAAGCACGCAGGGTATAAAGCAGGCCTGTGATCAGCTTTGCCCAAAACCACACCGTTTGCTTGTGCGCTGGAACATATTTCGGAGCTGCTGAAAGAGCTGCGTCTTGCTGCGAATGTGGCAGACAGCAGGCACCCACTCAGCTGCTTTTTTTAGCAGACGGGGAGTGGGCTGAGCAGCGCCGGTGGACTGGCTGCCGTGCAGATCTGTCCGGCTGTGCTGCTTTGAAGTTGTTTGGGCGTTTGCCTTTCTCGTGTTTGAGATCCTGCAGAGTCTTTGCATACATCCAGCAAAAATGATTCACTGGTGCTGGATTTTTCTGACAAAGCTGGGCTGACACAAAAATAGGTTGCTGGTCTTTGACTCCAAACCTGTTTCGGTTCCTCCCCAGCACATCACAGTCTTTGGAAACTCTAAAAGCCTTTAGAAGTTAAGACTTCCATCTGTTCTTGGCTTTTGAAACCTGCTTAGAGCCGTCTAGTCCTGCAACCCGTGACTTCTGTAGGCCACAGGCATTCCTTACTCCCACCACAGCAAGGCGAAGTGAAAAGCTAGGATCATTTTGGAGAGCTGGAAGCTGTATTTCCCAAACTTCTGAATCAAATTTACAGCTGAATTATATAATCTGTGACTGTTCTGCCATTCTCAGGCCAGCCCAAAGGTCTTCACTGACAAGGTACTCTGGAAGGGAAAAATCAGTTGTAAACTGAAGGATAGGATCAGCTTTTATGGTGAGACCGCAGGACTCTGGCAGAGTTAACTGTGGGTTTAGGAGCATCCCACAGGTGATCTGCCCGGCACCTGCTGTGGAGACTTTAATGACTTTTTGGCAAAGAATCGTTTGTGTCAAAGGCTTTATAAAGGATGAGCACTGTGCCTACACAGAGCTTGAATGCTATCTTGCTCCCAGTGTGCTGCCCTGACAGCTGTAAAACACAACAGCTGAAATAAGAAATTAAATTTGAGTGCTGAGGTCTAGGTGCAAACAAGGCTGGAATCACATCCACGGTCTCATCTGCTAAATATCCAGTAGCAATTACAGCAGTGCTGTCTTAAAAGGCATCGTTAAGACAGTAAAATTAAGCAAATTAAGCACTAAGACCTTTAGGAATGTAAACGTTTCGGCTGCTTGGGCAACCTGATCTGTCTGACATGTCCTGGTGTCCCAACACGATCTCCTGCTCTGTGTTAGGACACTCAGCTGCGGGAGCGGGGTTGGGGACCTGGAGGACCTGTTTGCTGCAGGACTTTGCCTCATTTGTTGCAAAATTTGGGAGATGCAAAGGGATTGAAGTAAAAGTCTTATCATTTCATAAGAGCTTCAGCCAGAGTCAGGTCCTAACCTTGCTCCTGTGAAGAAATCCCCATGGGATGCTGCGTGGGCCTCTTAATCCAGCTCGGTTTAGGTGTTTGCCAAACTTTCTGTGCTCCCGACTTGGTTGCGGGTGTGATGTAGGGTGCTCAGCCACAGCTGGAGTCACAAAGCTGCCCCTGGCAAATGCAAGTAGCCCAAGGATACGTGACGGGGCCTCGCTCTTGAAAATGGTTTCGATCGTTTTAAAATGACGCGGATGACAAGCAGGTAAAATTGCATTCTGAATATTTCAAACAAGGGGTGTCCGTGTGAGAACACGACAAGGAATCTCGCTCTTCCGAAGGGTGCTTAGTAATCCCAAACTGTCCTTACCCTTTTAGCTCTTAGACGTGCTGCTCTGGGTCAAGATAAGAGCAAGCCCCCAACAGAGATCTATACGTGACCAAAGCACAAAAACCTGCTGCCAGGACAACTCCAGGAGATACCGGAGAGCTCAGCTCAGCACGCAGGAGAGACGGGGCCGCAGCGGCAGGAGCCTGAGCCCCTTCTCCAGCACCGGCCCTGAAGCCCACCACAAAGCAGCCTTTACTTCACATGGGGGTGCGGGGAGAAGACTCTTGGGGTGTAGCCAGGAAGCGAGAAGAGATGATTTTCCAGACCTGCAATCCACTTTCAGATCAGGCGGTCAGCGAAGCCTCGAGCCGGGACAGTCGCTGCTGGGGAGCAGGCACACGTGGAGTGCAGGGAGCTGGCTACATCTTGTGGAAGAGATGCAAATCCTGGAGGCAGGAAGGAGCCGATGCAGCCAGCGTCTCCTTACACGAAAGGCTTTACTCGGGCAGGTTTTTGGCTACTTGACAGAACTGTCTGGCTCCCAGCTGCTCTCCCAGCCCCATCATATTGTCAGGCCTTGCCCAAAGTCTGTGTTTTCCATCCGATCTGGTCCCACTCCAGGCTGCCTGAGCTGACGGGTATTAATAGTCCTTTAGGCTGTGAACTCGGGGACCTGGCTCAGGGCTGCAGAGCCCCACATACTCTTCTCCTGACACATCAGTATCTGGCAACTGTCCCCGCGCCGCGTGACGGCGTGGGTTGTCTCAGCCCGCAGCCTGGGAACGGATTGGATGCAATTAATTGCTTTTACATCTTCAGATGTCCAATCCCTCTGCCCAGTACGGGGGGGAGCGGGAATTCAGGCCTTTCCCCTACAGACGACACATAGCAGGTCTGCCGCTCCCCTCTGAAGCATCCTGGGTGAGCCGTTTGCCGTTGAGCCTTGTAGGAAATGTGTGTCACACCCCCCAAAAAAAAAAAAAAAGGGGGGTGAGAGCCAGGGCTGGGGTCGGAGGAGTGGGAGAGCCACTGCCCAGGCACACGGCCGCGTTACAACTCGGAGAGTTTTGCGCATCCTCTGGGCCACCACAGTCACCCAAGGCGTGCTGCCCCAGCTGGCGGGGAGAGACCTTAAAACAAACTGCCCTCCCCACCGGGCAGAAACGCTCAAAAGGGCTGTAGAAAGGAGCGCAGTTTCTCCTGCCCCAGCAAAACAAAACAAAAAGCACGCTTGCCCTTGAAGCACGTCCTGTCTGCAAGCGGGGGCTTAGCAGATGTTTTAAAAGCGGCTTAAAAAGGATCTGAGCGGTGGCAGCGAAGCCGAGTCCGTCTGTCTGGCACGGGGGGGGGGGTGTGTTGTGGATGCTGGAGAATTCAGGCAGTGTCTGTCCCACTCTGCTTCCCTCCGCAGCCACGTGCCCCGTGCAACTGCTGTCCTGCAGGGAAGGAGCTGCTGGGCTCGCCTGGGGGACTGGGTTTCGTTCACGTTCTGCCGGCACATCCCTCCCCGCTGGAGCCACCGGGCTGAGCTGGGACATTTCCCGGCAGATGGTGCCTCTGAGCCGGGGGAGCTGCGGCCGAGCCGGGATCCTGCACCCCCCCAGCTGGCTGTTTTGGGGACCGGCTTCCCAGCCAGGCAGCTCCGGGCTTGGAATCACCGGGACGGCCCCTTGAGATCCATTTTTGCCACGGCTGCTTGTCTACTCCCTATCTCCTGCCTCAAAATGCTCTGCTCAGTTTGGGTGCCGCGCTTCCAAAAAATCTCGTGGGAGTGAATTTGGCCGCTCGGTTTAAATAGCGGGAAAGCGGGGCGAGGCCGGGGGAGGCGGGATGGACTCGGGGTTGCAGGGGCGCGACGAGATCGCGAGCACGCGGGTGAAGCCTCGCCTGTAAATGGGGCTGTCAGAAGAAAACGAGAGCGTGGAGCTGGGCGGGATGAAAAGGCAGTTTTGGAGCGGGAGCACGGCGTGGGGTGCCCTCCGCTTGCTTTTGCCAGGGCTCCGAGGAGCAGGAATGAAATGGAGGAGAGAAGAGGGGTGTGCTGCCTGGCCCCTTCTCCTGCCCGGCTCCTCCTCGGGTCCTTCTGGCCTCTGAGAGTGTGGGGGGATGCGGGAGCAAAGCCCCCAGCGAGGCAGCAGCTCTGCTCCCCTCCTCTGCTGGGAACCCCCCCAAAACCCCCCTCTTATTCAGGCTGTGTTGCCTGCGAAGCTCAAGCAGGAGCTGACCCAGAAACCCTCCGTTTTGCCGGACACAGCATCCTTCAGGGTTGAGCCCGCTGCCAACAGAGGAGTTTCCCCCCGGTCCTACCCAGGACGTGGGGGAGCCACCACCTCCCCATCTCCCACGGCGGGACGGGACCCCCAAACTTCCCTTTATGCCCCCTCTCCCCCCCCCATCCCAGCTGGAGCCAGGGACAAGGGACACGCCACAGCCCCCGCTTTCCCACAGTCCCTTGGTTAATTTACTAATTCATCAGCGGAGCCTGACGAGGGGGACACTTGAACAGGGGCAGGGAAGCCCAGGCACTGGGAGGGCTGGGAGCTGGCAGTCCCCCGCCGCAGCCACATCAGGCTTAAAATCCCCAGCAGCTGATGGGGTTTGAAATCGCTGAGCGCCGGGGCCGCATCCTTCTCCCGCCCAAGCCCTTTTCCCTGCTTCTGCGTTTAACAAGGGGATGGGGGGGGGGGGGGGGGGTACAACAGGGACCGCAGGCAGGATATGCCGGAGGTCCTACCCGCCCTCAGCGTGAAGGTCTCCCCTCCCAATCCAAAGGGCTCCCCAATATCCTCCTCCAGCTCCAAAAGGGGATTCAGACGGGGCCTTCTGGGTGCTGCTTTGTCCGCCAGTGCCCCCAAACGGGCACAAATCCGCCCCAAAATAGCAGCGATCTGGGTGGGAAGGAGGGAGGGGAAGGGGTGTAGAGGGGCGCGTGGGCACGGGCGGGGAGATACGGGCGCAGGGCTGGCGGGACGAGCGCCGGGGCTGGTTAAACGCAGGGGGACGTGGAGCGGGCAGGGGACGTGCAGCCCGGTGTCCTTGCTGGGGACGGAGCAGGGGGACGTGCAGCCCCCCGCGTCCCCGTCCCCTGAGGGAGGCCGCGTTTGCCGTTCCCCGTGGGGGCCGGGGCGGTGTGTGACCGCGCGTCGGTGACATTCCTGGGCTTAACGCCGGCACTCGGTGGCCTTCACTGACCTTGCGGGGCTGCCCTCGCCCGTTAACACACCCCCCCACCCCCCCACACCCCGGGATCCGGGGATGGAGCTGGGGGCAGAGCCGTGCCCGCTTCCACCACCGCCCGGGTCTGTGCCAGGACCCAAAGTGACCCCCCCCCCCCAAACCGCTACCCCCCCCAACAGCTGAGGCCCTGCCACGGGACACGGGGCGCCCTGCGCCCCCCCAAAAGCCCCGGAGGGGATCCAGTGGGGGTCTGGAGGGCGGGGGGGGGGGGTCGGGGATCAACTGGAAATCCACTGAAGCTCCTCGCGGTGGGACGGACCCACGCTGGCAGCGGGGAACCGCCGGGCTCCGGCGCTCGGGGACGTCTCCCCGTTGCAGGCAGTAAGGACAAACGTCCCCGTGCCCCGGGGACACCCCGTGCTGCCTCTCCGGGGCCGTTCCTGCCCCCTCCCTGTGCCAGCAGACACCCCACAGCACCCCCAGATCCACACACCCCCCTCCCAGCATCTCCCACGCCCCAAAACCCACCGGGGCAAGACCCGATGCACCATCCCCTTGTGCTGGGGGGGGGGGGGATGCCCAGCACCTCGCTGGATCAGGCTATTTTTATCCTGTCGCCCTTTATCCTGTCACCCAGTCCTCGGCCATACAAGGAGCCATCAGCCGCCCCGGGGAGGTAATTTGTCCCCAGGGTGCCACATTTCATGTCACCCAAGTGGCTGACAGCAACCGGGGAGGGGATTGTCACCTCGGCGGCGCAACCTGCTCGTCTTACATCCCCGGCCGGCCCGCTTCTGGACCTCCCGCTCGCCGCCTGGGGACACCTTGTGATGTTTGTCCCCTTGATCCTCAGCCCCTGATTTCTACAAGTCGCCCCGAAATTGGCACCTGGTGATGAACAGGTTCCCGACGGGTGAGGCCACACGGTTAGAAATAGCTCACCGCTCCGGCCATCGATGGGAACGTGGTGGCCACGGGGCCGGTAAAACCGTTTAGACGGTGGGTTGGGGGGCAAGGGGTGCTCCCCCCTGCCCCCCAGCCCAGCCGGTTGTGTTTTTCCTCATAAGAGCTAAGTGACACGCCCAGGGCCATCCCGGACAGCGGTGGCAGAGACACCCAGATTTTGCCAAGGGCCATCCGACCCCCACCCCGAGAGGGGGTTCTGGGTGTTGCACACGCGTGTGTAAACCCCCGCGCTTCTGGGGGTACACCTGAAGGCTGGTACAAACAAGGGGGGGCCCCTGGACTGTGCAGCACCCCTTGACTGACCCCCCCCCCCCCCAAACGCTATATCCCCCCCCAGCTGGAGCCTCCTGCCAGGGGGGGCTTCTCGCCTCCCCATAATGTGGGGACCCCCTTGGTCAGGGAAAACAGGGACAACCCGCCCCCCCCCCCCCCCCCATTTTAGCAAAATCCCAGCCGGGAGGGTGTAAGGGGTTTGGGATGACCCCGATGGGTGGGAGGAGATTTTGGCTCACCGCGGGGCTCCCCATGGGCACCCTGCTGTACCCCAACATACCCCAACGCAGGGTTTGGGGGTGTCAGTGGAGCGGGGGGCACTGCGGGCCTGGGAAAGACTCGCACCCCCCACAACCCCCCCCCCTCCCCAAAAAAAACCTCACCCTGCGCAGGGGCTGGCAGCCAGGAGTGGGGATCCCCGAAGGACCCCCCGGGAGTTGTGGGGATTCCGCCCCCCCCCCCCCCCTTTCCCGGGGCTGCGGCACTCACCGTCCGATGGGGTCGAGGGGCAGCGGGGCGGGGGGTCGCTGGGGACCCCCTTTTCGGGGCGCGGAGCCCCCGCCGCCGCCCGCCCGCATCTCGGGGGAACCGGGGCGCGGGTGGCCGTGGGCAGCGCCCGGCTCGGTCCTGGCGACCGGCCCGGGCTCGTCACGGCGGGGGGGGGGGGGGGGCGGGGGGGCGGGCGGGGGGGGGGACGGACACACAGGGGGACCGGGGATGGGGTGGACCTGGGGGGGGGTCTCGGGGGCGGCGCTGGGGGGGCAGCGGGGAAAGCCGGGCTGTGCGGGGACCCCAAAATTAGGGGTGAGGCGCTGGGTCCCCCAGCATTGGGGGTACGGCGGTGCGGGTCGTGTCCCCCCCCCTCGGTGCTCCCCCCCACTTTGGGGGTGCAGGGTTGGGTGTCGTGTGTGCCCGTGTCGTCGTTGTCGTCCCCCCCCCCGGAGGTGCCCCCCAAAATTAGGGGTGCGGCACTGGGTCCCCCTGCGCTGGGTGCCCCCCCCCAGGGGTCCCCAACACTGGGGGGCAGAGCCGGGTGCCCCCCACCCCCCGCGAGCCACGCGGCGGCCACGTGACAACCCCCCCCCCCCCCGGTGCTCGGGTCGCGGGGAATCCCCCGCCCCCTCCGTGTGTTTACATCAATCCGCCAATCCGCGGCTCTCTAGCAGCGCGCCCGTGAGGCGGGGCGACCGGCTTGCGACGCCCCTTCCCATTGGGCCCTTTGCCCGCCAATCAGCATCGGGGCGAAGGAGGGGCGGGGGCGATGTGCTTATTGACAGGGCGGTCGGCCACGCCCACCCCGCCACGTCCCCGCCCCCGCGCTCTGCCCGTCTGACCCCACGTGGGGGACGCGTGCGCCCGACCAATCCGACCGTTGCAGTTTAACCAATCCGGAGGTGGCTCTCAGCCGGCGGCGGAGTGGGTGGGACTAGGAGCTGGAGTGGCGGTGGCCTGGAGGAGTAGCCACAGCGCTCTCTCGCCCTCCCGCCCAACCAGGCTCAGCGCCGTGCGCGGGGAGGCGGGGACGCGCGGGTGGGTCTGGCCAATGGCGGGGGCCGTTTCTCGGCGGAGCGGGGCGGGTGGGCGTGTCCCCGCCGTGAGGGGGCCGGCGGCGGCGGAGGGCGGGCGGCCGTGGAGCGGCACCGGCCCGGCCAGGCCGGCAGGTACGGGCACGGGGGGGGGGGGGACACGCTGCCCGACGGGACCCCCGGCAGCCCGGGGTGAGCACCGAGAGTTTTGGGGGGGGAGGTGTGAGGCGGTGGGGTGTCCGGTGGGCGCTAGGCCGGGGCAGGCCCCGGTGCGAATCGAAGGCCCGTGGCCGCGCCCCGCAGCCAGCGCAGCCCTGAGGCTCCGGGGGGGGGGGGGGGGGGGGGGTGTGTGCAGCCGTTCTCCTGCCTCCCCGACCTTCGTTCCCCGCGGGACCCGGCTCCCAAATCCTCTCTGTGTGGTCACGCGTGGGGCGAGGCGAGGGGAGCGTGCCACAGGCCCACCCAGCGAGGCCGTGGGGTGGGGGGGGGGGGGTGGAAGATGGGCTTCTCTCTCCTCACCCTGCTCCATCCCGCGCCCTGGGCAGCGCAGGCTTTGCGTTTCGCAGCGGCTGGAAGCGGGTATCTCAAATGCCGTTTCTTAAAAACCTCTCCCGGGAGGCTCGGGATGCAGCACGGGTGGGTTTGGGCCGGGAGATCACCCCCCCCCCCCAGCCCTATTTACGGGGATACGGCACCGGCAGGCTCGGCACGGCGTAGCCGGCTCCTCGCATCTGCCCTTCAGATATTTTGTTACGTGCTGGCTCTTCAGGTTTCAGCCTGGCGTGCAGCAACAAGTCGGATATTGCTACAGGAGCGTCGCGGCCAGGTAGGGAAACTTCTCTTTGCGTCTGCCGGGGCGCACGCTGGGCTCTGCGTCGCTTTGGAGTGTGGCTGATCCTTTCTCCTCTCTTAGCCTTGGCCATAGCAGCCCCAGAAAGGCCTGTGTCAAGCCCTCACTTGCGTTTGGTCGGTTCCTAATAGCTTGAGACAAAAATGCTCATTATAATATTGTGCTGAAAGCGTTCACGTTTCCTTTCTGTGCAAAGAGGTCTGCAGTTTTTTCCCCCCCCCCCCCCCCTCTCTGAAGAGCTCCTGGGTGACAGGCTCAGCCCTTTTCCAGGCTGAGAAAGGAAGAGCCGGGTGTGTTGTGCGCGTGATGCACGCGTGGCCTTGCAGGATTCCCCACGAGAGAAGGGCAGAAAACACCAGGCGTGCACAGGTGGATAGTGTCTCGGAGTGCTCGGTGAGAGCCGGACTTTCACACGAACTTTCAGGTTTTGTTCTGGAAGCGAACGGCCGAGGAGGGAAGCGGGCTTGTTCCCCTCCTGTGAAGTTGCAGTTTGAGGCCGGCCGCGGGACGGTGAGGCGAGACCCTCGGCCGTTCACCTCCGGGTGATCCGTCACCCTCCAGGCTGGGCTGGCCGCCCCGCAGTCCCCTGGGGACCACGAGGAGAGCGGCCGTCCCCAGAGCTGTCAGCGCGCCGGCGTTAATTTGATCCGCGCCGGCGCTGTCAGCGCCTGAAATGCGGGCTGCCGAAAGGCAGCCGCCGGCCAGACCCGCTGTTGTTTGGTGTTGACAGGAGACGCGTTTCGTCGGGTTTTGGTGGCCTGGGGAGCGGTGCTGAGCCCCGGCAGCCCGCGCTCGGCCGAGGGAGGGAGCAGTGCCGGCCGGCTGCCGAGCCGCAGGCCTGAGCTCCCAAAACACGGGGCGGATCGCCACGTCTGCCTTAGCCCCCTCGCTTCCCCAGCCCCGCTCGGAATAAAATCCAGCGCCAGATCGGGCGAAGCCGGGGATGTGAGCGCAGGGCGCGTGCGGCAAGGTGCCTGGAAAGGTGCCTCCGGCGCGCGCAGATAAAAACACTCCTGGAAATCCGGAGAACCCTGTCAAAAAGCGTTCGGTTTGCTGCCCTGACCTCCATTGCTCCAGCAGAAATTACGCCGCTGGCTTTTTCCGTTCCTGCTCCTCTCTGCCTGCACCCCGGCAGGGTCCCTGCCTTGCCTCGGGAATATCCCACCACACATCCCTGGCAAGAGGGATCAAAACCTCCAATCAAGGAGGCTTTCCTTCCCAGAGCAGAGGTGGCTGCCCCTTCACGGGGAGCTGGAAGGTGTTGTTTGATGGATACTCTGTTTTGAAGTCTTGAAAAAAAAATGTCTATTATCAATTCCCTTAAAGAAATTACAGACTATTGCTGCTGACGGGCTCATGCGCCCTGCTGGTTGGCCATATCGCTGCTGCAGAATATTGCAGCGATAATCCTGGTGAGCAACAGGACCCGTTTGTGAGCTGTCAAGTGCAGAACGTGTCGTCTTTGCCTGAGATTAAAAGTAGCTCAATGAAGAGCAGTGTTTAGGATGAATTTGAAATTAGGTTTCTAAGTGTTTCTTGGACACAGCTCAAGAGCAGCGTTCGATGTTTCTGGCTCTTTCAAAATGACAGGGGGATGTGGCGGCACTTCGTTTTGTGCCTGAGCAAAGCGGGGGGGATTGTTCTTGTGGATGCAGATTAAAATAGTGCAGGATGAGATTATCCCCCGGATCGGAGATGGAAATAGGATGCAGTTCCTCAGCAACTGAGATAGCTGAAAATGGAAAGCTCCACATCTGCTGCAGGCTGTGAGCAGGGGCTGGCACCCCCCGCCCCCAGTAGCCAAGCAAGCATGAGAAGGGAGTACCAGGAGTCCAGCCTAACATTAGAAATCCAGACTAACCTGGAAGATTTAACATCCTCTAATTACAGAGGGCTGAAGACACTGGGGAGCAGTGGGTGACTCCCCCAGGTCTGCAGCAGCTCACCAGCTCAGCGCTTCAGCCTCAGTGGTAGGGAATAAAACCTGAAGCACCAGTGTAATAGGAAGGAGAAGCCTGGGGGGGGAAAAAAAAAAATACTTGAAAGTCTGTCAGGGTGGTGATAGAACGTGGGCTGGGCTGGAGCCAGATTGCAGCCTAGCAGAAAAAACAGACCCAGCCATGCCGGGTTCCCCGGTGAGACCTGGCTGGAAGCAGAGAGGAGGGAACATCGCAGGTGCCATGCGGGGCAGCTGGCTACTGGAAAAATCTACACAGCTGGGAGATAAAAAGTGCAGCTTGGGACTCTGAAGTGCGGAGGCCTTATCTGCAAACGGAGATTAAAGGGAGGTAAGCTCCGTGTTTACTGCGCAAGGCGCAGGTAGTGAAGCTAGTGGAAGGAGCGAGGGCGTTGGAAGTGGGGCTGAACCAGACCGACCTGTGGAGCGTGAGAAGTACCTGTGCGAGCTGAAATGGGAGAATCTGCTCTCTTGGGAAACGAGGCTAACGAGCTGCCCTTCTCTAATTGCTGCTTCAGAGGAGTTGAGAGGTGGCCAGCAAAAACAGCCAGCCCTTTTCTCTCCTCCCTGCCCCAGTGCTGCCCAGGCACGGATCAGTCCTGGGCTTCTGGTTGAGGACCTGAAACCAGTTCACTTATGCTCCGGTCTGCCTCTTCTGTGGGAAGTGTTTCTGCACCGGTCGAGGGCAAAAAATAGTGGGTTTATTTTTATGAAAGTTCTGCAAGTTGAAATGTGAGTGTTAAACCCAAAGTGCAGCAGAGGCTCGAGGGTGCAGCGCTGACCTCTCCCCTTCCCCCGTGGAGCCAGCCCTCGCAAACCCCGCCGTGCTCCTGAGCGCTCGCAGGGCAGGCGGGACAGAGGGCAGCCCTGAAAGTGCACAGAGAAAGAAGAGCTCAGGTTTGGGTTTTTTTTTTTTGTGTTTGTTTGTTTGTTTGGTTTTTGTTTGTTTTGGGGTTTTTTTTTCTAAATTCTGGGGTGCACTGGGTGGGTTTCCCTGCTGAACCACCAGCCCATCTTGCAAACGCAACGATTCCCAAAGCTATTTATAGAGCTGGGAGCCCTGGCCGGCCGGCCTCTTCCATCACGTAACCCGGCGCTCCCCGCCGAAGCAGCCTCCGCCGAGGTTTTGGCTCTGGCTGCGCCAGCCTGGGAGGGTAAAGAGGACCATATGTCCCTCGCCTTGAGCCAGGCGCGCAGCTGCGCTCGGTTCTCCGTCTGGTGCTGGCTTGTTAACTCTTTGGGGGCGAAGGGGAGGAACGGGGGGGCTCACGCCACGCTTGGCTGAAGGAAGGGATGCTCTCGCAGAGGCAGAAACCAGCCCGAAGTGGGACTCGTGAAGGGCCTGGCCTCCCGGGAGCTCCTCAGTCCTGCTGTGACTGACCTTGATTTGCTCTGCCGTGCGTTCTCCTGAATTGGGTAAGGAAACGGTCTAACGGCCTGCCTGGAAAGAGCGGATAACCGGACGTGTAATTCTGGGATGTTGAAGTGCGTTATTCAGATTATTAATAACTCGCCTTCGAGATCGGCTTGCTTCCCTGCCGCTCCGACTGCCCTGCCCTGCATTATCTCCTCCTCTGCATCAGGCTCTCGCCTCCCGCGCTCCTCTTGCAGCGCGGCGGGTCCCTACGCCTTTGCCCTCGCTGTCCTCTCGCTCCCCTCTCTCATCCTCATCTCCCTCGGGGTCAGCCACCCCCCTTTTACACCCCGCTTGGGTGCCGCCTGCCCTAAGGAATCCTTCCCCACCTTCTTCAGTCTCGCCTCCGCGAAACTTCTGCCCTTCTCACATCAAATGTCTCAACAGGGTGACGAGGGGCACCCTGCCCTCGCTCTGCTTTGTCACCCTGCGGAGCGGGAGCCCGCCGGGACGGGGCAGCCCGGTCGGCCCGGGCAGCGCGTCTCGCGCAGCACGGCCCCCCTCCGCCTCGGCGAGGCTGGCGCCGGCGCGGTGCCCCGGGGGACCAGGGCAGGGAGAGGGGCAAGGGGGTAGGCAGCTGTGGCACGTGTGTCCGCTGCTGCCGAAGGGATCAGGCGAGGGGCTGGGGACCGAGGGAACAGCGCTGAGCCGCCGCTAACTCCTGCCTCCTGCTTCTCGCCCTTGGCCTCGGAGGGCAGGTAACGCGCTCAGCCCCGCAGCGGCAGGGCTGGACGGTGCCCAGCCTTGTGCCCGGAGCACGGTGCCATCTCTGCGCAGCAGCACGGAGAGGGGGGGGGGGGGCTGAGGGACCACGTCCACGCAGAAACGTGGAGGTCTCCTCCAAAAAAGAAAAAAAGTCCATCCCCTTTAGATGCCGCCGGCGTTGGGATGGGGATAGCGCGTTGGCATCTTCCTGCGGCAGCCGCGCGGGTTCGTTTGCCCTCGGATGCCTCGGTCGCTCGTGCTAATTTGCACTGGTGATTATTTCCAACTTCAGGGACCCAGGACTGCCTGGTAGCCCTGGCTGGGGTTGGATCCTGCAAAATCTGTGCCTTTGAAGCACCGCGCTTTTAAGCGTCGCCCAAATACCAAACAGGGCCTGAATTTCTCTTTTCCCACCTCGTGCTGTCCTGTACCTTCTCCAAAGGCAAACCTGCCTTGCCAGGCTGCTGATCCAGCCCTGGGCGAGTGTGGGAGCATTACGGGTGGTGATGATGCTGTTTGTGAAGACAGGGGCCTCCCAGGCTGCCTCCCTGCCTTGCAGGCGCAGCTCCTCGGGATCTGCCGTGCTCCAGCTCGGGACGTGCAGCGCTCAGGAGATGGGTTGTGTGCCCTGGATGCATTTTCCGAGCATTCAGTCCCCAGGTTGAAGATTAATTTTTCTCCTTTTTTTTTTTTTTTAAATCTACTTAATTTTCCAGGGGAAAGGAAAAACAAAACCAAGAAGCCTTCGTTATAAGAAAGCAGATTTTTAAATTTCTTTTAGTTTTAATGGAGAGCCATGTCTCAGAGCAGTAAGCTTGCTGCAGCGCCTCAGCGATATATCAAAATTACCTTGGCTCTGGGCGTACTTGGTAGAGCATCAACAGGCTGACGGTTACAGCGCTGCTCCAGTGACTCAGATAAATAACACGCAGACCAAAACATACATTGAGCCTGGCTTGGCCAGACTGGAAAATACACTCTCGGGAGGTGCTTTTCCAGGCAGGGATGGCTCTGCACGGCCGGGGCTGCTGTGAGGGACTGCTGGCATGCTCCGAGCAGCAGCTGATAGGGGAAAACCACGACCTTGAGTCCTTCAGACCCGGCTGTGACAGATGGGAGATAAAAAACCACGTTGGTTGGGTTTGGTTTTTCCCTTTCGTGTTTGGGCTACTGAAGCAGTACCTCACGTAGGTCGCTCCCGTGCTGCCGCTGTCTGTGTGCGTACCTCTGCCCCTGGGTACCCGCCGCTGTATCAGCCAGCACCGACAGGAGATTTGGGCGTCTGTCTCCCTGTTTGGTGAGTTTTTTCACCCAGAATATTCCCAGTGGATGCACAGGCGGGGAGCCCCTGCTGCTTGCTGCCTGCTGGTTCTCCCAGCAAAGCGCAGGGGCATGGCTCTGCGGGTGGGCTCCCATCTCGCTCCGTGACACTTCAGTGTCACCCAGCTCCCTTTCTGAGCAGAAACCTCTGGCTCCAGCAGGCAGGGGACAGCTCAGGAAGCTTTGGGATGGCTTAAATCTAACAGAAGAGGTGGGAGTAGTGTGGTAGGGAAATGGGTGTGATAACAGCGGTGAAATAACTTCCACAGTCAGTGTGGGGGGCACGGAGTGGGGCTGGGAATGGGGCTGTGGACACCTGTGTGTTTATAAAAATGAAGGGGGAGGGGAGAAAAAAAAAAAAAAAAACAGACCTGTTGGTGACAGAGTAAACAAGTGACATGGACCGTGACGTGGAGGCACAAATGCTTCCTGCGGTCTGATTTTGGGACGCAGCAGTTGTGTTCACACAGCCCGGGGAGCACGGCAGCTGGTGCCCGGTGTGCCGGGGCTGCTCTCCCCCCGGGTCCCGGCTCCCCCCCGGCCCCCCCTCGGGCTGGTGGAAGCTGAAATCGGGAAGCCGGGCTCGCTCAGCCGGCGTCTCCAGACCCTGCCTGCCCCAGGGAGCCCTTGGGTTTGCTCTGCGGGGCTGCAGGCTCTGCGGGGTTTGGGGATGCTGGCAGCGCTCGGGGCTGCCCCGCTGTTGCGATCTGTTTGTGCTGAGAGCTGCTGCCTTTTGCTGCTCCACCGGCTGCTTGAAAAACCTGTCCTGCCGACGGGAACCGCGATGAAAGTCCTCCTGCTGCCTTACAAACCTGGAAGGGAAGCTAGACGCAAGCCGTCCCTTTCATGTCTCTGTTCCCAAACCACAGCACGCCGCCCTCCTCTGCTTCTCCTCCACCCGTGGCTCC
Organism: Tyto alba; assembly: GCF_018691265.1. Lineage (NCBI taxonomy): Eukaryota > Metazoa > Chordata > Aves > Strigiformes > Tytonidae > Tyto > Tyto alba. The sequence continues at coordinate 55,722,274 of NW_024881327.1, forward strand.
CCACGGCCGTGCCGTGGGTCCTGGGTCACCCACGCCAAACACTCGGGGAAAAACCCCCTTTGCTGGTCAGAAAGAGCTGCAAAGCGCTGCCAAGAGCCGGCACCATGGGAGCGAGGTCTCTTTGCAGCCGGATTAGCAAGGAGTGTGAAGTCTTGGGGAAGAGGAAGCTTTTTTTTTTTTTTTTTTTTAAGCATAAAATTAAACATTCAAAAAAACCTTCCCTCCTCTCTTGTGCTGCTTCTCCAGCGAAGCCGTTCTCTGCAGTGGCTGGTAGGGAGCCACCGGACCAGCGCAGGCACCTCGCTCCGTCCCTGGGCAGCAGCTGCCTGCTCGGCGCCAGGGCAGCGGGAGGACTTTCGGTTCGACCCAGCACCGCTCCCGCCCGCGCAGAGGACCCGGCTCTGGACGCCGTACGTAAAAACTGTGAACCCCACCAGCTCCTCAAAACTCCCAGGCCCATGAGCTCCGGGCTCTGCCTGTACCAGCAGCTGTGCTGGTGGTGTGAGAAGCAAGCAGGGAAGGAAGGAGAGCTCCCCCATCCAAACTTTTCGTGCTTTTTCGCTTGCTTTGCAGCTCTGTTCCCCTTCCCGCCTGCCCTGCGACTCCTGCCAGACCTGGGCTGTCGTCAATAAGTCTGGCTGATGGCGGGGGAGCTGCTGTGTTGGCTTTGGCACACTTCAAGTTCCTGTGCTTAACCCGGAGCCTTTCTCACTTCTCTGCAGATAACAGAGGCTGCTTCAGTGTGGCCTGGTTCTGTGTCCCGAGCCTGCAGGCAGCCTGACCACCTTGCTGCTCTTCCTTTTCTTTTTCCCCTTTTTTTTTTTCCCCCCAGGAGCAGCTGTGTTAAAGCTGTGCCGCTCTTGGGGACCCAAACGTGTCAGCACACAAGGGCTGAGCACCTTTGTTATTGGCGGGGATGCTTTTCAGAGAGTAACATGTGACAGCTGCCGTGTACTTCGGTGTGCTTGGGACTCCTCCCAAAAATGAGAATAATCTGCTTGGCCCCTAAACGCGGCTGCCTTTAACGAGTAACATGGGATCTCCGCTCCCGGGTGGTTGGAGCGGCTGCTGGGCTGCAGGTCTGACAGCAGCCCTGACCTGGATGGAGGCAGAAAAGACCGGGCTTCGGCGGGGGTGCTGCTTGCTCTCACAGCCTTGCAGGGCCTCGTGGACGCTCTGAGAGATCATCGAATTTGTTCTTCGTGTTCTTAAAATAACATTAGGCATACCTGGACCAGCCGTGGTGCCCATCACGCACTGTTCCCTGAAATTTCTGGGGAGAGGCTTGTCCCCCTGCAAAGGGCATTCGTTCCCACGGTCACTATCCCAACCTCAACCCCCTCCAATTCCAGTTGCTACTGCCGCAAAAGCCACAACCCCCTCTGTATCCACAAGGACAAAAGGCTGATTTTTCTGCAACCTCCCTCTGTACCTAAAGGGCTGTTGTGCGGGGCTCCCCAGCTCTCATCCTCCTCGAGACCAAACCAACCCGCTTCTCTTCTGCCAGGTCTTCCCAAGAAATCGTGTTTTCCAGCCCCTGCTCCTGCGGGATGCCCTCCAGTTCATCTCTGTGCCCCAGCGCTGCGCTGGAGCTGGGTCCAGCACAGTTCCAGATAAAACCTTTACCCGGGGAGAGTAAAACATACAGCTGGGATGTCCTTATGTGATGTTTGGACATTTTTCGTCAGGGTTGTGCTGGCCTTAATCCATGTTTCGCTATTCCGGAGGATTTTCCTATTGAATTACTGTCTCATTTATCTGTCTGTGTGTCCTTCCATCTGTCTGTGTGTCCTTCCCTCCATCTGCTCCTGGGGGCCTTTCAGAAATTGAGGTTTGGGACTCTGTAAGGTTTGTCTGGCTTCAGGCCACGCTACTGGGACTCTGAATGCCTGCTTTAGAAAAAGGCAGCCTTCGTGTCGCAAACCAACAGGCTTTTGCGAAATGCCCTCTAAAAATAAAGAAATTACAGCAGAGATAAAGGGACGCGAGCTGGCGTGCGTATGGTCTGCCAAAAAATTGGTTATTTTGGGGAAAGGGGCAACCTGGTTCTGTGGTGTTGGTGTGTTGACTGTAGTGGTAACCCAGTTGTGGTCTTTTGGTGTATTTTTGTGGCAGATTTCAAATAAATGTGGTGGATGGACAGGGTTTGGGGTGGCGGTGCTGTCCAAGCCCTGTTCACAACTTCTCCAGGAGCTGTTGGTCAGGTCACTCACTCCTTGCTCTAAGTCCAGACCAAGCACCATCAGCCTATCCCTGATGGGTCAAAACCTTGAAGAAATAAATGCTGCCACTGCCAGGGCGGTGTAGTGCTGCTTCCAGCACTCTCAGGGAGAGGAGAGGAGCCGGGAATAGCCCCATGCCTTGAAAAAAAGCAGCCTGGAAGCAGGCGGAGCTGTGTGCTGGAAGCCTTGAGCTGTCACCCATCAGCACGGCCGGTGGCGAGCGTCCCTCTGGGAGCTGGGTGGCTGGCGTGGGTCGGGAGGCACGGGGGTCCCCGGCAGCTCCCTCACCCCCCGTGTTTCTCTTCCCAGAGTCAGTAATGATGAATGGTTCCGACCTCGCCAGTACGACGGCGTCCAGTCCCAAATCCAAAGAGGACCAAGTAGTGAATGGCCACGATGAAAAGGAAAACAACCCCTTTGCAGAGTACATGTGGATGGAGAACGAAGAGGACTTCAACAGACAGGTGAGACCAGGAGGGTGGTGGCCAGCTCCGCGTTTCCACGGCTAAAATTGAGGGGAGGGAAAGGTTTCCTTTGATGGGCACCATGACGGGTGCGTGAGTCACAGCCGGCGCGGGCCCCGCACGGAGACGGTGGCTCAAGGGAAGAGTCATCCTGTTTATGTTGGATCTGTATGTAAGGACACGGGATGGATAGAGTCAGAAAAAAAAACACCTCCCCGTGCCTTTGACCCTCTCAGATCTTTCTCAGAGGGACGGCGATGGCACTGTCGTCTTCTCCTGTGCTTTGCTGTGGTAACTGAGACCTTCCCTTTCTGCGTGCTCAGCTGGAGGGAGGGGACCAGCATAAAAATCAGTGCTCGAAATTTGAGAGCATTCGTAGCCTAGCTATCTCAGCAGTGAGTTCCGGCAGGCAGCGCCTCTCGTTTCAGGTAGAAGTCTTAATTTCAGTGAAATGGTGCTGAGTACGCTCGGAGCAGCCGGACCACTTGGTCAGGGCCTTGGCCACGAGTTGCCGTGCCCGTAATGGCCAGCTGAGCTCTTGAGAGCTTCTGGTAGATTGTGCTGGGGCTTGGACAGCTCTTGCTTGTGGAATAACGATGCGACCCTGCGAGCTGGAGCAGAGGGAGCAGCCGCAGAGCATCCTCCTCGTGCTTCTGCTTTGGCTCGTCACCCAAACGCCAGGGCAGCACCAGGCAGCAGGGAAGAGCTCGCTGGTCCCTCCCGCCATCATCCCAGTAGCTGGAGGGAAGTCAGAGACCTTGAACTGGGCGAGGAGGGACCTTGCCCCTTTAGCTGGCTGAGCTCTGCAACAGGCAGAGAACCTGAAGTCTCCTGGACGCTTGTCCCCTCCCTGAAACGTCCGAGCACCCTCCCAGCACTGGGCTGTTGGGAGACAGGTAGGGAGGGGTCTGCTGGAGCTGCAGGCAGGCTGGGCAGGGGGATTCCATGTCCCCACCGCACCCCTGGTCACCAAAGGAGGATTTCATCAGCTTTACTGGTGTTCTCAGCAGAAAATCTCCATATGGTAATACTTAAGTCTCATTCCCACAGGAGGAAACTGCAGCCAGTCGCTGACAGTAACTCCTGGTGAGTGTGCAGCAGCCGCCTTGCACCGCCCCCCCCCCCCCCCCCCCCATCACACTAGCGATTGTTAGCACGCCGTGACTCAAGGCTTTTGTTTTATTTAATGACGCGATTAGGCAGCAGCCAGCCCCCACAAGCAGCTGCTGCCCCGATGGAAATGTGCGAGATTAATTAGTTAATGTCCGTAAAGCGCTGCCTTGATTAAAAGCCTGATGAAGGCAAAGTGCAAAAGCAAACCATGGTGCAGCTGGGTGCCCGAGGGAGCGTCCCGGGGCGGAGGGAAGCATGCGCTGGCAGAGGGAGGTGGAGGAGGGAGGAAAATGGAGCCAAGGCCTCAGGGCTTCCCTGTGCTGGGCGCTGTGTCACCGAGATACTCACCCCTGCTTTCCTGGTGTGCCAGCCCTTGCTTCTGCCCTTCCCAGCCCCTTAGCGATGCCCTGGGCGCTCAGCCCTTGGTCCAGCTCCCGGTGAAACTCTTGAGTGGGGGAAAATGGTTCAGTACAGAGGCTGGAGTCGCTCTTTAAGGGCTTTGAAGTCGGGGTGTCTGCTGGCGGGGTGCCGGCCGGGGGAGGGAGAGCCGTCCCGCGCCAGGATCTGTGTCGGTCGGAAGGCAGAAGCCGTCCTGGGGCTCGTGGGGCTGGGCTCGGGATGCTGCACCTCGTGTCTCTCGTCGGGCTGCCTTCTGCTCCGCGGCCTGAGCCGCTCCTGAGTGTCCCCCCCCCGGGAGAGGCCGAGCTGCCGGCGAGGGGGGGCACAGCGTGGGGGACGGCAGGCACGTCCCTTTCCGTGGCAATGGTGGCAGCTTCTCCCGCCTTCATGTGCACGCCCCGGTGGCTGGGGGGCTGCTGTAAGATCTGGGGCTGAGTCTTCCTCCAGACCCACTGGCTCTTCCTCAGCTTGCTGAAGCCACGCTGCTTCCTTGCCTCCCTCCGCAAAGGTTTTCTGCCGCCCAGGCCCTGAGCGAGGGGAACAGGCGGGTGTTTTCAGAAACCCACGAGCTGCTTGGCACGGTCCTCCCTTATTTATGCGAACGACGAACCTTTTCCCATGGAGCCAGCACGTCCCGGAGGGCAAAAAGGGAGTGGTGGGCTGTTGTGCTGAGAAGAAACTGTGCCGACAGCAGGTGAGGTCGGCGGAGAAGGACCTGGGGTGGGAGGTGACAGAGCTGCATTGAATACCACAGGAAGCCAAAGCAGAGCCCTGAGCAAATAATAAACCCTTTCTTTCCTAGCACAGGTTGTCACGGTGCAGTGCGAAGGAGCTGCGTGCTCCGAAAAGGCTGGGAAGGGAAACGAGGTGCTGCTGGGCTGTGGTTAGAGTACTCAGAGGAGAGGGAATATTCACCTGGGCTTGTAGTGTTGCGAGATGCACAAAGCTCTGGGCTCGCTCCGTCAGTGTGCAGGATCCCAGGGCAGTCACCTACCGGGCGAGCCAGCAGTCCCGGGGTGGGGTTTTTTTTTAAATATCCTGTCTTCATGTGCTAATGCTAGCATGTAGTTTCAAGCATGGCCTCTGGAATCCCGGTTGAGGACAGCGATGGGAAGTTTTGCCAGCGGTAAAGGGGATTTTCCCCTGAGCAGACCTGATTTCTAAGGCTGGTGGCAAGAAGCTCTCCAGCAGCTGAGGCCGGAGGCAGCATCTAAGGCTTGGTTCTTGTGAGAGAGCTTTTAACGCTCACGGAACGGTTTGGGTTGGAAGGGACCTTAAAGGATCACCCCGTCCTAAAAGTCATCTAGTCCTCACAAAGAGTTTTTTGGAGTGTGATTTAAAATGTAGCAGGGACTGGCTGTGAATAACCTGGAGGCGTGGTGGCTTTACCAGGGTCACCTTCCCAGGCTGCCTGTGACAGACGGGTCTCGGTAGCTGCCGTGCTGGGGCAGTGGGAGCCCAGCAGCCCACCAGTGGCAGGGGCTGCCAGCCCGTCCCCAGCTCAGGGGCTGGGTATGGGGCACGGTGCCAGGCAGAACTCCCCTTCTCCCCCTCCCGCCCCAGAAAGCCCGTTTTGGTTGTAGCTCCTGCTTGCTCGGAAAATGGAAGGATTTCAGCTTTTCGGAGCATTTTGTGGTTCACGGACTCCCCCGGCCCTCTCGGTTTCGATAGCAGCTGCTCAGCATCACGCCGCTCTCTGGCCGTCGCCCCGTCTGCTCGTTTTCTGGCGACCACGTGCCTGTTTAGCAGGAGGCCGGCGGCGGCGCGGGCTGCCCAGCTCGCTGCCTCCCTCGCTCTGCTCCAGCCAGCGTCCAGAGAAAACCGGCCTGGAAGGTGGGAGCAGCTGGTTAGCGCGGCCCGCTGACGGTACGCGCTTCCTCGGGGGTGAGGACGGGACCCCCAGCTCCCCCCTCATACCCGCCTCCTGCCTGAAGCGCACCCCTGCCTGAGCAGCTTTCTGCTCCAGGAGCCCGAGCCAAATCCCGTGGCTCTCCTCGGCCTCGGGAGGAGTTTTCCTGCAGCGGAGATGGCCTCACCCGCGGCGCGCTCGGCGGGAGCCGACTGCCACCCTGCGTCGGTGCCGGCAGAGCAGCGGTCGGCCGAGAGGGCTGAGCAGGGGTGATTTATCAAAGCGGAGCAGCCCGGGGAGCAAGGACGGTTGGCAGAGCTGCGGCAGCGCTCCGAGCACGCTCCCCCCAGCCCTGCTCCCCGCTTGTGATTTTATTAGCCATCCCTTTCGTTTTCCAGCGAGCTCCGCCGGAGCCTGCCAACCCGAGACCCCGTGCGTGCGCCGACGCAGCCGGGTGTCCCCTAAATCCTAATCCCCTTCCCTCCTGGATTCGCCTGGTGCCCTGAGCTCGCAGGCTGCATCCCCCCTCCCCGGGCATCCGCAGCGGCCGGGGAGCGACGCCCGAGCACGGCTTTGCTCCGCTCAAAAGACGCCGGTTTTTGTGCTCTGGCTACAGGCAAGTCGGCAAATCTAGGTTTCAGATACAGCCCTGGCTGTCCTGCGACGCTTCTGAAGCACGGCCAGGTGCCGAGGTGAGGCGGGGCACGTTGCAGACTCTCTCACCAGGTGGGGACAGCACGTGGGAAACACCAAGACGTTGGTACCTGTGACTAACAGGTCTCTCTGGGCAGGTGGAGGAGGAGCTGCAGGAGCAGGAGTTTCTCGACCGCTGCTTCCAGGAGATGCTGGAGGAAGAAGACCAGGACTGGTTCATTCCATCGCGGGACCTGCCCCAGGGCATGGGGCAGCTGCAGCAGCAGCTGAACGGGCTCTCGGTGGGCGACGGCCACAGTTCAGAGGACATCCTGGTAAGGACCTCGGGGAACAACGTGCTGTGAGGTCTGGCAAAAGAGCAGAGGACCCGTCCTGCGAAGCGGGGCTGGATTTCCTTGGGGGGTTTCCTGAGTGGCAGCGAGGTGTCGGTGCGAGAGCTGGTGATAATGCACGGGTGACGAGGCATTTTGGAGTTTTCTGCCAGGGTAGTTGTTTTAGCCACGCACATCCTAAAGGCAAAAGTACCCAGCTTTGCAGAACTCGCTCTCCAGAAGCCGTGGGATGGGGCTGCCCCTTGCACGTGAGCTGGGCTGCGGTCCTGGAGCAAGCCGGGTCCCTTCTTGCCTTTCGGGCAGTGTCGGGGTGTCCTGGGTGGGGCTGGAGAGGTACAGCAGGACCCACCAGGTCTGCTCCGGGGGTGCTGAGCACCCCGAGCCGATAGAGATTCATTTAGAGTGCTGAAAACCTGCTGGGTGGCTGGAGGAGCAGCGGTGCTATGGCAATGCCTGTTTTCACCCCTGAAAGCAGGAACATGCCTCAGGGCTGTGTGGACCAGCACGGAGGGGGGTTGTTCCGGCCGGGCCCCGCTGACTGTGTGTGTTAGCATGCGTGGGGCTAAACCAGCCGCTCGCCCCTCGCAGCACAGCCGCCGGAGCGAGCACAGGGAGAGGCAGAAAAAGCAGATTTTTGCCCCCCCCCCCCCCCCCATTAAAAACCTCAGCCCGGGAGGAGACCCTCCCGAGCTGGCGCTCGCTCAGCAGCATCCCGAGCGCTGCGGGTGCCTGCGAGGACACGAGGGCCAGGGCAGCCCCTTCCCACGCGTGAACATCCGTGGCAGCACCTTCAGCAAGTGGCCGAGGGCACGGGGGGGGGTGGGGGGTGGGGGGAGGGACCGTGGAGTGATGCTTAAAGGTAAGGGGGGTGCTGTCAGCATTTGGAGTGCTGACAGAGCCCCCCCCCTCCCTCTTCTCTTCCAGAGCAAAAGCAACTTGAATCCAGATGCCAAGGAGTTTGTGCCCGGCGTGAAGTACTGAGCATCAAGGCAGGCTTTGGAAAGACTGTCCCTGCTCCAGGGGAAGGTGCCGGGGGGGAAGGAGGGAGGGGATCGGCCCCCGGCTGGACTCTGCACCGTAGCAGAGTTGCTGCAACGTGGCGAAATCTTGCTCTACGCTTCGAGTACCTTTTTTTTTTTTTGGTTCTTATTTTTCCTTTTATTTTTTTTTTTTTTCGTTTTTTTCACACTCTTCTTTTGTATCGTCTATCACCTTTTTTTTTTTTGGCAGTTGTTGCTTTCTAGGACTCGCGGCCCTTAGGTCTGTCCTGGAGTCCAGCGCTCCCCCTGCTTCAGAGGCCCATTTTGACGCGTGCTTCAAACCTGCTAGTGGAAAAGTCATGTTTTCTTGTTTAAGTAGGAGTTGTAGGGATCCCCCTGCCCGCCTGCTCCCTCCCCAGAGGCAGCGAGCCTGGGCCGGGAGCCGCGCTGGCTTTCCCTGTTTCTGTTAAACAGGATTTCTTTCGCTAAAGGAAAGGTGAAGTGTAACAAGACTGTAAACCCTAAATTCCTCCAAGCAGCAGCCTGCCCCAGCTCTCCGATAGGTGCTGAACACTAACTCACACGCTTCTCTGCTGGTGGGTGAGAGTCCTGCCCACTTAACCGGTTGCAGGAGCTCTTGGTGGAGAGCAGACCCATCAGCCATCACCCCAGCCGTCCATCCCAAGGGGAGGGGCTGCTCCTACAAAACATCCTCTCCTTAAAGAATTTTTCCGCCCCCCCCCCCCCCAGTTCTTGAGTTTATCCAGCACTACGGGCTGCGGCTCTGAAGCACCTGTACCTTCATTTCTCATCAAAATAAACCCCAGAAAAATGGCGCAGAGCCTGTTCTCAGGCGTGGGGCAGCGGGGAGTCGGTGTCGAGCAGCCTCCCTGGGAGAAGGATCCTCTGTCGGGGTGAGTCCGGGCCCCGAGGAGCACCCACAGACGTAGAGAGAGCAGGGGGTGGGCAGCATACCCACATGCAGAGCCCTTGGCTGAGGCTCTGGTGGCGGGTGACGTTAGCCCAGGCCAAGCCTCCGGAGCAGCTGCTGGCGAGCAGGATCCGTGCCTGCGTGGGGTGAACTTGCTCTTGGGGGGGGGGACGACGACACCTCCTTCCCCCTCGGCAGGAGCTGCCCGGGCTTCAGCTCCCTAAACCGCAGCCCTGGGCGCTTCTGGGATTTTAAACGCTGCGCTTAGGGGGCTCCTGTGGAGAGCCAGGGGCAGAAATCTGTGCCCAGAGAAAGCCGCTCGGCGAGGCGCGCAGCCTGATGGTTAAAATACCGGCTGTAGCAGCGTGGGGGGGGGGGGGGGGGGGGGAGCTTCTGCCCCCCCCGTGTAAATCTCACGGATCCCCCAGGGGTTTGCAGAGGTGGAAGCCAAGGGCCACTCAAAAGCTCCGTCCCCCTCAGCCCGGCGGTGGGTGGTGGGTGGGCCCGGGGTTATACAGCGAGCAGGGGGGGGGGGGGGTTGGTTTGGGTTTTTTTTTCCCGATTTAACTCCATAACTCAGCAGCTCTCCCGCCTCCGGCTGCCTAGCTCCCACCCAGCCTGCTGAAGGTGCCCGTCTTCAATTTACCTGTTCCTGCCCAGAGGGATGGCTTGCTTTGGGTCGAGTTCTCCCGTTTCTCGGGTACAACCCGTGCCTTCAGCGCCTGCGCAGCCCCCCCCCCACCCCCGGGGGGGTTCCCCCCCCACGCCGGGGCCGTGCCCAGGGCTCTGCAGGACGTGGGGAAGGGCAGCTCCACGCTGGGAAAACTTTTGTAGGGGTAGCGCAGTTTCCCCCCACACACACACACACACCCTTTCTCTGGTTTCTATTTGATTTCTTACCCCCAAAAAAGAGAAAAAAACTACACCCCCCCCCCCCGACATGCTGTAAATTTCAGACAACGCATTATTAAAAATAAACTTTTGGAACTGAGCGCTGCAGGAGTCTTGCTTGGAGGAGGGGTGACTCCATCCAGCTCCTTGCAGGAGGCTCCTCGCCCCCACCAAGCCGGGGAGGGCAGCGACCGCCTCCACCGCCCCCCATTCTCCCCCCATTCTCCCTTCGCCTCAAGCAGGTTCAGGGGCAGCTCGAAGCTCCGGGGGGATTTTCCTCCTTCCTCCCCCCGCGGTGGTGGCACCCTTCCCCTCGGCTCCGCCGGCTTCCACCGAGGCCGGGGCTGAGCTTGGCCGTGGAGGAGGAAACAGCTCCCGTTTATGCCCGGTCAGGACCTCGGCACAGAGAAATTACAATTTATAAAGAATATATTTGAAAGCCAGGAGAGAGGATTCCCAGCAGGGGGGCCCGTCCAGCGTTCCTGGAAGGAGGGGGCAGCTTTTGGGTTTGTGCTCCAGGTCAGGCACAAGCCCTTGGCTGCCGGCTTCAAACAAAAAGAAGCCAAAAGAAGTTGGACGGGGCTGGGAGCACCCCGGGCTGGGGGCGGCACTGGGGGGGCTTTAAGGGCCCTTCCAGCCCAAACCAGGTTGTGATTTGATGAAAAAGGGCTTTTTCCACTTTTTCTTTCTTTTTTTTTTTTTTTTTTTTTCTTTTTTTTTTTTTTTTTTTTTTTTTTTTTTTCCCCCCTTTGAAATGAAGACCAGCCCCGGGGAAGCTCCCCTTGGCCAGGGCCGAACCTCGCCGTGCTCCCCGCAACCGACTTCACGCACCCTGGCTCTGCAAGCCCAAAAGCCTCCTCCTTCCTCCTTCCTCCTCTTCCTCTTCCTCCTCCCCAGCTTCCCCCCCCCCCCAGCACCACACCAGCAGGCTCACCCTCCTCAAGCACCAAAACGGGAACCTCCAAATTCTTTTTTTTTCTCCCATTTCCCAGCAGCCCCACCCCAGCCCAGCGCACCCCCCACCCAGCCACCATTTCCCCTCGGGCGGTGGAACCTTTTTATTGCCAAACTACAAAAAAAAAAAAAAAAAAAAAAATCCTCCTCTGCCGGCAGCCCCGCTGCCACGCACGGAGGGTCCCCCCACCCCCGGGGAGCGGGGAGCACGGGTGGGGGGGGGCCGTGGCTAGAAGACGTGGGTGTAGAAGACGTCCACGTTGCCGGCGTAGTCCAAGGGCAGAGTTTGGCCGACGCTGCGGGCGCCCAGGCGGGCCCCCCCCAGCGCCGAGGAGCGCTTCAGCTTCAGGAGGCTGAACCGGGAGAAGGGGCGGCCGGGGGCCTCCTCCCGCGCCCGCGCCAGCACCTGGATGAACCCTGCGGGGGGGGGGACACACACACACACACACACACCCCGCAGGGTTGGGGTTACAGGGGACCACAGGACCCCCACCCCCGCCACCAAACCCCCCCCCCACCCCTCCGCTCACCCGCCTGCATCCTCTCCCAGCTATTCCAGACGGAGCCCACGCAGACGATGGGCAGCCCCAGCTCCCCCAGGAACAGGCTCTGTGATGTGGGGGGGGGGGGGGCAAAGGGTGAGAGCTGGCACCGGGGCTCCCCCCCCCAACCCCACGTACCGCCCCCCTCCCCACCAGCTCTCACCCTGTCGATTTTGGGCAGCACGGCGACGACGTGGCGAGCCAGGACCTCGCCGGCTTTGTTGAAGATGTGGCAGCAGAGCGGGTCACCAGCCTGGGCGCCTCAGGGGGGGGGGACACACACGGAATGAGGACCCAGGACACCCCCCCCCCCCCCCCGCACCCGCTGGGGCTCACACCCAGCTCCCACAAACTGGGCTGGGGGGGGAGCAGCAGTGCAGCGTGGCTCCGGGGGTGGGAGACAGTCCCCAGGTGGGGAGCGAGGGCGGCAGGGACGGGTCACCCCCCCGGGGGTCTGGCCCCCCCCCTCTCCCGGGGAAGGGGCCCCCCTACCCTCCGCTAGTTTCTGGCAAAACCCCGCAAACTTGGACTTCTCGAAGGTGCGGTAGAGATGCGTCAGGAGGCCCATCCTGTCGGAGATCTGCAGTGCCCAGGGAGGGGGAAACACACACACACACACTGGTGAAGCCCTGCATCCCAGCTCCCTGCATGGGGGGGGGGACACACACACACAACCCCCTGCAGCCCCCCCAGGCTGCCACCACCCACCCCAGAGCCCCCCCCCCCAGACCCCACCAGCACCGCATGCAGCCCGGAGCCCCTTAGGGACCCCCACCATCCCACTGTGCAACCCAGAGCTCCCCAGCACACCCCCCCAGCCCCCCAGCCCCCCCCCCCAAGCCCTGGGACCCCCCCCAACAGCACCTGGAAGTAGTCGAACATGGCCAGCTTGACGTAGCCGACGTCGTGGGGTGGCACCTCCAGGTTGTCCATGCAGTCGAACACCATCTTCACGGCCTGATGAGCGATCCAGTACGCTGCGGGGAGGGGGGGGGTGGGAGTGTGGAGCCGGCTGAGACCCCCCCCCCCCCTCCCCAACCACTGCAGGCTGTGTGCGTGTGTGTCCCCCCCTCCCCAAACCCCCCCCCTGACACCTCACCGGAGCCTTCGTCACCCATCATGTGTCCCCAGCCGCCGCAGCCCGTCTCCGACCCGTCGGGGTTGATGAGTTTGCAGTTGGAGCCGGTACCCGAAATCAGGACGATGCCGCCTGCGGGGTCAGAGCCGGTCACACCCCCCCCCCCCCGTGTCCCCCACCACCACCACCTTCATGGGCCGGGGAGGGGGGGGAACTGTCCCCTACCACGGTCAGTGGCCGTAGCCATGGCCCCGACGGCGTCCGTGGTGACGTGGTAATGCCGGCTCAGGCGGGGGAAGCGCCGGTGCAGCTCCTCCGTCAGCGTGCCCGCCGCGTCCTTCTGCTCGCCCCCGCTCAGGGACAGCCCCTGCCCCGCACCCGAGGGTCCCCTGTCACCCCCGGGAGGGGGGGGACACGGAGCCGGAGCATCCCTGGGGAGGCTGCTGGTGCCGGTGGAGGAAGGGGGGGGACACCACACACACATACACACACTCACCAGCGAGCAGAGGGGGACGTGGGGGTCGACCCCCGCTTTGCTTTTGGCCTCGCTGACCATCCGCTCGATCCTCTCCACGCACTTCTCGGAGCCGATGAGCTGAGAGACGGCGGCGGGGGGGCGGGGGGGGGACACACACACACGCACGCTAAACCCCCCCACCCCCCCGGCTCCATCCCCGGGGGGGTCCCACACAGCCAAAAGCTTCGCCGACGGCCACCAGCACCTTCCCCGGTGGCCTCATCCCACCCAAGCGCCCTGGGAGCTTGGGGACAACCAAGGCCAGCCCCCCCCGCCGTGTCCCCCCCCGAGGGCTGGGTACGGGGGGGTCCCCCCCCCAGCTCACCCAGTGGTTCGTGCAGGGACCCTCCGTCTCGGCCAGGATCCGGCCATCTCCGGAGACCAGCACCACCCTGGAGTGGGTGCCCCCGCTGCGGAGAGAAGGGGGGGGGACACCCTGAGAGCAATACACCCCCCCCCCCCCCCAACACCCCCCAGTGCCAGGGGGGTGGGAGGACACGACACCCCCACTCAGCTCCGCACGTCCCCGGGGACCCCCTGCAGCACCTTGGGGGTGCTGGGGGGGGGCGCACCAGGGTGGGGGTCGCTGGACGGGGGGGGGGGGGGGGGGGGGGGGGGATGACCCCCCTCATTCCGCCCCACTGACCTGGGTCCCTGATCCCCCCCCCCCCCCCCCAGGCTGCGGGTACCCGGTGGAGGGAGGGGGGGGTGGGACAAGGGATGGGGGGCCCGGCCCGCAGCGCCCCCCCGGGTCTGGGGGCCCCCAAGGGAAATCGGGGCGCGGGGTGGGGGTTGTAGAGCCCCGTGGAACCCCCCCCTCCCCGCGGCGTGACCCCGCTCACCCCTCCACGCCGCCGAAGAGCGACGCCATCGCCGCCGGGACACGCCCCGCCCCGCCCGGCCCCTGGCCACGCCCCCCCAGCGCCGCGCCACGCCTCCCTGGGTCCTTGCCCCGCCCCTCCGCCCGCCCCGGGTCCTTGTGCCGCCCGTCCCGCGCCGTCCATCCCCGCCTCGCGGAGCCGCGGGGACCCCCGTGGGAAGGGGACGGGGGGTGAGCGCTCGTTCCGCGGGGGTCATACACTAATGCAGGGGGACGGGGTCATGCGGGACACAGCCCGGCGTGCCCACGCAGGACACAGCCCCGCGCACCTACTCGCGACACAACCTCCTCCCCCCACACACACAATATAGCCCCGCCCCGCACGCGCCCGGGACACAGACCCACGCACTCAGGACACAGCCCCACGCGTGCACCCACCTGCGACACAGCCACCCCCCACGCACCCACTCAGGACACACCCACGGCCCCAGACAGGCACCCACGCGTGACACAGCTCCACACATGCCCACACGCAGCCCCCTGCCCCCGGGATCTTGTCTCTGAACAAAAAGGGGGTTCCCCAAGCGCAGTCCCGTGGCGGGGGGAGTCCCCCCACTCCACCCACCCCCCTCACCCCCGGTCCCAGCAGTGGGGTTGGGGCTGGGGGACGTGTCTGTGGGCCGGGAGCCCCACGGCAGCTCGGTCCTCTGTCCCGCCGTGGGGACACAGGGTGAGGGGCTCGGCCCCCCCCCCCAGCAGCAGACACCCCTTCCCCTCGTTAGAGCCTGGCTAACGAGGGCGGGAGCAGCCGTCAGCTCCCACGGGCCCAGCTGAGGGGGGCGTCGTGACCCCTCTGTGGGTGACAGTGGGTGACAGCCCCGTGGCGGGGGCTGAGATGGGGGCGGTGGGGAATGGATGGATGGATGGATGGGGGGGGGGGCAGGAGGATGGACAGAGGGACGGATGGATGGATGGAGGGATGGATGGATGGATGGATGGATGGATGGATGGATGGATGGATGGACAGATGGACGGACGGACGGATGGATGGATGGATGGATGGATGGATGGATGGATGGATGGATGGATGGATGGATGGATGGATGGGGGCATGGATGGAGGGATGGATGGAGGGATGGATGGATGGACAGACGGATGGATGGATGGACGGATGGATGGATGGACGGATGGATGGATGGATGGATGGATGGATGGATGGAGGGAGGGATGGATGGATGGATGGATGGATGGAGGGATGGATGGATGGATGGAGGGATGGATGGATGGATGGATGGATGGAGGGATGGATGGATGGATGGATGGATGGATGGATGGATGGATGGATGGATGGATGGATGGATGGATGGATGGATGGATGGGGGGATGGAGGGATGGAGGGATGGGTGGCTGGAGAAGGCAAAAGGGCAGTGGGCTGGAGAGGTTGGGGAGTGGGTGGAGGGGCGGGTGGCTGAGCAGATGGGTGGGTGGGTGGGTGGGTGGACATGTCAGAATGGAAAGAGGAGGAGGGGGAAGATGGGGCAGGCAGGGGGGAGGGGAGGAAGGGGGTGTCACAAACTGGGGACACCGGGACAGTGACTGGGTGGAGGGGGGAGGTGGCCCAGTGCGGGCAGGGGACCAGTTCCGGGCAGGGGACCAGTTCCAGGCCAGGCCGGCCCCCCCCCCCCCCCCCCCCGCACGGCCCAGTGACATCGCTGCTGCTGGGGGTTCCCCAGACCTGGGGTGCTGGGATGGGGACCCCGGCGGAGCAGCCAGCGCAGGACTGGGGACAGGCCCCCCCCCCCCCAGCCAGCTCCAGCACTTCAGGGATTCCCCAGCACCCCCCTGTTGAGGGGGGCCCCTTGTCCACAGCAAGGACCCTCCTTCCCGGGGCTGGGGGGTGCCCCATGGCCATGGGGTGCTGCAGAGCAGGGCGGCCCAGAGCCTGTGGCCCCCCCAGCTCCGCATGGCTCAGGGGATGAAGATGCTCGGGGACATCCTCATCCTTCCCGAGTGTTTAGCAGAGTGGGAAGCCCCGAGGTGGGCCGGGGGGGGGGGGGGGGGTGTGGGGGTGGGGAGGTGGAGAGGGGGGGATGACCTGCAGATGGGACCCCCTAAGGCCAACAGCGGGTGCACGGAGCCCCCAGAGCACAGGGGAGCCCCCCCGAAAGTCCCCAAAGGTGGGGTGGAGAGGAGCGGCAGGGGAAGAGTTAAGCTGCAGTGTGTGTGTGTGTGTGTGTGTGTGTGTGTGTGTGTGTGTGCAGCCCCCCCAGCCCACCGCCCTAGTGCCCTCATTAAGTCCTGGTGGCACCAGACTGTCTGGGGACAGCGGGGACAGGGGACAGGGGACGGGACCCCGCCGCCTTTGTCTCACAACTGGTGGCAAAGTTTGAGGGGAGCCGGCGGCTGGCCGAGGGGCTGGGACCTGCGGGTGAGTCCGTGGGGTCCCACGGCGGGTGTCCCACGAGGGGACGGGACAGCGGTGGCCCCGCGTGGGCACGATGCCCCCCTCGGCGCCAGGGAGGGCGGCATCGGTGGGGTGATGCCGGGAGCACCCCGCCGGCATCCCACCGTCCCGCTTGGGGTCTGGCGGGCAAAGAGGCAGCAAATCCCCCCGCCGGCGCCTCCGCCGACCCCCTGGAGAAGTGGGGGTGCGGGAGCTGGGAATGCTCGAGGGGGACACCCCGCTCCCGCCAAACCCTCGGGGACCCCCGCCCGTGGGTGCCGGCTCGGGCGCGGGGAGGGCGAGCGAGGGCAGCGGGGCTGGGGGGGGAGGACGTGTACCTGCACCATCAGCTCGGGCGTCCCGGGGGTCCCGGGGTCACCGCTGGACCCGGCTTGGGAGGCAGAGGAGGGCGAGGCGGGAGGAAGGCCTGGCCGTGGTCCTCGGCGCCGGCGTGGAAGCGCCGATCTTGGAGGGGCTGCGAGATATTTTGGGGAGGGGGGGGGGGGTTCCGGATCCATCCCGCTGCCGGCGGGTTGGGAAATGGGCCGCGGTACTGGGGGGGGGGGGTCGGGTGCGGTGCTGAGCCGGGGGCCGCGGCCGGCACCGGCTCCATCCCGGCCTCACCGAGCGTGGGGGAAGCGGGGGGTGAGCGGCCCAATGGGGCTTGGGGTGGCGGGGGGTGGGGGCTGCCCCACCCTGGGGGCCCCGTGCCCGGCCGCCTGCCTCCGGCGGCAAAACCCAGAGAACCCGGCCGTGCGGTGGGGTCTGCGTCTGTCCTGCTGCCCGTCCCCGTGGTGCCCATCCATCCGTCTGTCTGTCCATCCCTCCATCCCTCTCTCCATCCATCCATCCCTCCCTCCCTCCTCTCCATTCCTTCCTCCATGCCTCCATCCCTTCATCGCTTCATCGCTTCATCCCTCCATCCTCTCCCTCCCTCCAACCTCTCCACCCCTCCATCCCTTCCTCCATCCCTCCATCCTCTCCCTCCCACCCTTCCTCCCTCCCTCCCTCCCTCCCTCCATCCTCCACATTCCTCCCTCCTTCCTCTCCACCCCTCCATCCCTCCCTCCATCCTCTCCATCTCTCCATCCCTTGCTCCATCCATCCATCCATCCTCTCTATCCCTCCCTCCATCCCTTCATCCCTCCATCCTCTCCTTCCTCTCCCTCCCTCCCTCCATCCTCTCCACTCCTTCCTCCATGCCTCCATCCCTTCACTGCTTCATCACTTCATCCCTCCATCCTCTCCCTCCCTCCATCCTCTCCCTCCATCCTCTCCCTCCTTCCTCTCCCTTCCTCTCCCTCCCTCCCTCCCTCCCTCCCTCCTTCCCTCCATCCTCTCCATCTCTCCATCCCTTCCTCCATCCATTCATCCTCTCTATCCCTCCCTCCATCCTCTCCCTCCTTCCTCTCCCTCCCTCCCTCCGTCCATCCCTCCATCCTCTCCCTCCCCCCCCCGTCTGTCTGTCCGTCCCCCCGTTTGAGGGGACTGGTGCCGGTGACATTTGTGCTCAGGCTCTGCCACCCTCCACCTGCCGAGGGGACGGGGTGGTGACCGGGGGTGGGGGGCCCTGCCCGGGGGTGGGGTGGGGGTGGGGGGGCTGCCGCATGTTTTGGGGCCAGGGTTGAGCACGGGGACGTGCTCGTGACCTTTCCACTCGGGGAATGTCACCTGTGTCCATCCCGCCCCCCCCCAGACCCCACGCTGCCCCACGTGCCACGCCGTGGGGACGGGGACACATCCTGCCCCCCCCTCCCAGCACCCCGATACTGTGGGGTGCCCGTCACCCTCAGGCCAGACCCCCCACCCCCCTCCTACACCAAACCCCCCCTCCCACCCTCCAAGCGGTTTTGCTGACTCAGCGTTTCCCTGCTTTTCCCTCCCGCCCCCCTTCCCTCCTGCACCCCCCCATCGGCTCGGGCCCTGCGGGGGGGTCCCGGTGCTGGGGGGGGTGTCAAGGCCGTGGAGCCCCTTGGCAAGAGGCAGCACGTTAGCGGGAGCAGAGGGCGGCCGAGCTGCCGCTCGTTAGGGCTGATCCGTGCGCCGCTAATTGATATTATTGCAGGGCAGGGCTTTGGGGAGAGAAAGGGGGGGGGAGAGCAGGATCCCCCCCCCCCCATCAGGACAGGGGTACCCCACGGCCAGCCTGGGGCTGGTGCGTCCTTCACGGCGCCCGTGCCTCAGTTTCCCCGGCCGGAGGAACACCCGTGTGGGCGAGCGGTCCACGGTGCCATCGGGGGGGGGGGGGGGGGGACACGCACACACACACAGAGCCCCCCCTGCACCCATGGGCACCTCCCAGCACCCCCCCCCCCAGCCCTGAGGCCGAGGTCTTGGGGTGCCACGTTGAGGTGTCCCCAACAAAAACCCCTCCTCCCCATGATGGGTGCGGAGCCGGGGGGGGGGGGGGCAGGCGGAAGGGGGGGGTGCCCACCCTGTATCAGCCACCCGAGAATCCACGCCCCCCCCCCTCCTTCCACGGCAGGGAACCCCCCTCCTCTGGGGCAGGATTTGGGGGTGACTCCAGGAGAGCAGAGCCCAGCGGCTGTGCCCCCCCACATCCCCTCCCCCCCCCTCACTTCGTGCACCCACGTCCCACCGGGGACCCGGTCACGGCTTCGGGTGGCGTCAGGGGCCGCTAAGCCCCCCGGCCGCGCCCCCCCCGGGCCCCCCCACACCCTGACACCCAAGGGCCGGGGTTGCCCACGGGGATTCAGCCCCCGTGGCCGTGGGGAGGGAGGCCGGGTTGTCCCCTTGTCACCCCCCCTGACCCCACGTTGGGGAGCAGGGGGGGGAGCCCCGCGGTTCCCCCCCCCCCCCCGCGACTCCCCCCCCCCCGCTGCCCGCCCGGCTCCCCGGGGGGGCTGCACCAGCATCCGGGGGGCTGGTGAGCGAGGTGGGTGCTGGGGTGTGGCTGTGCCACGTGGGTGCTGGTGCCGTGGGTGCTGTGCGTGCAGTGGGTGCTGGTGCTGTGGGTGCTGTGCGTGCAGTGGGTGCTGTGTGTGAGCAGTGGGTGCTGTGTGTGCAGTGGGTGCTGTGTGTGCAGTGGGTGCTGTGTGAGCAGTGGGTGCTGTGTGAGCAGTGGGTGCTGTGTGTGCAGTGGGTGCTGGTGCAGTGGGTGCTGTGTGAGCAGTGGGTGCTGTGTGTGCAGTGGGTGCTGTGCGTGCAGTGGGTGCTGGTGTGCAGTGGGTGCTGTGTGTGCAGTGGGTGCTGTGTGTGCAGTGGGTGCTGTGCGTGCAGTGGGTGCTGTGCGTGCAGTGGGTGCTGGTGTGCAGTGGGTGCTGTGTGAGCAGTGGGTGCTGGTGTGCAGTGGGTGCTGTGTGTGCAGTGGGTGCTGTGTGTGCAGTGGGTGCTGGTGCAGTGGGTGCTGTGTGAGCAGTGGGTGCTGTGTGTGCAGTGGGTGCTGGTGCAGTGGGTGCTGTGCGTGCAGTGGGTGCTGTGTGTGCAGTGGGTGCTGTGCGTGTGCAGTGGGTGCTGTGTGAGCAGTGGGTGCTGTGCGTGCAGTGGGTGCTGTGCATGTGCAGTGGGTGCTGTGTGCGTGCAGTGGGTGCTGTGTGAGCAGTGGGTGCTGTGTGTGCAGTGGGTGCTGGTGCAGTGGGTGCTGTGTGAGCAGTGGGTGCTGGTGTGCAGTGGGTGCTGTGTGTGCAGTGGGTGCTGTGTGTGCAGTGGGTGCTGGTGCAGTGGGTGCTGTGTGAGCAGTGGGTGCTGTGTGTGCAGTGGGTGCTGGTGCAGTGGGTGCTGTGCGTGCAGTGGGTGCTGTGCGTGTGCAGTGGGTGCTGTGTGAGCAGTGGGTGCTGTGCGTGCAGTGGGTGCTGTGCATGTGCAGTGGGTGCTGTGTGTGAGCAGTGGGTGCTGTGTGTGAGCAGTGGGTGCTGTGCGTGCAGTGGGTGCTGTGCGTGTGCAGTGGGTGCTGTGTGAGCAGTGGGTGCTGTGCGTGCAGTGGGTGCTGTGCATGTGCAGTGGGTGCTGTGTGTGAGCAGTGGGTGCTGTGTGTGAGCAGTGGGTGCTGTGCGTGCAGTGGGTGCTGTGCGTGTGCAGTGGGTGCTGTGTGAGCAGTGGGTGCTGTGCGTGCAGTGGGTGCTGTGCATGTGCAGTGGGTGCTGTGTGCGTGCAGTGGGTGCTGTGCGTGAGCAGTGGGTGCTGTGTGAGCAGTGGGTGCTGTGCGTGCAGTGGGTGCTGTGTGTGCAGTGGGTGCTGTGCGTGCAGTGGGTGCTGTGTGTGAGCAGTGGGTGCTGTGTGTGCGGTGGGTGCTGTGTGAGCAGTGGGTGCTGTGTGAGCAGTGGGTGCTGGTGCAGTGGGTGCTGTGTGTGCAGTGGGTGCTGGTGCAGTGGGTGCTGTGCGTGTGCAGTGGGTGCTGTGTGTGCAGTGGGTGCTGTGCGTGTGCAGTGGGTGCTGTGTGAGCAGTGGGTGCTGTGCGTGAGCAGTGGGTGCTGTGTGTGCAGTGGGTGCTGTGTGAGCAGTGGGTGCTGTGCGTGAGCAGTGGGTGCTGTGTGAGCAGTGGGTGCTGTGTGAGCAGTGGGTGCTGTGCGTGAGCAGTGGGTGCTGTGTGTGCAGTGGGTGCTGTGTGAGCAGTGGGTGCTGTGCGTGAGCAGTGGGTGCTGTGCGTGCAGTGGGTGCTGTGTGAGCAGTGGGTGCTGTGTGTGCAGTGGGTGCTGTGTGTGCAGTGGGTGCTGTGTGAGCAGTGGGTGCTGTGTGTGCAGTGGGTGCTGTGCGTGCAGTGGGGTGCTCTGTGCACCCAGTGGGGTGCGATGCACGTGCAGTGCGTGTGCAGAGGGACACCCTGCGTGTGCAAGGGCACAGGGTGCCGGTGCCCCCCCCCACCCCCACCCCTCCCCCCCGCTGCGTGGGGCGGTGCTGGGTGCTGGGTGCTGGGTGCTGAGCCGTGGGGTGTGCGCAGGGTGGGCCCCAGCACCCCTCGCCCCCGGGGGGGGGGTGGGGGGCGGTTTCCGGGGGGGCGGAGGGGACCCGAGGCAGAGGAGGGGGGGGGTGACAGTGCCGTGTCCCCGCCCCAGCGCCAGGCCCGGCGGTGTCACCAGTGGGGCACCCACTGCGGGGGGGTCCTGCAGAGAGGCCGCCCCGGGAGGTCCCCGCTGTGTGTGTCCCCCCCCCCGGATGGGAAAGAGAGCCCCGGCTGCACTGGGAGGGGGGACGGGACCCCCAAACCCCCACGGACAGGGGACGGGACCCCCAAATCCCGGCCGAGAGGGGAGGGGGCAGCAGGGACACCCCACAAGTGACGGGGAGAGGGGCAGGAGACGGAGCAGGGAGAGAGCTCTGTGAGGGATGGGGGGCACCCCAAATCTAGATGGGCACCCCAAGGACTCCCCCAGAGCCAGAGCAGCACCCCAGGTTCAGGGGAGCACCCCAAACGCAGGTGAGTATCCCAGGACCCAGGGAGAACCCCAAATCCAGGGGAGCACCCCAAATCCAGGTGGGAATCTCAAACGCGGGTGAGCATCCCAGGGCCAGGGGAGCCCCCCAAATCTTGGTGGAAACCCCCAGCGCTTCCCCCAAATCCGGTTGAGCACCCCAGGGACTCCCCCAGATCCAAGGGAGCACCCCTGGTTCAGGGGAGCACCCCAAATCCGGGTGGGAGCCTTAGGGCCAGGGGAGCACCCCACCTCCAAGTGGGTACCCCAAATCCAGGCGAGCATCCCAGGGCCAGGGGAGCACCCCAAATTCAGGTGGGCACCCCACATCCAGGGGAGCACCCGAAGACACAGATCTTTTCAGCGGGGGGGCCGCGGGGCAGTGGGCCCCCGTGTTGGGGGGCCCCTTGCACCCCACAACGGGCAGCTGACCTCTCTCACTGGGGGTCCCCCGAGGCCCAGCACCCCACAGCACACAGCCGGGGGGGGCCCCGCCAGGCTTTCGGCCACCCCCTCACCCCCCCGAGGGACCCTGCGGGAGGAGCCTCCACTGGCTGGGGACCTTGGTGGCACCAGTGTGGGGCAGGGACACGGGGGGGGCCTCTTGTACCCCCCCATGGGCTCCCCCAGAACCCCATGGAGATATTCTGGGCTCCCCTAGAACCCCATGGGCACATTCGGGGCTCCCCTAGAACCCCATGAAGATGTTCTGGGGTCCCGTACAGCTCCATGGGATCTTGCTGAGCTCCCCTAGAACCCCATGAAGATGATCTGGGGTCCCCTACAACCCCATGAGATCTTGCTGTGCTTCCCTAGAACCCCATGGGCTCATCCCGGGCTCCCCTAGAACCCCATGGGCATACCCCAGGCTCCCCTAGAACCCCATGGGGACATTCTGGGCTCCCCTTCAATCCCATGGAGATGTTCTAGGTTCCCCTATAACCCCATGAAGTTGTTCTGGGTTCCCCTAGAACACATGGGCACATCCCGGGCTCCCCTAGAACCCCACAAAGACGTTCTGGGCTCCCCTAGAACCCCATGGGCACATCCTGGGCTCCCCTAGAACCCCACGAAGATGTTCTGGGCTCCCCTAGAACCCCATGGGCACATTCTGGGCTCCCCTAGAACCCCAAGGGCCCATCCCGGGCTCCCCTAGAACCCCACGAAGATGTTCTGGGCTCCCCTAGAACCCCATGGGCACATTCTGGGCTCCCCTTCAATCCCATGGAGATGTTCTAGGTTCCCCTATAACCCCATGAAGTTGTTCTGGGCTCCCCTCGAACCCCATGGGCACATCCTGGGCTCCCCTAGAACCCCATGGGCACATCCCAGGCTCCCCTAGAACCCCATGGGCACATCCTGGGCTCCCCTAGAACCCCATGGGGACATTCTGGGCTCCCCTAAAACCCCATGGGCACATCCTGGGCTCCCCTAGAACCCCATGGGCACATCCCGGGCTCCCCTACAACCCCATGAAGGTGTTCTGGGCTCCCCTAGAACCCCATGGGCACACTCTGGGCTCCCCTAGAACCCCAAGGGTCCATCCCGGGCTCCCCTAGAACCCCACGAAGACGTTCTGGGCTCCCCTAGAACCCCACGGGATCTTGCTGAGCTCCCCTGCCATCCCTCGGGGACCAGCCGGGCTCCCCCTTCCCCTTGGGGTTCCTAACGCTGCTCCCCGCCCCCCCCCCCCCCCCCCAGCCCTCTCCCCTCCCCGCCACGTGGCGATCTGGGGGGTGAAGCGAGCGGGGTGGGTGCCCCCCCACCCCACCCCGGGGTGCCCCCCCGCCCCCCCCCCGGCGCCGGGTGCTGAGCGGAGCTGACAGGCTCACATGGCCCGGTCCCCGGCCGCGTTGCATTTACAGTTCGGGGAGCACGTCAAGGCTAAGGGGAGCCGACAGAAGAACCTTTGCTGGAACAAACGGGAATATAATATCAGGCAAGGCTGACCGGAGCGCGAACCGCAGCCCAGCACGGAGCAAATTATCGTCAACCAAAATAGCAGGCGGCCCCGGCCGCGGCTCCGCGGGGTACCCAAGGCAGCCGGCCTGTCGGAGCGCATCAGGGCAGGGATGCATAAGGAATGGGGGTGCCCCCCCCCCCCCCCCCTTCTTCTGGCTGCCCCCCGCTCCCCAGACCCGGAGGGTGGGAGGGGGAGTGGGGTGGGGGAGGCGTGCTGCTCGGCAAGGGTCGGGGGGTGGGCGTGGGGAGGGTAAAAGTCGTGGCGGGGGGGGTGGGGTGGGGGGGCTGAGAGAGGTGAAGCCATGGGGAGGTGTGGGGCTTGGGGGGCAAAATCCCACTCAGGGGGACACTCAGAGTTGGGGGGGCAAAATCCCATCCCTGGGGGTGCTCAGGGTTTGGGGGGCAAACCCTCATCCATGGGGAGGTGTGGGGCTTGGGGGGCAAAATCCCACCCGGGGGGACAGGCAGAGTTGGGGGGGAAAAATCCCATCCCTGGGGGTGCTCAGGGTTTGGGGGGCAAACCCTCATCCATGGGGAGGTGTGGGGCTTGGGGGGTAAAATCCCACTCAGGGGGACAGGCAGAGTTGGGGGGGCAAAATCCCATCCCTGGGGGTGCTCAGGGTTTGGGGGGCAAACCCTCATCCATGGGGATGTGTGGGGCTTGGGGGGCAAAATCCCACCCGGGGGGACACTCAGAGTTGGGGGGGCAAAATCCCATCCCTGGGGGTGCTCAGGGTTTGGGGGGCAAACCCTCATCCATGGGGAGGTGTGGGGCTTGGGGGGAAAAATCCCAACCAAAAAGGGATGCTCAGAATTTGGGGGGGAAAGATCCCATCCCTGGGGATGCTCAGGGTTTGGGGGGCAAAAGTCCCACTCAGGAGGATGCTCAGAATTTGGGGGGCAAAACCCTGTCCCTGGGGATGTATGGGGCTTGGGGGGCAAAAATCCCACCCAGGGGGATGCTGAGTTTGGGGGGAAAAATCCCATCTGTGGGGATGCTCAGGGTTTGGGGGGTAAACCCCTGTCCATGGGGATGTGTGGGGCCTAGGGAGTAAATTTCTACCCAGGGGGGTGCTCAGGATTTGGGGGGCAAAATCCCACCCAGGAGGATGCTTAGAATTTGGGGAGCAAAATCCCGTCCACTGGGATGCTCAGGGTTTGGGGGGCAAAACCCTGTTGTCCGTGGGGATGTGTGGGGCTTGGAGGGCAAAATCCCACCCAGGGGGGTGCTCAGGATTATGGGGGGCAAAAATCCCACCCAGGGGGATGCTCGGAGTTTGGGGGGGGGCAATATCCCATCCGTGGGGATGCTCGGGGTTTGGGGAAGGTGAAGACCCCCAGCCTGTGGGGGATGCTGGGGGCTGGGGGGTGGCAGGTAGGATCTGGGGGGGGGGCAGAGGGGGGGGGGAGCCCCCCCACCCTGGTCCATGGGGATGCAGAGGGGCTGGTGAGGAGCGAGAAATCCAGATCCTTGGGGATGTTGGGTGACCCGAGGAGCAGGAGTCGGGGTGCCCCATGCGGGTGGGGAGCAGGGAGGTAGAGAAAGGGGGGGGGGGGGGGGGGGAGCAGCAAAAAGCTCTGTCAAATACATAAAGAGCTGGAAAAGCGAAGGGAAAAGCCAGTCGCGCCTCCTCCCGGGGTGCTCTCGCACATTAATCGTGCCTGGGTGCCCCGACAGCTCCCAGCGGGCACCGACAGGAACCTCGCAGCCATTTTGTTGTTGGGTTGAACTGGGAGGAAAAAAAAAAAAAAAACAAAAAAGAAAACAAAACAAAAAAAAACCCACACACACACAAAAAAAAAAAAAAAACAGAAACAAAAAAAAAACAAAAACCACCCCCAAAATAGCCCCCCGTGCAGCCCAAGCCCACAGCCAGCGTGGGGCTGTGGCCACTCACCCACCGCAGCGCATCGAGGGTCCCAAACCGCCCCCCCCGGGCCAGGCGGGGACCCCAGGGCCCCCCCAGGCCGCATCCTGCACTCGCTGGTCCCCAGGACGGAGGGTGAGCCCCGCTGTGTCCCCCCCGACTGGGACACGGGGAGCAGGGGACCCCGGTGCCGGGGGGTGTGGGGGGGTGGGGAGTGGGGTGACGGGGGTGCTTTGCTGGGGGGGCTGTCCCCGGGTGGCAGTGGTGTGGGGTCTGCAGAGGGGGCTGAGGATTCCCTGATTGGGTGCTCGGGGTGCTCAGAGTGCTCGGGGTGCTCGGGGTGCTCGGAGTGCTCGGGGTACTCAGGGTGCTCGGGGTGCTCAGGGTGCTTGGGGTGCTTGGGGTGCTCGGAGTGCTCAGGGTGCTCGGGGTGCTCAGAGTGCTCGGGGTGCTCGGGGTGCTCGGGGTACTCAGGGTGCTCGGGGTGCTCAGGGTGCTTGGGGTGCTTGAGGTGCTCAGGGTGCTCAGGGTGCTCGGGGTGCTCAGGGTGCTTGGGGTGCTCAGGGTGCTCGGGGTGCTCGGGGTACTCAGGGTGCTCGGGGTGCTCAGGGTGCTTGAGGTGCTTGAGGTGCTCAGGGTGCTCAGGGTGCTTGGGGTGCTCAGGGTGCTTGGGGTGCTCGAGGTGCTCGGGGTGCTTGGGGTGCTCAGGGTGCTCGGGGTGCTCAGGGTGCTTGAGGTGCTCAGGGTGCTCAGGGTGCTCGGGGTGCTCAGGGTGCCCAAGTTTCTTGGAGAATGTGGGATGCTCAGGGTGCTTGGGGTGCCCGGGGTATTTGGGGTGCCCAGGGTGCCCAGGGTCCTTGGGGTGCCAAGATTTCTTGGGGTGCCCCGGGTATTTGGGGTCCCCGGGGTGGTCAGGGTGCCCAGGGTGCTTGGGGTGCCTGGGGTATTTGGGATCCTGGGGGTGCTTGGGGTGGCTGAGGTCCCCAGGGTGCTTGGGGTACCCAGGGTATCCAGGGTACCCAGGGTATCCAGGGTGCTTGGGGTGCCTGGGGTATTTGGGGTCCCCGGGGTGCCCAGAGTGCTTAGGGTGCCGGGGTTTCTTGGGGTGCCCAGGGTATTGGGGGTCCCCGGGGTATTGGGGGTGCCCGGGGTATTTGGGGTGCCTGGCGCCCAGTGGTGAGGAGCACTGACGCTCACGGTGGCTGCAACACCGGAGTGCAAAAGGCAAAACGACCCCCCCCGACCCCCCCCCAGCGCTCACTGCTGCTGCCAGGGTCAGCCCCCGCCGCAAGGGCAGCTCCCCAAAGGGGGGGAAAAGGGGGATCCAGGGGGAAAACAGGAAATCTCGGGTGGGGGGGGGGTGTCACGGGGAGAGGGCAGCAGCCCAGGGACGCCAAGCACCTCCAGCTCTGCCGACCCGCACCCCCGCACGACCCCCCCCCCAAAGCCGGGGGGGGCCCATCCCCCCCAAAAGGGGGGAGGGGCCGTCTCTCCAAAGAGCTTCCCAGCAGCTTTCCGGGACCGTTTTTTGTCGGATGTTTCCAGAAGTGGTGCGAAATCCTGCCCGTTCCAGCAACGCCCGGCCACTGGGTACCAGCCTGAGAAAAAACAGCGACAAAAATAACGACAACAAAAAAGCCAACCCAACAGAACAAGCCAAAAAAAAAGAACAACAACAAAAAAAAAAAAACTAAAAAAACCCCAAACAAACAAACAAAAAAAAAAACCAAACCCCCACCACCATAATTTCGCCGTGGAAAGCAAAATTCGGAAATTTGGAACAGCGGTTGGGCTGGTTTTGGGGGGGCTCCGTGGGTTTGCAGTCACACCCCGCCCCAGCCCAGTCTCCCGTACGGGATGCTGGGAGGGGGGCACAGGGATTTTGGGGGGGGGCACAGGGATTTTGGGGGGTGCACAGAGATGTGGGGGACAGGGATGAGGGAATCACAGGGATGTTGGGGGGATCACAGGAGTGCGGGGGGGGGCACAAGGATGCTGGGGGGGGCACCGGGATTTTGAGGGGGGGCCACAGGGATTCTAGGGGGGGCACAGGGATTTTGGGGGGAGCACAGGGATGGCGGGCACAGGGATGCTGGGGGGGCACAAAGATGGGGGGCACAGGGATGGGGGGGCACAGGGATGCTGGGGGGGCACAGGGAAGGGGGGGCACAAGGATGGAGGGGCACAGGGATGCTGGGGGGGCACAGGGATGGGGGGGCATAGTGATGCTGGGGGGGCACAGGGATGGGGGGGCACAAGGATGGAGGGGCACAGGGATGCTGGGGGGACACAGGGATGGGGGGACACAGGGATTTTGGGGGAAGCACAGGGATGGGGGGCACAAGGATGCTGCGGGGGGCACAGGGATTTTGGGGGGGGGCACAGGGATGTTGGGGGGGGGCGCTGGGAGAAGAGGAGCAGAAGGGGACACGGCAGCACCCACCCACCCGCACCCACACCCACCCGCACCCCCCTCCGCAACCCCCCCCCCCCGCAGCTCCTGGCTGCCTGGGGCGGCCCCGGGGCTGGGGGGGGGGCTGGAGCCCCTCCGCGTGGGGGTCAGCGCTCGGTCACGGAGCCCCCCGGGGTGAGCGCCGGGCCCCCCCCCCCCGCCGTGCCGTGGTGCTTTAAGCATGTGCACCCCTGCACCCCCCCACCCTCCCACGCACCCCCCCCACAGGTACACCCCCATATCCCCCACCCCCCGTACACATACAGCCCGCGTACACGCATCCCACGCGCGTGTGCACCCCACGCAGCCCCCCCCCGCACACATATCACACCCCCTCATCCATGTACCCCCCATGCTCCCCCCCCCCCCCCCCCGGCACATAAACCCCATGCGCACACCCCCACCCCCCACCCCCGCACATACCCGCTGTGTGCGCCCCCCCCCCCCGCACTCACCCACCCGCCCCCCCCCCGCGATAACGGGGTGCTGCTGGCAACACCGCCCCCCCCTTTGCCTGGGGGGGGGGGGCATCCGGGGGGGGGGGGCGGGAGGGGAGTTGGAGGGTGCAGGGGAGATGGAGAGGGATGGGGGGGTGAAAAGGGGGGCGGGAGGGGTGCAAGGGGGTGCAGGGGGGTGCAAGGGGGGGACAGGAGAGGATCAGAGGGGGCGCAGGGGGGGCGCAGGGGGGGCAGGGATGCAAGGGGGTGCGGGGGGGTGCAGAAGGGATGCAGGGGGGGGGGCAGGGGGGCAGGAGGGGTGCAAGGGGGGTCCAGGGGGGCTCAGGGGGGTGTAAGGGGATTCAGGGGGGTGCAAAGGGGTGCAGGGGGGTGCAGGGGGGTGAAGGGGGGCAGGAGGGGTGCAAGCAGGGGCAGGCGGGACAGGAGGGGTTCGGGGGGGTGCAGGGATGCAAGGGGGTGCGGGGGGGGTGCAGAAGGGACGCAGAAGGGAGGTGCAGGGGGACATGAGGGGTGCAAAAGGGGTGCAAGGGGGCCAGAGGGGTGCGGGGGGGTGCAGGGGGACAGGAGGGGTGCAAGGGGGGTGTAAGGGGGTGCAGGGAGGTGCAGGAGGGTAGGAGGGATGCAAGGGGGGTGCAAGGGGGGTGCAAGGGGGCCAGAGGGGTGCGGGGGGGTGCAGGAGGACAGGAGGGGTGCAAGGGGGGTGTAAAGGGGTCAGGGAGGTGCAAGGGGGGTGCAAGGGGGTGCAGGGAGGTGCAGGAGGGTAGGAGGGATGCAAGGGGGGTGCAAGGAGGGTGCAAGGGGGCCAAAGGGGTGCGGGGGGGTGCAGGGGGACGGGAGGGGTGCAAAAGGGTGCGGGGGGGGTGCAGGAAGGTGCTAAGAGCACCCCAAAGCTGCAGGGCCCCGATATGGGTGCTGGGGTCCCTACATGGGTGTGAGGGGGTCCCTGTAGGGGTGCAGAGGAACCCCCCAATGAGTGGGGGCACCCCTGTACCGCCGCAGGAGGTCCCTCTGTGGGTGGGTGGGGGGGGCTCTATATGGTTTCAGGGTGTCCCCCATATAGGTTTGGGGGGTTCCTTGTACAGTTTAGGGGGTCCCCATAAAGTTTGGGGTTCCTGTACGGTTTGGGGGTGTGTGTCTGTGTGTGGTTTGGGGGTCCCCGGACGGTTTTGGGGTGTCCCCATACAGTACGAGGTCCCCATATAATTGGGGTGTGTGTGTGTGTGTGCAGTTTGGGGTCCCCGTGCGCTTTTGGGGCATCCCTGTAGAGTTTGGGGGGTCCCTGTGCAGTTAGGTGACCCTGTACGGTTTTGGGGCGTCCCTGTGTGGTTCGGGGTCCCTATATGGTTTTGGGGGTCCCTGTACAGTTGGAGTGTCCCTGTTCGGTTTGGGGGGGTCCCTGTCTACTTCGGGGTCCCTGTACGCTTTGGGGGTCCCTGTATAGTTTGGGGGGTGAGGGTGTCTCTGTAGAGTTCAGAGTCCCTGTACGGTTTGGGGGGGGTCCCTGTCTACTTCGGGGTCCCTGTACGCTTTGGGGGTCCCTCTGGGGTTTGGCGGGTCCCTGTATGGTTTGGGGGGGTCCCTGTACAGTTAGGGATCCCTGTACAGTTTTTTTTGGGGGGGTCCCTGTCTACTTCGGGGTCCTTGTACGGTTTGGGGGTCCCTGTATAGTTTTGAGGGGGGTGTGTGTCCCTGTAGGGTTCAGAGTGTCTGTACGGTTTGGGGGGGGTGGGGGGGTGTCCTTGTATACTTCGGGGTCCTTGTACAGTTTGGGGGTCCCTGTGTAATTTGGGGGTGTCCCTGTTTGATTCAGAGTCCTGTACAGTTTTGAGGGGGTCCCATACTGTATAATTCGGGGTCCCTGCACGGTTTGGGGGTCCCTGTGGGGTTTGGGGGTGTCCCTGTATGATTCGGAGTCCTGTACAGTTTTGGGGGGGGGGGGTCCCATACGGTTTCGCAGTGTCCCTGTGAGTTTCGATGTGTGTCCCCCACCCCCCCCGGCGGTTCGGGGTCCCTGTACAGTTTTGGGGTGCCCCTGTACATTTCGGGGTGTTCACCCCCCCCCCCTCCCTTTTCCCCCCCCCTTCCGGGGCTCCGCGGCAAGCGGCTGGCGAGCCCTCCGCTCCTGCAGGGGTCGCCGTAGCGCCGGGCGGCGGCGGGCGGGCCGGGCGGCGGCCTCGTCTCTCTTGTTCCGGCGCCGCGTGGTCAGCGCGGCCGCCGCAGCGGGAGCAGGCCCCGGCGGCGGCGGGGCCCGGCCCGGCCCGGCCCCTCCCGGCCCCGCCATGTGGTTCATCTACGCCTTGAGCTGGCTCTCCCTGCTCATCCAGGTGGCCTTCGTCACCCTGGCGATCGGTGAGCCCGCCGACGGGGGTTTGCCGGGACTCTCGGGGGGGCGGCGGTTGGGGGGGGGGGGGGGATGCGGGTCTGGGCCCAGCCGCAGGTTTCTCACGGGGGGGTTGTCGCGATAAGTCGTGTGTTTCTCGCTACGGGGGTGGCTCCAGGGAGGGGGGTAGCCTGGGCTGCTCTTGGCACCCGGTTCCAGCAGCTCCCGGCGGTCCCGGGGTGCTCCAGAGTTTGGGGGGGGGGGGTCCCATGGACACCCCTGCGGCCTCTGGGTGCCCCTGAGGTCTGGTGGAAGCCCCAGAGTTCTTGTGGAAGCCTCAGAGTTTGGGAGGGTCCCACGCGTGTCTCCAAGGCCCCCGAAGTCC
The DNA here is from genome assembly GCF_018691265.1 of Tyto alba. NCBI lineage: Eukaryota > Metazoa > Chordata > Aves > Strigiformes > Tytonidae > Tyto > Tyto alba. Next base: position 55,753,277 of record NW_024881327.1, read on the forward strand.
TGTGGAAGCTTCAGAGTTTGGGGGGGGAGGGGGGTCCCATGGGTGCTCCTGAGGCCTCTGGGTGCCCCCGAAGTCCTATGGAAGCCTCAGAGTCTGAGGGTGTCCCATGGGTGCCCCCCAAGGTTCCATGGAATCCCCAGAGTTTGGGGGGGTCCCATAGGGGCCCCCGAGGCCTCTGTGTGTTCCCAAGATCCTGTGGAAGCCCCAGAGTTTTGGGAGTTTCCCATGGGTGTCCCCAAGGCCCCCGAAGTCCTGTGGAAGCCCCGAAGTTTGGGGGGGTCCCGTGGGTGTCCCCAAGGCTCTGTGGAAGCTCTAGAGTTTTGGGGGAGGGGGGTCCCTCGGGTGTCCCCAAGCCCCCCCGAAGTTTTGTGGAAGCCCCAGAGTTTGGGGGAGTCCCACGGGTGCCCCTGAGGTCCTGTGGAACTCCCAGAGTTTGGGAGTTTCCCATGGGTGTCCCCAAGGCCCCCGAAGTCCTGTGGAAGCCCCGAAGTTTGGGGGGGTCTCGTGGGTGTCCCCAAGGCCCTGTGGAAGCTCTAGAGTTTTGAGGGAGGGGGGTCCCTCGGGTGTCCCCAAGGCCCCCGAAGTTTTGTGGAAGCCCCAGAGTTTGGGGGAGTCCCACGGGTGCCCCTGAGGTCCTGTGGAACTCCCAGAGTTTGGGAGGGTCCCACGCGTGTCCCCAAGGCCCCCGAAGTCCTGTGGAAGCCCCGGAGTTTGGGGGGGTCTCGTGGGTGTCCCCAAGGCTCTGTGGAAGCTTTAGAGTTTTGGGGGAGGGGGGTCCCTCGGGTGTCCCCAAGCCCCCCGAAGTTTTGTGGAAGCCCCAGAGTTTGGGGGAGTCCCACGGGTGCCCCTGAGGTCCTGTGGAACTCCCAGAGTTTGGGAGCTTCCCATGGGTGTCCCCAAGGCCCCCGAAGTCCTGTGGAAGCCCCGGAGTTTGGGGGTTCCCTGGGTACCCCTGCGAGTTGCGGGGGGGGGGTGTGGGGTGGGTGGGGTGTGTGTGTCACCCCCTGCCCTTCTGTCCCTCCGGGGCGCTGGGGCTGAGCCGGCCGTTCCTCCCGCAGCCGCCGGGCTGTACTACCTGGCGGAGCTGATCGAGGAGTACACGGTTGTCACGCGGAGGATCATCAAATACATGATCTGGGTAAGTTTCCCTGTCGCTCCCCACCAAAAATCACGCCCCCCCCGGGGCAGCAGCCGTGGCACGGGATGGAGGGAACCGGCACTTGGGAGGCTCCTGCTGCCCCGAGACGGCTCCGGCTCCTGAGGAAGGAGGTTGGCAGAGGCTGCTTCAATCAGCCCCTCGCTTAACGGGGGGCTGGCGGGGGGGTGATAACCCCTCCTGGGCGACACCTGCGTCCCTCCCCCTCGGCTGGGGAAACTTGAGGGGCAGCCGCGGCGCGTCCCACCCTTGCCCACAGCAAGGTGGGATTCCCGTTTGGGGGAGCCGGCGCCGAGCGGGAGGTGCGTGGGGAGATGAGGTGCTGGCAGAGCCTCGAAATCCCCGTGATGGCGGCCGGGTTCCCGCACCCCCGTGTTTGCCCCGGGCAACCCCCGCCTCCCCGCTTCTCTCTTCCAGTTCTCCTCGGCCGTGCTGGTCGGCCTCTACCTCTTTGAACACTTTCCCGGTTTCATGGTGGGCGTGGGGCTCTTCACCAACCTGGTTTACTTCGGGTTGCTGCAGACCTTCCCCTTCATCGTCCTGACGTCCTCCAATTTCATCCTGTCCTGCGGTGAGTGGGCGCTGGGGCTGGGGGGGGGGGGGCGCGTCCCCTCCCTCACCAGCCGGGCTCTGGGTGGCAGCAAAGGTTTGGGGTTTGCTGTTGGCCGCCCCCGTGGCTTCTTTTAAAAGGACTTTGAGCTTTCGTGCGGGGCTTTTTAATTGCGTTTTATGATGTGGCTGTGGTAATTGTGGGCTGGGCCCGGCGGCGTGGCAAGCGCCTTCGGTTCCGTACCCCGGTGCAGAGCCGGGGATGCCGAGATTTCCCGGGCACCCTCTGCTTCACCCTCCAGCCGGTTCTGCTCCAAACTCGCGTGGCAGCGCTGGGGAAACGAGATCCTGGCTGGCCTGAAACTCAGCGTCCTGTTCTGGGCATTCACTGGCTTTTGGTAAAGAACCAAAGGGTTTTGAAGCAAACTTTAAAAACGCAGCGTGAGGTAATTACAGCCTGATGTCAGGCAGGGCTGCGCGGGACGGTGCGTGTGCGTCATCGTCGGGGGAGCTGGTGTGTAGAGAAAGAAAAGCTTTGAGACAAAAGTCCACAGTTAACATGGAAATTTGTCAGCTTTGCGGCAGAAAGCCCTGTTAGAAAAGTGCGTTGCTGAGCTTAAATCAGGATTTTTTTTTTTTTTTTTTTTTTTTTAATTTTTCCCATTTGCCTCCTGGCTGGTGGGCGCAGCTAATTAGGGGGCTTGAATTAGCAGCACCTCTGTTTTGGCCACAGCAGCCAGCTCACTCGTCTGTCTGCCACGAGCAGCCCAAGCCACGTCGCGGGCTGAACCCGGGAGGAGCTCTGCTGCCGGGGCTGGGCTGGGGGACCAGTTGCTCTGCCAATTAAACTGGTTTTTGGTTTCCTCCCACTGTGAGTTGCCGAGTCCCCTACATATTTTAGTGTCCTGTGCACAGATCTGACTTCACATCCCTGGTCCGAGTGATTTGCAGTGACACCTTAAGTAACAAATTTCTTCCAGCATGGAGCCCTTTAGCCTGCCTACGACTAAAACACCTTTGCTTCTCGGAGCATCCACGTGGGCAGGATTTTAGCCGCTACTTGAAAAGGAGCGTAGCTCTCCCGTGGTGTGTGGGTCAGGAGCTGCGTTTCCTGGCAGAGCCGGGTTCTTCTGGATCTTCAGTGACGTCCTCAGGCCGGAGAGGACGATAAAGCCGCGTTTTGTGTCGGGGCTGTCTCTTCCTGGGGCTCTCCTGGGCTGGGGCTGCTGTCTTGGCATCTTAACTAAAAAGCGAAAGAAGCTCCGCTTCCCGCCTCTTAAGAGCGAAACGGTGTTTTTCGTTGCCGAGGACAGCGTTAATCCTGCTGTCCTGGCCACATTTCAGCTTGACTTGGTTTACAGATGGCAGAAGAGCTGCTCTCCACAGCAGCTCTCGGGGACTTGGGTTTTTTTTTTTTTTTTTCACTGCTTCTCTCAGCGCTGCACAGCATTAGCAGGTGTCAGGCTGGGCTCTCCAGGGTGCCCTCGGGGACACGGGACTCGGCCAGGGCTGTGGAGAGGCACAAACTGGGGCTGGGATGGGGATGCTCTGGCTGCTCAACACCCCTTTCTCACTAGATGCGTGAAAATATTTTAGCGGCGGGGAGGAGCTGTTCCTCGCAGGGCAGGCAGTGGAGGTGGTTTGTCCTCTTCAGTTTCTTCCAGGCTGGAGACTGACTGTGCTGTGTTTTTCTTTGGCAGTGCTGGTTATATTCAATCACTACTTAGCGTTCCAGTACTTCGCTGAGGAGTATTACCTGTTCTCTGAGGTGAGAGACCTTTGGGAAAGAGTCAATCTGTGTTTTTCCAGCCGGCGTGGAGCTGCTGGTGGGAGGAGGGAAGAGGAAAATGTCATTTTTTCAGTCAGCAGTAAGACACACCAAGAATATTTTTCACAGACCTTCCCTAGGGGTTCCCGTGCTTGTTCCCTCAGAAGTCCCAGGGAAGCTGCAGTGTCTTTTCTTGACTGTGGGCTTGGGGCTTTCTCAGCCAGCTGAAGGGCAGAAAAAATACTGAATCTTAAGCACAGATAGTTTTTTTTTTTTTTTTCTCTGAAATGCTGAGAACTAGGAAAAGTAGACAATATTTTTTTAAAATGTTTTTGTACGAGCTAACCACAATTCACTTCCCTTTCGGAATAATTGCTCCTCGTTATTTTTATGCCTCTGATGTGCTAATCCCTCTGTGTCACCATCCTCACACCTGCCCGGACGAAGGCCCAGATCCACCAAGGGGCTTGTTTTGGGCCCGACAGTAGCTGCCACTTAGTGCAAATTTTAAAAAGAAATGGAAAAAAACCTCCACCAAAATAAAAAAAAAAACAAAACAAAACACCACCCAGCCACCTTCTGATGAAGTTTAACGTTCCTCCAGTGTTTGTGTGCAGGAGGAGGCTGGTGTGGCAGCTCGACACCTCTTCCCCTCTCCCCAGAGCGCTGACTCCTGCGTCCCACCCCGGGGCGGGAGGAGAGGTCTGGGTCTCGGGTGTGAAGAGGATTTAATTAGTCATAAGGGCACAGCCAATTTCCTGGTGTTTTTTTTTTTTAATTGCAGTCTTTAAAATTCTGGGGTTTGGGAGCAGGCAGGGTTTTCCGGACAGGAGCGAGGGCTTTTCCTGTGTGCCCTGTCCTTCTGTGGAAGGTGCTGGGTGAATTTTATCCCCTTAGCTTCGCAGGACGAGGCTGTCTCAGCACCTAAGAGACTTGGGAAAAGTTGCGTTGCCGTTCTCCCCCTTCGGTGCCCTTTCCCTCGAGGGGTTCAGGTAGAAACTTGGGGTGTATTGTAGGGAGGTGCAGCTGGGGCTGGGGCAGGGCTGGCGGGCGTCAGCCCGGACAGCAGTCAGCGTGTTGAAGGCCTCTGAGCGCGTTGCAGCTCTGCTCTCACCGCCTTTGCTCTGCCCGCAGGTTCTCGCCTACTTCACCTTTTGCCTGTGGTTAATCCCTTTTGCATTTTTCGTCTCCCTGTCGGCTGGAGAAAACGTCCTGCCTTCCACGGTGCAGCCTGGAGGTGAGGCCTGGGCTGGTGTCTGACAGGGGCTGTGCTCAGCACCCCCGTTCCCTCTGCACAGAAGGGGTAAACCCTCCCAAAAAAACGAGGCAGGAAAAGGGGGGGGGGGGCGAGCAGAGTGGAGGGCTCTTCCTGCATCTCTCCCGTGGCGTTCCTCAGCCTCTCCCCACGGCTGAAGGAAAGGCAGCTCAGGATTTGGGCTCCCTGTCAGTGGCTTCTGCGCTTTAAAAGCGGCTCAAGCCTCACCCTGAGATCGGATGCCCCGCGCCAGGGCTCACCGGGTCAGCGGGTTTGCGTTTGATCGGCCTTCCCTCCTCTCCGCAGACGACGTGGTCTCCAACTACTTCACCAAAGGGAAGAGGGGCAAGCGCTCCGGTATCCTCCTCATCTTCTCTTTCATCAAGGAGGCCATCCTGCCCAGCCGACAGAAGATTTACTGAGCCCCGGCTGCGGTGAGGGAGCAGGGCAGACCCAGACTGTGCCGCGGGCTGCGAGGCAGCGCCGCCCCCCAGGCCTCGCTCCAGCCCTCCCCCGTTGTCTCTCGACGGGATTTTTCTGGGATGGGATAAACTGGGCGATGGCCGGAGGTGCCAGCAGCGCTGGACAGGGGGCTCGCGCCTTTTTATTCCAGCTCCGATGATCCCCCGCCCCGGGGGCTGTGTGCAGGAAGGATGTTTGGCTCCAGGTGAGGGACCTGGGAGCTGCTGTCACCTGCTGGGGTTTAAAAGCCGGGAGTTTTGCACGTGGTGTAGTTTGGCCGTGGGGGAAACGGTTCCCTTGGCGCGGCAGCGGAACGTGCTCGACGTTTAACTGAGGTTTACACAGAGCCATTAATTAAAAAAACAAAAAAAAAAAACCCAAACCAAGTCACCAAACTGTTGAACTCCTGCATATTCCCGCTGGGAGCCTGCCAGCGCTGGAGGATGCTGGCGTCCCCCCGAGTCTGGAAGGACTCAGCGTAGCTTTTTGTTTGATTTTAATGTTGGGAATACCCATTTTCCTCTGGTTTTGCCCGGTGCGGCCCCGCGAAGCCGTTTCACGGAGGGCGATTCTCGGCTTCCCGTGGGTGTCGTCTGCTCGCCCTCCCCAGCGCTGCTGAACTCGCCGGGCCTCCCTCCTTTCCTAGAGGGGGATAAAAAAAAAAAAAAATTATCACACTGAGGAGGAGAACCCTTTGTTCTTGGTTCTTGTAATCGTAAAAAACCCACCTTTTTCTCCTCTTTCCTGCTTCGTTCAGCCTGTGCCAGAACTAGATCTCCCCGTGCCCGCCCGGAGCCGGGGCCGCGCGCGGCTGTAGCGCAGGATTGCCCCGGCAGCGTGGTTTCACGATTCAGGAAGGCTTTTTGAGGCGTTTCTGAGGAAAGTGGCACATTTTTTTTTTCCCCTCCCAGCCAGTTCTGGCTGAAGGCGAAGGTGAGGCCCGCGGTCCCACCACGCCCCTCCCTGCCCCCCGGGTTTGTTCAGGGCCCCCCCCTCCCCGCTAACGCTGGCGTGTGTTGATGCTGATTTAACAGAAGTGTGGTTTCTGCTGGAGAGCTGCTCCTCTAATAAAGGCTGTAGATGAAGTTCGCCGTATGGGAGAGGCTGGGTGCAGCGTTGGGCTCCCGTGTTGAGTTGGGGGGGGGGGGGGTGTCGCGTGAGGGAACAGCCCCCGGATTATTTTTGATGTTTTTAGAGAAATAGCGGAGGATGAGAGAGTGACGGAGGGGACTAGAGGGCTGCAGGAGGCGCAGCGCAGAGGCTTTGGGAAGCGCCGCTCCCCGGGGGGGGGTCAGCAGGGGGTGCGTGTTTTCAGCGCGGAGCTCTTGGGTATCGGGGTGTCAGAAAAAGGAAGGGAAAAGCACTGGAAGCGAAGCACACGAGAAGGGGCGAGGGCACGGGTGGGAGAAAACCCATCGGCCTGGCCCGGAGCGCCGGGAAGCTGCTGGAAAAGCGGCTCCCCAGCTCGGGTGCCGTGCTGTAATTCTGCTTCAAGGCCCCGGGGTGGGGGACACCGGGCCTGCGCGCCGTCCCCTGCTTTTCCTCCCTTCCCTGACAGCGTTAAAACTGCGGCTGAAAAGAAAAAAAAAATAACTTTCCAGCCGCGGAGGAGGGATGCGGAGCTCCTGGATGTGTGTTCGCAGCTCGCCTCGGGTGCAGCCAGATGGGCCAGGGTGGGCGAGGTGAAACCCCCCCCCCTCGGGCTGGGGCTGCGTGATGTGTGGGGCAGGGCCGCTCGCCGGGCTCGGGTCGGGGTTTAAATTCCGTTTTATCCCTGTGGATGTGACACGGGAGGGATGGAAAACTCCGTGAGAGCCGTCACTGCCGCGGCGGGGAGAGCCGGGCGGGGTGGAGGGCTTCAGGGAGTCCTGAGCCAGCGGGTAGGATGGCAGCGGGGAAGATCAGTCGCCTTAATGTCCCTTCTGCCCAGCCTTTTTAATCCTCATTTTCCCGTTCACTTCGCCAGAAAGCGAGGGTAGATTACTTTGTGTTTTTTTCCCAGATGACAAGTCCGTTTTTCCTGACTACTGCTTGTGATCACCGGGTGTTTTAAGATGTTAGTGACACGCTTACCTGAATCTGGTTCAGCTCAAAGAAAAGTGGCGGAACCAGATGATAGCGAGTGAAACCCTATAAATATTTAAAAGGCAGGCATCAGAAAAATCCCCCCTGCGTGGGGAGAAGGTAACGCCACGAGGGCTCTGCTCGGCTCCTGCTCTAAGCAGGGAGGGTTGGCTCCTGGAAACGCGCCCGGCGTGGGTCAAAATACCCCGTTCCTTGCCCCGAGACATGGGGACGCCGGGAAATCTGGGGAATTAAGATATATAATCCCTCGTTATTCACGGGGACGAGGCAAGGGCGCTCCGGAGTCCGCCCGCAGAGGGTTTGCGGGAAGCTCCGGCTTCCAAAGAAGCGTGAGTTACCGCGTTGATGAAGGATTTAAAAGTCCCGTAGGTGAGCAGGTGCGTCTCTGCCGGCTCGGAGCTCTCCCCCCCCGGCTCGGGGAGGGTGCAGCCCCGGCTCTCCCGTCCCGCGGGAGCGGAGCTGGCATTGATTTTCACGGGCGTTTGGAGGGTGTAATCAGAGGAGAGGAATTCACTCGATACGGAGCGGGCAGCGCGGCGGTGGGAAAGGGCAGGCTGCCGATGAGTAACCGCGCTCGGGCCGCGGCATTTCCCCCCCTGCTCAGCGCCGAGCCGGGGAGGGGGTGACGTCAGCGGGGATCGAAATGCCAGAGCCGGGGGGTGCCGGGTCCCCTTGTGCTGGGAATCACCCCAAAAGCTGGATTTGGAGAAATCCAGCTCCGGCCAGGGAAAGGGGAAGGGCGGGGGCAGCCTCCCAGGGTTTTCCGAACTGGTCCCGGCGGCTCTCGCCTTCTTTTCCAGGAAGAGGATCTGTTCCGCGGGCTGACGTTCATCCGTCAGGCTGGGGAGCTCGTAGGGCTCGCGAGCAGCCTGTCCTTGTCTGCTTTCCACACGGCAGCCCTCAGGTGCCTGGAGAATGGAAAGGCCGGGGTGAGAAACGCTTGGTGATTAGAAAGATAAGCTCCTTGCCTTAAATATTTTAGTTCAAGTTACCTACGCTCTTCGAGAAGGAGAAAGAAGATGTGTTTTAAAACAAAACAAAACAAAAAAAAAAGCAGAGGGATGGAGTGCTGGCACAGCAGCCTGTCCTGGCTGTCCTTGGGGAGCGGGGGGGCCGCCGGTGCCCCGGGAGGGGACCTGTCCCCTCCTCGGCTGCGGAGGAGACCGCTCGCCCTTTGAGGCCGCCGCGTTCCTGGCGCGTCCGTGTTCCTTGGGGCTGTTCGCTCTGACCCCAGACAGCTCTTTTAATTGTTGCAAAAAGGCATCGTGAGGTCGTTGGCTGGAAGCGGAAGGTGCGTAAATCCAGACTGCAACTGAGGCGTCTGTTCTTGATGGGGAGGGTAATTAACTCCTGGAAGGAGCTGCAGCCCCGGGAGCAGCCGCAGTCCCGGCTGCTCCCGCCTGCGCTTTTGCACAATTGAATAAACTATTTAGGGAAAGAAAAAAACAAACAAAAAAAAAACCCCCAAATGGTCCTGCCTGCATCCTGCCTGTCCCCCAGGGTTGAGCAGCCCTGGCTCAGCCTTCTGTAGGGGGTGCCAGATGTACGTGCCTGCTTCTATAGGGGCCTCACCCCTCCCCGTAAGTGACCGGCAGCACAAACCTGCCCTGACCCCCTCTGCGTCCCCGCGGCATCCTCCAAAGGGAGGGGTGGCCCCTCCGCCCGGGGAAGGGACACTTGAGGACCCACCAGCCTCTCCGGCACGTGGCTTTCCCCCCCCTCCCCAAAACCCCACGCTGGGGCGATGGTGGTGGAGCCCTTTTCTCCTGGGTTTTAGCCCGGACCCGGCCCGTCCTCCCTGCTGCGAGTTCTGAACCCGAGCTATGCGGGTTTATCTGCACTAAAACCAGCCCCGAGAGGAGACGGGGGGGGGGGGGGTTGCCCCCGGCTAATTAAGCACCTGGTGCAAGGCAGGAGGATGCTCTCTCGCTTGCTCTGCCCCTGCCCGGCAGCTCCTGCCCGCAACAAGGCAGCCGAGCTGCAGAAACCACAATTAAATTCATGTTTTTGTGGCTCTTTGGATTTAAAAGGAACAGCTGGGGCTTGAAAGCTCCTCGGGACTGACGGGGGGGGGGTTTGGGAGCGGCCCCAGAGCTCCTCCTCCGGAGCAGCAAATTTTGGGGAGCAGCTTGAGGGGAAACCCCATCTCCTGCTGACCCCAGTGCTTAAGAGCACCAGCCCTTGGAGTGACTAAGGGTCTGCCGGCTCCCTGGGGACCCCAGCCTCAGAGCTGCGTGCCTGGGGGGACCGTTCACCCCCTGAGCTGGGTGTCGGGGTACGTGGGGGGGGGAGCATGGAGCCAACTGGGAGCCCAGGAACGCTGGGCCTGATCCCCAAGCGACGTGCTGGCAGTTTGGGGGAGCCCCATCCCACAGCTGTGGCTGCAGAGTGTGGCCCCACGAGCCCTCCCCGGGGCTGGACCCCCCTCCTGCTGAGATGGGGCTCTCCCGGCGGGGGCTGCCTGTGGAATTGGGGGGGGGGGGGTGTGTGTGTTAATGGCAAACCCGAGAGCTTCACGGGTCTGGGGGTTTTGCCTTGCCACGTTACGCGCAGCCCTGCCCGGCTGCTGGGCACCCTAGGGTGGCAGGAGGGTGGGTGCCCCGCTCCGGGTGGGGTGGGGGGGGGGGTCTCTTGCCAGGACCAGTTTGCAGCAGCTCCAGTGCCATCCCCAGCCCTGTCCCACTGTGCCACCCCCTCGCCCAGCAAGACGTGCCCCTCTGGTGACATTGCAGCTGGGGGGGGGGACACACACCCGGTGCCACCTCTTTTTAATTAAAACACGAGAGGATGGGAGCTGCTGGAAGATGAGGGTGAGAGCTTGCAGCAGCCGTCTCCGCCAAGTAAAGGGCAGTGGGGGGGGGGGGGCTCTACCCCAGCCCCCCCCTGCCCCCGGCCGGGCGGGTGAAGGGCCGGGTCCTGGGGAGACCACCCACCGCCCGGGGTCGGAACGGGACCCCGTCCCCGCTCCCTGGTGAGCAGCTGGACGGAGCCGTGTCGACGTCCTTGTCCCCTGGGGAGAGACAGACAGACAGACAGACGGGGAGATGTGAAGCGGGGTGGGAGCGAGCGCCAAGAGCCCGCGGGGACGCGGGCCATCGCCCGGGAGCTTGTCACCGGGACCGGTGACGGGAAGGGACCGCGGAGCATCAGCGGGGACAAGCGTGGGTGTCACCTCTGCGCCGGCCCCCGCGGGTGTTCTCATAGCAGGGTGACCCAGCACAAGCCCCCCCCCTTCACCCCCCAACCTGCTCCGTACCAGCACCCGGCCTCCCCGCAGCCCCAGCATCCTCACGGTCCTGCTGGGGGGGGCCGGGGGGGCCCAGGGTGGCATCCAGCGCCCGGCGCCGGCGCTGCAAGATGAATTCCAGCTGCCCGTCCCTGCCCTTCGCGCTGCTCCGCCGCCCGCTCGCCCTCCTCACGGCACCCTAAGGACCACCCCGCACGGCCACCTCCAGGCACCAGCACCCCCCCCCCCGACGCAGCCCCACGCAGGACGGCTGCAGCTGGGGACGGTGGCGGTGTGTCCCAGCGTGATGGCCCGGGGTGGGGTGGGGGGGCGTGGGGGGTGTGAGTGGGTGCATATGTGTGTGTCCCCCGCATCGAGCTGGGACGTCGCTGCTCACCAGGATGCCCTGCAGCTCCAGCACCGCGCTCCTCCGCTTACTAGCCGCCGGACCCTGCGGGAGGGGGTGGGAGGAGATGCGGCCGCATCCTGCCTGCGCTCCCCACACCCACTCCCGGGGGTCCCCGGGGACACCCCACCACCACCACCACCACCTCCACGGGATGGGGGTGTCTGGCAGCGGCCAAGCCCAGGTCGCTGCCCACCTGCTCCGGGGGCCCCCGCTCCTTCGCGGGCCGCAGGACCACCCCGTTCTTTATCCGCTCCATCATCTCCTGCACGGCCCGAGCTTTAACGTCGTCGGCTCCTGGCTGGCCTGCGCGGGGAGCGCCGTGCTGAGACCCCACGCGCTCGTGACAGGGCTCGGTCCCTGCTGCAGGTGGGGAGGTGCCACCTCCCCGCAGCTCCCCCCGTACCCGGGGTCCCTCCCACGAGCCCAAACCCAACTGTGACCCAGGATACGACCCTGATCTTCCACCCGTGCCGGGCAGTACAGGGGTGCCAGGACCCTTTGGGGAGCAGGGGGGGCTGGGAGGGCGCTCGGCACCCCACAACAGGACCTTGGACATTTTGGGGTGGATGGGAGATGCCTGGACCAGTGTGGCGCTGGCAAAGCCGATGAAGCCCCATCCTCCCAGTGCCCAGGGGCCCTCCCGTGGCCACGGCACTGCTGGGGAGCCCCCCACCACGGCACTGGGACCCCCCCCCGGGTTGCAGCGGGGCAGCCGGGGCGGGGGGGACACGACACTTACTGTGCTGCAGCTTTGCCAGCCCCTTCCTCTGCCTGATTGCCGAGAGCGGGCTGGAAGGGAGAGGGGAGGTGAGAGCCTGGCCGAGCTGCACCCCCCCAAAAAGCCAGGCGCAATGCCCAGTGTGCCCACCACCATCTCTGAGCCAGGCACACCTCATCTTCCCCAAAATCCCATGGGGGGGGCTGGCCCCCACCCCGCACCCTGCCCCTCCTGCCGGGGACGATGCTGGGGCACGGCTCGGGGACAGCCTGGCACGGCGGGCGAGAGCGATGGGGTGGGGCAGGGAGAAGGTTTTGCCCCCCCGCCCCAACCCGGCTTATTTGCTCCGGCAGAGACGAGCTGGAAGCCCCGGAGCTGCTTTCCAGAGGTGAGCGGGCGCTGCCCGTCCGTGTCACTTACTCCACGGGGACGGTGGGCGCGGGCGGTGGCAGCGGCGGTGGCGGCGGCGGCGCGGGCGCAGCCGGCTCGGGGGGCGACGGGTCCTGGGCCAGCTTCTCCTGCAGCCACCCCACTGCAAAGGGGGGTGCGGTTGGGGCTGTGTTGGGGAGCCTGGTCCCCCCCCCCCCGCCTCCCACCCCAGGCGGCACCGTGGGCAGCCCCCCCCGCGCGGGGAAGCCACCCACCTTCCTCCTCCAACCCCGCCAGCCGCCCCTCGGCCTCCCCCAGCCTCTTCCTCAGCTGCTGGTTCTCATCCTCCGCCGCGGCCAGGGCAGCTCGGGCCACTTCCAGCTCCTCCGGCTCCGGCCGCCTCCCCAGTTGCTCCTCCAGCTCCTTCACCTGCGGGAGAGTTGGGGCGGGGGGGGGAAGCTGGGTGCAGCCCAGGAGCTGGGGACCCCCCCCCCCCCCACCACCACCCACCTCCACCCGGTGCCATCCCTGCTAGGGGCGTGGATGCTGCGCAGCCCCACGAATTGGCCGTTTGCGAGGAACTTCCAGTTAATTTTAAGGCAAGTCTCGGCTGGGTGATGGCAGCCAGGTGGGCTGGGGGGGGGGGTGTGTGTGCTAGCCGTGGGGGGGGGAATCAGGTAACTGAAGGGGTGAATGCCTCAAACATTCATCAGGGCGCATGGAAGGGTGCGCAGCTCCCCTCCCTTGAGGCTGTGTGGCCAAATTCCTTAGATAAGCCTGAAAGGGAGGAGATGCAGACTGAGGAAAACCGTATGTTGGGCTAAAAGATCAATAAGAGAGAGAAAATGGATAACGGCCCAAGAGGCAAAAACTGAGGAAAAAATAAAAGTGGTAGGGGGGAGCACGACCACTGACTCAGCCCCCTCAACACACGCACAGAACCCACACTCCACCTTTCCCTCGTCTCTCATGGAATACCTGCCTCTCTCGGTCAAGTATGCAAATCAGCTGATAAAATTAACTTTAAAAGGCAACAGAAAACTTTGCCTGCGGTGCACCCACTACCCAAGATTATTGGATCTGAGACAATGCTGGAACCTGGGTGGTGATCTGGATTCTTTGACTCCATTTCCTTTTCCTTTTCCTTTTCCATTTCCTTTTCCTTTTCCTTTTCCATTTCCTTTTCCTTTCCTCTTTCCTTTCCTTTCCTTTCCTTTCCTTTCCTTTCCTTTCCTTTCCTTTCCTTTCCTTTCCTTTCCTTTCCTTTCCTTTCCTTTCCTTTCCTTTCCTTTTCCTTTCCTTTCCTTTCCTTTCCTTTCCTTTCCTTTCCTTTCCTTTCCTTTCCTTTCCTTTCCTTTCCTTTCCTTCTTTCCGATTTATCAGTAAGAGACCACATCTCTTCCTATCCTTTTCCAAGTTTAAGTTGTTTCTACCACAAGTAAAACAATTTAGCTGGTCGTTTGGTGTCGTTTCAACCTTAGTTTAACCTGAGGGGATCACAGAACCTTTACAGCTCCCTGGGCTCCCAGTCTGGATTGGACCATGGGGACGTGGTAGCCCAGTTGTGGGACCTTCATGGAAAAACCAACCTCTCCGGGCTTGGCACAGCACGGGATGGGCATCGAGGGGGTGATGGAGGGGGGTCTGATCCTGCTCGCAGCCCGTTCCCACACCCAGGGGAACCCACTGCCGGCTGTGGAGCTGGTGTGGGCCCCCCCCCCCCGCCCCACCCTGTGTCACCCACCCTCGGGGACGGCTCCTCACCCGCTGCTGCTGGTGCTGCCGGGCCTCCTCCAGCGCCCGCGTCAGGCGTCCCACCTCCTGCAGAGCTGCCAGCAGCTGGGCGCTGGGCCCCGCGCTCTGCAGCAGGATCGTGCTCTGCCTGTTCGCCTCCTTCTTTTGCACCAGCATCTGCCCACGGGCACGGGGAAAGGGGGCGGGGGGGGGGGGGGTGTCAGGGAGGGATCAAGCCCCCAGGCTCACCCCGGTGAGAGAAAAACTTTTTTCCAGGGAGGTTGGGAGCAAAACTCATCCGACTTCATCCCAGGGGACCGCAACGGGGGCCCGGGAGCGTCCCCATCCCCTCAGGACCCAGGGCTAAGGTTTTGTGGGTTAAGTGGGCTCAGCTTTGGGGGGGTTTGCACTGAGAGCAAGCTCTCCTGCTCTCCCACCCCTGTGGGTGCCTGTCCCCCCCCCCCGCCTCGGCACCCATGGGCAGGGTGACCCCGGACCCGGCCGAACCTCATGGGCGAAGGCTTCGGCGTGCAGGCGCAGGTCCTGCTCCAGCTCCAGCTGCTGCACCGCCTCGCAGTAATCCTGGGTGACAATCTGGGACACTGCCGGGGAGAACGGGGGGCTCGGGGCGGGGGGGGGCACTGGCATAGGGAGTGGGGGGGGGGGGAGGGGGTGCGTGCCCACCCCGGGGAGGTGGCGGGGGGGGCTCCACACCGTCACCTCCCACGGACGGGGCCGCCCGCGTCGCAGCAAACCGCCTGCAGCCCCCAGTGCTGCACCATTGCCTGGGGTTTCACCGGGCTGGGAGGCACTGGTGGCACCGGTGGTGGCACCGGTGGTGGCACCGGTGGTGGCACTGGTGGCACCGGGGACCTGCCCGCTGACCCAGCACCCAACTCACCTCTCTTGAAGGACTTCAGCGCCCGCTGGCTGGTGCCCAGGGCTGCTCGCAGGCGCTGCTGCTCCCTCCGCCCCATCTCCAGCTGCAGCAGGACAAGCCCCCCCCCCCTCCTCCTCCTCAGCCCCGGGTTCAACCCGGGGGGGCGGGGGGGTCCCACCGTGCCCATCCCACCCCCCAAGGCATCAGGGAGACAGCGTGGGGCTGCAGAGGGGGATCTACCCCCCCAAAAAAAATACCAGTCCTGAGCTCAGCAAGGAGCTGCAAGGATGAGCTGGGGAAGGAGGGGAACAGGGAGGGTGATGAAGGGGGACTCTGTTTTGGAAAGGGGGGGGGGGGGGGTCCTGCTCATCTGGGGTGTCCCCGTGGGGGTCCCCAGGATGGTACCTGGTCCTGTAGGTCGTGGTTCTGCCTCTCCAGCTCCTGGACCTGGATGGTGAGGTCCTTCCGCTGCGCCAGCAGCCAGGAGATCTTCTCCTGCAGGTCTGGGGGCAAAGCGGGGAGCGAGGGGGGGGGGAAAAGCGGGGGGGGGGGGGGGGGGGGGGGAAGGGGGGGACAAAGCGTGGGAAAGGGGAATGCAGCCCTCCCAGAGCTGGTCCTTGAGGATGAGGCTGGTGGGGCTCCAGCAACCCCCCTTCCCAGGTCACCCCGGTCCTGGCCATGTCACCAGTGACCCTTGGGGGGGGGGGGGGGCGGTGCTGGGGTGCATCCCCCCCGAGCAGTGCAGCTCTCCCAAGGGGGCATCCCCCAGGGGGGCGTCCCCAGGACACACACCACCACCACCCCCCCCCCCAGGTAGCGACGAGGGAAAACAGGCTGGGAAAGGGGGAAGCGGGAGCAGCGGCGCTTTCATTTCACTTTTTTTCGTTTGGTTTCAGTCTCATTTTCTCCCCCGCTCCCCGGAACAAGGCCCAGGCGCAGCTGAAAATAGGGCTGAGCCGGAATTTGGGGACCCCTGCCCCCCCACACACACCCCCCTCCCCCCCCCCCCCCCCCCCCCAAGCCTGGCTCACCCTTGAGCTGCTGCCCATAGCACTGGGCAGGGTCGGGGTCCTCCTCGGGGGGCACCTCCTCGGGCAGGGCCAGGGGGGCCGGGGGGGCCAGGCTGAGCCGCTTCAGTTGGTTGTTCTCCTGCTTCACCTGGGGTGCAAAGGAGACCCCCCCACACACACCCCACCCCCCCCGCCCCAACCAGCATCGGGGTTTCTACTGCACCCACCAAGCTGGGTGTGCTGGGGTGGGGGGGGATGCAGCCGGCACCTTTGCACCCACAGCGAGGGGTGGTGGGCATCGGGGTGCTGGGTTGGGGGGGGGGCAGGGGGGGGGCACACTGCCCATCCCTACCTGAGCTGCGTAAGCTTCAGCTCGCTGCCGGCACGTCCTCTCGACCTCAAACTCCGTCTCCAGCGCCGAGAGCTCGGCCAGCAGCACCTGTGACGCTGGGGGGGGGTGTGGGGGGTGTGTGTGTCCAATTCAGGCCCCTCCTCGGCCCTCAGTGCCGGGGGGGGGGGGGCTGGCTGACACCCCCACCCACAGCCACCCCCGCTGAGCAGCTGGCAGAGCCCAGCCAGGTCACCCAGGACCGGTGACGGCCCCCAGCTCTGCACGGCGACAGGGATTTGGATTTTCCCTCTTGGATGTCGCGTCCCCCCCCGCTCCCCGTCCCGGCTGACCCCACCACCCCGTCCAGGGAGGCAGCTGGGGGGGCCGCAGCCGGCCCCAGTCCCCGTACGGGACCGTGCTGGGATGCGACACCGAGCTGGGGCCGGGCTCACCTTGCTCGAGCTCGGCCAGCCGCTCCTCCGCTTCGGCCACCTCCTGGGCGGGGGGCGGGTGCTGCTGGGGGGGAGCGCACGTGGCGTTGTGTTGGCATGGCATTGCGTTGGCATTGGGTTGGCGTTGCATTGGCGTTGTGTTGGCGTTGCATTGGCATTGTATTGGCGTTGCGTTGGCGTTGCGTTGGCATTGCATTGGCGTTGCATTGGCATTGCATTGGCATTGCATTGGCGTTGCATTGGCGTTGCATTGGCGTTGCATTGGCATTGCATTGGCATTGCATTGGCGTTGCGTTGGCGTTGCGTTGGCATTGCATTGGCGTTGCATTGGCATTGCATTGGTGTTGCATTGGTGTTGCATTGGCGTTGCATTGGCGTTGCATTGGCGTTGTATTGGCGTTGCACTGGCATTGCATTGGCATTGCGTTGGCATTGCATTGGCATTGCATTGGCATTGCATTGGTGTTGCATTGGCGTTGCGTTGGCATTGCGTTGGCATTGCATTGGCATTGCATTGGCGTTGCATTGGCGTTGCGTTGGCGTTGCGTTGGCATTGCATTGGCATTGCATTGGCGTTGCATTGGCGTTGCATTGGCATTGCATTGGTGTTGCATTGGCGTTGCATTGGCATTGCATTGGTGTTGCATTGGCATTGCGTTGGCGTTGCGTTGGCATTGCATTGGCGTTGCATTGGCATTGCATTGGTGTTGCACTGGCGTTGCATTGGCATTGCACTGGCATTGCATTGGCATTGCGTTGGCATTGCATTGGCGTTGCACTGGTGTTGCATTGGCGTTGCATTGGCGTTGCATTGGCATTGCATTGGCGTTGCATTGGCGTTGCACTGGCGTTGCATTGGCGTTGCACTGGCGTTGCATTGGCGTTGCATTGGCGTTGCATTGTCACGGCATTGTGTTCACACGGTGTCCCCAGGTCTCAGTGAGCCCCGAGCCACCCAGCTGCTGCCAGCTGTGCTGGGGACACCGTGACCGTGACACCAGTGACCAGCACCCCGGTGCCATGGCACACGGCCACGGCGGGAGGGGAGGGCACGGGGGGGGACGCCCCCTTCACCACCTCAGAGTTACACGGGCAGGAGGAAGAAATAAAAGAGAAAACGAGCCTGTGAGTGATACCTGCGCCATAGCTGCCTCTTCATCCTCCTCCCCCTCCTCCTCTTCCTCCTCGCTGCTTCCCGACTCCAGGATGGCTGCAGGGGAACCAAAAGCACAGCAGAAGGGTCACCAGTGGGAGGGGATTCAACCCCTTTGCTTTTCTCAGCCTCATCCTGCTCTGCGAGGAGCGGTGCTGAGCACCCCCCCTCCCCGGCCTGGGGGGGGGCTGCCTGTGCCGCTGTGGCCCCCAGAGCCCCGTGTCCCCAGGGATTGTCACGGGGCTGGTGGTCCCCCGTGGTTGGGACTGGGGACCTGCTTCGTCCCCAGGTGCTCTGGGGTCCTTCTGTCTTTCTAGAGGTGGGGGTGGGGGGGTGGGGGGGGGTCGGAACTGGGCGGGGCTGCTCACCCAGCTCCCCCCAGGGCAGCTCCCAGAGGGGCTGTGGTTCCTCTCGGCTGGAATCCAGCACCTGCCCCTGGCCCTTCCCATCACAGACCTAATCCCGTGGGGAATGCGCTCGGGAATCTAAATCTCACACACACACCCCCCCCCCCCCCGATTTGTAACCTTGCCTCGGCTGCTGCACCCTCACACCACCTGCGAGGGCTGGGGGGGTCCCCGTGGGACCCACAGGATGGGCGGGGCGTGCTGCTGAGCAAAGGCTCCGGGACCCCCATTTCGGGACCCCCTCTCCGTGCTGGGACACCTCATATCAGGACCCCCCACATCAGTACCCATGGGCTGGGACCCCCATGCTGGGACCCCCCCATGTCAGGACCCCCATTTTGGGACCCCCATACTGGAACCCCCATACTGGAACCCCCATGCTGGGACCCCCATGCTGGGACCCCCCCTATCAGGACCCCCATTTTGGGACCCTCATACTGGAACCCCCATACTGGAACCCCCATGCTGGGACCCCCACGTCAGGACCCCCCCTATCAGGACCCCCATTTTGGGACCCTCATACTGGAACCCCCATGTCAGGACACCCCATGTCTGGACCCCCATTTTGGGACCCCCATCCTGGGACCCCCATGTTGGCACCCCTGTGCTGGGACCCCCATGCTTGGGACCCCCCCATGTCGGGACCTCCATGTCAGGACCCTCATGTCAGGACCCCCATCCTGGGACCCCCATCCTGGGACCCCTGTGCTGGGAACCCCCCATGTTGAGACCCCCCATGTCAGGACCCCCATGTCAGACCCCCATGTTGGGACCCCCCCACACCGGCACCCCCACACCAGCTGTGGGGCTCAGGCCGTGCAAACAGCCCTGCTTCCCCCGGGGCCTGATTCTGGGCTGATTTCCCAACACACCCCCCACCCCCCCCCCCCCAAGCAAACCTTTCAGCCCACGGCGCCCAGAGGCCACGGTGATGGTCACAGGGGCCACCCCAGCCCACCCGACACCCCGCCGCGCGCAGGGGGACCTTACCTGCGAGCTGCCCAGCACCTTCCCCAGCCTGGGCCATGGCGGTGGGGCTGGAGGCACCCAGCACCCCGAGCTCGGTGGGGTGCCTGCCCCCCCCCCCCCCCCTCCCCACCCACCTTGGGGAAGTGAAACCGCGCAGTGAATCGGCTGCACCGTCATCGCCGGCTACGGTGGGGCTGAGCACCCCGATCCAGGCAGGATTGGTCCAGCCGCGGCAGCAACTGCGCCCTCGGCGGGGATGCAAAGCCAGACCCGGCTGAGCCCCCGGGGCCGGGGTGGGGGGGGGGAGACACGAAGCTGCGCCCCACTAAACCCCCGGCAGGGCTGCAAAGCCAGACCCAGCTGAGCAGGGTGGTTTTTACAGCGGGGGGGGGCCGCGCAGGGCGGAAAGTGCTGGTGCAAAAAGCACGAGGAACCGAAACCGGCTCAGCCCCGGCCACGCGTCGCTTCGACCCAGCGAGATGCTGGAGGCACGGAACCGTTGGGGTGGAAAAAGCCCTTCAAGATTGAGTCCAACTTCAACTCTGACACCGCCGAGCAGCTCTGCAGCAAACGCCCCCCCCCCCCCCCCCCCACCTCACGGCCTTTACACCTCCCACATCATCTTAAAATTGAAAAATGCCGGGGTTTGAGGAGATGCCAGCTCGGGCGGCTTCGGAGCTCTGCCTGCACCGGGCAGCGTGCCCGAGGTCGGGGGGGGGGGGGGATGGACCGGGGGCCCAGGGTGTGGGGGGGAAACGGTGGCGGTGGGGAGCACAAGAGCACACACAGAGGGGGTTTGGTTGGTGACCGCACTGGTTTTATTGAGCAAGAAGGGTTTGTCACTGCGTCGGGATGCCCGGGGCTGAGACCCCGCAGCCCTCCGCGCCCTCCCAGCAGCAAAGCCCACCCGGCCCCACCGGCTTTGGGTGCTCCATAGAGGTTTAGGGGAGGCGAGGCTGCTCCCCCAAAGCCGAGGGGCTCAGCCCTGAGGCTGGGGGGGGGGGGGTCAGAGGGCCGTGCTGGCCGGCCCCTGGCCCGGCGCCGTGGCCTCGCGTGGGTAATACTCAGCCAGGATGCTCTCGGGGATGCGCTTCAGCAGCTGCTTGGGGAAGATGCGCAGGAGCTGCCAGCCGATGTCCAGCGACTCGAAGATGCTCCGGTTCTCGTAGGGGCCTGGGAAGAGATGCGGGTTAGGGGGGTGCAGGAGCCGGGGGGAGACGCTGGGGGTCTGGACCAGTCCCCAAACCCCCCACCCCCCCCCCAGCCGCCTCACCCTGGGTGATGAACTGCTTCTCGAACTTCTGCAGGAACTCCAGGTAGAGCAGGTCGTCGGGCGAGAGCGCTTCTTCCCCCACCACCGCCTTCATCGCCTGCACGTCCTTCCCGATGGCGTAGCAGGCGTACTGCGGGACGGTCAGGACAGACGGACGCTCTGTGCAACCCGCCGGGCAGGCAGAGCAGGGGGAGGCAGCGCGGGTCCCCGTGAGTGTGTGTGTGTGTCCCCACCAACAGCCTTCGCTCGGCCGTTTGCTGCCCAGCTGTGTCACCCCACGCCTCGGGGACACCCCGAGCAGGGCCTCGGTTCGCAGGCACTTTTCAAAGCCCTCCGCTCTCTGCCGCAGCCACAATTATGTATAATTCTGTTCTACAGAATAATATAGGCTGCATGGAAAGAATCCAGCTTGCTGTCAGCCTGGGATTCCCGCAGCAGGCCATGCCACAGCTCTGCCCCCGTTCTGGGGCTTTGCATCCCCTGGACTTCCAACTCTGCCCCACGTCAAGGAGATGCCAAAAAATAATGTCTCAGGCCCATCACGGCCAAGAGCACCAAGATCTCAGCCCCGAGCACGGGGAGGAGGGCTCTGAAGGGACAAATTCCCCAAATTCCCCCCCCTCCCATCATCATCATCATCATCATCCCTTACCAGCTGGTTGGAGACGTCCCCGTGGTCCTTCCTGGTCATGCCCTCCCCGATGGCCGACTTCATCAGGCGGGAGAGGGAGGGCAGCACGTTGATGGGGGGGTAGATCTGCAGGGCAAGAGGGACCCCCCCACACACACAATCACCCGCTGCCAGGCATCCCCGTGTAGGCAAGGGGATCGCTGCCCCCGCTTCGGGCTCCCCCCTTCCCCTGGGCACCCCCCATCTGGGTGCTCCTGGGGGGGGCGGGTCACGGAGCCGGGAAGGGAGCCAGGAACGAACCTGCCTGTTGTGGAGCTGCCGGTCGACGTAAATCTGCCCCTCGGTGATGAAACCTGTCAGGTCGGGGATGGGGTGGGTGATGTCTGGGGGAAAAACAGGGTGGTGTGAGCCCCAAAAGTGCATCTGGCTGCTTGGCCGGGCACGGGACGTGGCTGTGCCCTGTGCCGGGGGGGGGGACCGGAGCCCCAGGGAAGCTGCACCAGCCTGCGGTTGTGAGCAAGAGCCGGTTCCCCCCTCCCCAGGCAGAGAACTGCCCGGTTTCGATTTGCCCATGGGTGCGTGCACCCCCACACCTGCACGCACCCCCCAGGCCTGAGTGCCCCCTCCATCCTTGGGCCTGAAACCAGCACTCTGGTCCAGCTGGGCACAGCCCAGAGGGACGACTTGGAGATAAAAAACAACCCCAAAGCGTCCCAGCGAGCTTCGCTACCGCAATCGATTCCCCCCAAGCTCCCCTGAAACTTGTTCAAACAAAACAGTTTGGCATTTCCCGGCCCTGTGGTTCCCCGGTGCGGGCACAGCGGTGGCACCGCACACCCCGCGGGGACTCCCCTGTCCCCCGGGGCCGCTGACCGTCGTTGGGCATGGTCAGGATGGGGATCTGCGTGATGGAGCCGTTCCTGCCCTCCACGCGCCCGGCCCGCTCGTAGATGGTGGCCAGGTCGGTGTACATGTAGCCGGGGAAGCCGCGGCGGCCGGGCACCTCCTCCCGGGCTGCTGAGACCTGCGGGACGGGGGGGGCTGGCGGGAGTGCTGGGGGGGGGGGCGGGGGGTCAAGCACCCCAAGTAGCCCCAGCACCCCAGGCATCCCGAACGCCCCCAGCACCCTGGGCACCCCGAGCACCCCAGGCATCCTGGGCACCCTGAGCACCGCAAGCAGCCTGGACACCCCAGGCATCCCAAACACCCCAAGGACCCTGGGCACCCCAAGCACCCCCAGCACCCCGGGCACTCTGAGCACCCCAGGCATCCCAAACACTCCCAGCACCCTGGGCACCCTGAGCACCCCCAGCACCCTGAGTGCCCCCAGCACCCCAGGTACTCTGAGCACCCCCAGCACCCTGAGTGCCCCCAGCACCCTAGGCACCTGAAGCACCCTGAGCACCCTGAGCACCCTGGGCACCCTGAGCACCCCCAGCACCCTGAGTGCCCCCAGCACCCCAGGCACTCTGAGCACCCCCAGCACCCTGAGCGCCCCCAGCACCCTGGGCACCTGAAGCACCCTGAGCACCCTGAGCACCCTGGGCACCCTGAGCATCCCCAGCACCCTGAGTGCCCCCAGCACCCCAGGCACCCTGAGCACCCCCAGCACCCTGAGCGCCCCCAGCACCCTGGGCACCTGAAGCACCCTGGGCACCCTGAGCACCCTGGGCACCCTGAGCACCCCCAGCACCCTGAGTGCCCCCAGCACCCCAGGCACTCTGAGCACCCCCAGCACCCTGAGCGCCCCCAGCACCCTGAGCGCCCCCAGCACCCTGGGCACCTGAAGCACCCTGGGCACCCTGAGCACCCCGGGCACCCTGAGCAACCCCAGCACCCTGAGCGCCCCCAGCACCCTGAGCACCCCAGGCATCCCAAACACTCCCAGCACCCTGGGCACCTGCAGCACCCTGGGCACCCTGAGCACCCCAGGCACCTTGAGCATCCCAGGCATCCCAAACACCCCCAGCGCCCTGGGCACCCCGAGCAACCTGGGCACCCTGAGCACCTCAGGCATCCCAAACACCCCCCAAAACCCTGGGCACCCCAAGCACCCCGGGCGTCCTGGACACCCCAAACACCATGTACATCCCAAATATCCCAAGCACCCTGGGCACCCCGGGCATCCCGAGCACCCTGGGTGCACCCCAACAGGGCAGTCCCGATCCTCAGCCACACGGGGAGGACACGGGGGACCGGAGGGACCCCAGGGACAGGCGCTGACCTCCCGCAGGGCCTCGGCGTAGGAGCTCATGTCCGTCAGGATCACCAGCACGTGCTTCTCGCACTGGTAGGCGAGGAACTCAGCCGTGGTCAGGGCCAGGCGGGGGGTTATGATCCGCTCGATCCTGCCAGGGGGACACGGTGGGCACCCCCAAATCCCAATCCCCAACCCCGCAGAGCCGCACGGCCTCCCTGCAGCATGCCAGGCTGTCGGCAGGGGGGACCAGGCACCCGCCCGGGCACCCCACATCTTGGGGTCCCTGAGCTGGGGCCGGGCGATGGCCGGGGAGGAGGAGGAGGAGGAGGAGGGAGGCAGCTGCAGCTCACCCAGGAAGGGATGGGGACCCAAAATCTGGCTGGGTTTGTTGCCAGCAGACCCCTGGACAAATGCCTCAGCCCATCTGAGGGGGGTCCCCCAATCTCACCAAGGGGGTCCCCCAGCCCAGCAGTGCGTGGGACAGTTCAGAGCACAGCCGGCAGAGCCCAGCACCCCCTGCACCCCCACAGTGCCCCTCACTGAACCGCACCAGAGGCTGCTCCCGGTCCCAGCTCAGAGGCAGATTTGGGGGGTGCCAGGAGAGCACATGGAGGAGCCTGAGGGACTCAGCACCGTGCAGGATGGGCCCGTTGCTCAGGGCAGGGCTGGCAGCACCCAGGAGTGGGGCTGGCCCCTGGGGAGTGGGGGGACCCGCAGCCTTTGGGGTTCCCAGGCATGGCAGGACTTTAATGGCTCCCAGCTGCACCCAGCATCATCACCTGCACCTAGATCCACCCGAGATGGATCGAGTCCTCAGTGGGAGGAGAGAAGAAAGGAGAAGGGAAAGGGAAAGGGAAAGGGAAAGGGGAAGAAGGAGAAAGGAGAAGGAGGAGAAGGTGAAGAAGGAGAAGGAGAAAGAGAAGGAGAAGGAGAAGGAGAAGGAGAAGGAGAAGGAGAAGGAGAAGGAGAAGGAGAAGGAGAAGGAGAAGGAGAAGGAGAAGGAGAAGGAGAAGGAGAAGGAGAAGGAGAAGGAGAAGGAGAAGGAGAAGGAGAAGGAGAAGGAGGAGAAAAAAGGAGAAAGAAGGAGAAGGAAGAGAAGGAGAAGGAGAAAGAGAAGGAACAAAAAGAAAGAAGGAGAAGGAGAAGGAGAAGGAGAAGGAGAAGGAGAAGGAGAAGGAGGAGAAAAAAGGAGAAAGAAGGAGAAGGAAGAGAAGGAGAAGGAGAAAGAGAAGGAAAAAAAAGAAAGAAGGAGAAGAAGGAGGAGAAAGGAGGAGGAAGAGAAGGAGAAGAAGGAGAAAGGAGGAGGAGAAGAAGGAGGAAGAAGTGGAAGAAGAGGGGGAGGAGGTGGAGAGCTGCGTGCCGAAGATGTGGGGCTGACTCACGTGGGGTCGTTGGCCAGGTTGAGGAAGAGGCACACGTTCTCCATGGAGCCATTCTCCTCGAAGTCCGACTTGAAGAAGCGAGCCGTCTCCATGTTGACCTGCCCGGGCGGGAGGAGAGGCCGGTCAGCAGGAGTGCGGCGGCTTCGTGGCCGGGGAAACTGAGGCAGGCAGGGGACGAGGCGGTGCAGGGAGGTGGCAGCAAGGCTGCCGACACGTCCCGCGTAATTTGGGGCTCCCCGTGGGCGTCTGGGCTGCCCTGTCCCGGGACCGACTCACCCCCATGGCAGCGAAGACGATGGCGAAGTTGTCCTCGTGGTAGTCCACCACGTCCTTGGACTTCTTCACCAGCCCGGCCTGCCGGCAGATCTGCGCGGCGATCTGCAGCGGGACAGGAGCAGGGGGGCAGCCCAACCATGTCCCTCCCCACCACCACCACGTGGGTGTCCCCCCCCCACCCCAGAGGGGCCACAACGCCCACCCCAGGACCAGGATATGGCCCCCGCAGCAGCGAGGGAGGCAGAGGATGGAGATAAGATAAAAAGGAATCAGCAAAGGACAGAGCAGCCCAGGACAGGCACCAGCACCCCCAGTTGCCCACCCAGCCCGCAGGGTGGGTGCCCCATGGTTGGGGGGGGGGGGAATGGGGCCCCCCCACCCTCAGCCAGCCGTGCCCTCTTGCCGTGGCACAGCACCCGTTGGACTTGACCGTGGTCACCCTCCTCTGTCGCTCCCGATCTGTCAGGGCTGGTTTTCCGTCCCATCGCATCACCGTCTGTGCCGAGGGGGGGGGCATGGAAGGGGGGGGGGGGGGGGGGGGGGGGGCCGGGGCGGTGCTGCCCGTGGATCAGGCTGCTATTTCCAGCACCTCCTGCTTCGCCCACCCGGCACGGCCGCGCTCGTGAGGCCATAGGGTGGTCTGTACCCCCCCCCCCCCCATGGGCTCGGGCACCCCACACCAGCCCAGAGCTCTTCCTCCCCCCCAAGCGCAGCGCTGGGCACAGCGGGGGTTTGCTTTACCCTTTGCTGCGCAGATGGGGAAACCGAGGCACGAGGGAACGCGAGCTTCCCTTCTCCTGCGCGCACCAGCCCAGCACCCTGAGTGGCTGGGAGGGTCGGGGAACACAACAGACACCCCAAAATGTGGGTCCGGCCCCGCAGAGCCGAGCAGGGAGCCAGAGCACAGCAGGGAGAGGAGAGACCAAGAGACAGGCTCCAGCCCTCCCAAATCCCCCTGTGCTGCCTCCTTCATCCTCCTCCTCCTGCTGCCGGGGGGGCACTGAGGGGGCTCAGCACCCCGTGGGGACCCACCTCATTATGGGGGAGACCAGCAGCGGAGAAGATGGGGATCTTCTGGCCCCGGGCGATGCTGTTCATCACATCGATGGGCGAGATCCCAGTCTGGATCATCTCCTCGGGGTAGATGCGGCTGTGGGGGTTGATGGGCTGCCCTGGGACGGGAAAGGGAAATGAGGTGTCTGTGGGGGCACCCCAAAACACCCCGCTTGGTGCTAAAAATTAGGCATGAGGTTCCGGAGCTACGGAGGAAGCACGCTCCTGGACCAGTGCAGCCACCCAGCACCAGCCCCGGGGTGGGACGGGCTCACCAGGCACCACCCCAGCACCCGCACCCCCACTTTGGGGATGGATGGAACCCCCCCGGGAGCTGGGGGCGGGGGAGGAGGGGGAGGGGGGGTTGCTCTGGCCATCAGGACATGGCGTTATCCCCCCCCCCGCCCCGAGACCCTCCGGCATCACCCGCGGCTGGTGGAAGGAGCCGGCAAAGCAAACGCGGCGCCCGGAGCCGTCACCGTTAATGTCCAGGAAATCCTCGGCCAGCACCGCGGGGCCGCTGTCGATGGGTTTGGCGGAGCCGTTGAAGACCCGACCTGTAAGGAGAGAGCTGCTGGTCCTCCGCTGGAACCCGGTAGCCAAGGAGGAGGGCGAGCCAGGCTGGCGGCCAGCCCTGCGAGCCGGCAGCTGCCTGCGCCACGGCCGGAGGGCAGGGATTCCATCCTGCTCCCGGTCCCCAGTGCCGGTGCGTTTCCCTACGAGCCCCCCCCGCGGCGTGAGGGGGCACCCGGGGGCTTCCTGCGGAGTACACCCCGGTTGTGGGGAAACCCAGGAGACGAAGGGCACCCACGGGTGCTGCAGGACATCCCAGCCGCCCCAGAGGGGATGGGGGGTACCGGTGCTGGGGGGGGGGGGGGGGGCTGCGGACACAGCCGGGGGCTGAGGTGTTCCCGTGGCACTGTGTGGGGCAGGGCAGGGAGTGTGTCACCCAAGGTGACACCAAGGGTGTCGCCCAAGGTGACACCACAACCCCCGGGGGGGGGGGGGAAGACACCCGCACACAGGGCCGGGTTCCCAAAAGCCACCCACCATCACCCCCCTCCTTGGGGTCCGTCCCCAGCTCCCATGAAAGGGGGGGGTGGGGGGACGGGACACACCAAAACCCCACCACCACCCCCCCCCGGGTGCGGGGGGAGGGGGGCACAAGTGCTCCCGGCGAGCTACTTCATCACCGTTCGCCCTCATCCTCATCGACCGGCTCCGAGCTGTGGGATCGATGGCAGCGAAGCCGGTGTGCCTGCCCCCCTGCCCCGTACCCCCCCCCCCCTCGGCACACCCCCCCTCCCCGTGCCTCTGCCACCCCTGTGGGACCTTCCCCCGGTCCCCGCCGGGGACCAGGGGAGCATCGGCGTTGTCAGAGCCGATCAAGCTGACGGCGGGGCCGGGGCGCGGGAGCGTGGAGCATGAAAGGTCAGTAGCCTTGGCGCTCGCAGCCGCTTCGTTCGGCACAAAGAGGGGCCGAGGGGAGGCGAGGGGCACCTGGGGGACCCCAGCCTAGTTGGGGGGGGGGGGGGGGAAGAAGGGAAACATCCCACCCCCCTCCCCAAACTGGGGTAGGGAGGGTTGGGGAGCAGCGGGGACAGCTTGGGATGGACTCGGGGGGTTCACACCCTGACTGTATGGGGACCCTGGTTTGCTTGGGAAAGGAGCGGGGGGCTCCCCGCCCGCTGCTGGGGGGGGGCCGGGGCCTGTCGAGCTGTCACTGTGTGCTGCCATACCGTGCCCGATGCTTGTGTGTGTGTGTCCCCCCCCCGCCCCCACCAACCGGGCTGCCCTTTCCCGCTGCCCTTTGCTCCGGCCGGGTCTCGCTGCCGGCGCAGACGGGAAGGAGATGGCAGGAGACACCGGCCCCCGACCGGGGACCGAGCCCGTGCGTCAGCCAAGGACCCTCCGCCGGGACCCCAGCGAGTGCCGTCACCAGCCGGGACCCCTGCGAGCCCCCCCGGGGGTGGCCGGGGGGCCCCCAGGACACTCTAACACGGTTTGGGGGGTGAACTTGAACAACCCCAGGGGAGGCTGTTGCGGGGGTGGGGGGGGTGTCTGTCAGCACCCAGCTCTGACCGGGCGGGTGTCCCCGTGGGGACGGGGGGTGGCCGGTCCCCCTCTGCATCATCCTCACGCCTGGTCACATCTTAGGCAGCGACCAGCACGGGCTGGGAAGATGTTGGGCAGCCCCCCAGCTCTCCCAAGGTCAAGGTAATGAGAGTGCTAACGGCACAACCACTCCTGAAGCCCCCCCCCCCCCCCCCATCCGCACCCAGGGAAACCTCCTCCGCCAGGCTCTTGCTCCTGGGATAACTGGGCAGAGTGGGCGCAAGGGGATGTTTTGGCCCTGTGTGAGGGTGACCGTCACCATCCCTCCACGCTGGCTGTGACTCCTCTGGGACGGGAGAGCGTGCCCGGGGATGTGCAGCCGCAGAGCTAAACCGCCCCCCCCCCCCCCCCAGCACCCCCAAAGTGCCTGTGTGTCCCGTGTCCCCCCCCGCAGCTGCCCCGTGCCTGGGTTCCCCCACCACCCGTGCACCGAGCTGTGTCCGGGCTCAGCGGCAGGTTGGGCTTACCCAGCATGTCCTCAGACACCGGGGTGCGGAGGATGTCCCCCATAAACTCGCAGGAGGTCTTCTTGGCATCGATCCCTGATGTGCCCTCAAAAACCTGCGGAGACCCCGGGGCAAGAGGTGAGGGGGTGGCAGTGAGCTGGGATTAGTGGGTGCAGGGGGGGGGCAGGCTCGGGGGTGGCCGGGCTCTCTGTGGGGAGGTGACGTGGCCCGTGGTCACCCGAAAAACTCATCAGGGAGAGGTGATGAAAAAGGGGGAGAGACCCCAGGGTTGGGAAAACTCCGTTCTGAGGGGATTTGGCTCAGGCGGGGGGTTCCGGGGGGTGGGGGGGCTGCGTTCTCGTTAATGCACCGAGCACGGCAGTAGGGCCCCGGGCAGGGCAGAGCAACCGAAGGCATCGGGATCGGTATAATATTTGACACCGTTTGTCTTCATTAACCTCCAGCTCGTTGCTTTAATTAGAGCCGTGTGGCCCGGGAGCACCCAGCCGGCAGGCCCGAGGGCGGGTGATGGCCGCGGCACCCGGGTGCACACAGGTGCCCGCAGGTCAGCCCCCGACAAAGCTGCTGCTGCTGCAAAAGGCTCTTTTTTCCCCCCTCTTTTTTTTTTTTTTTCCTTTTTTTTATTTTTTTTTTCCCCTCCCTTCCCGAGACTGACTCCCTAATAGGATTAAAAGGGCGCTGCAGAGGTCCGGGCGGCTTTAGAGGAGCGAGGTTTGGGCGGCCACCCCGAGCCCTAGGTGGGGGGGGGACGGGACACCCAGGCTAATTGGGCAGGACAGTCCCAAACGGCCACGGTGCTGGCGGTGAAACCCCCAGTTTTGGCGGGGGGGGCACCCCAAGAACCCACTGCCTGCCCCGGTGCCAGCCCTGGGGAGCGCTGGGGGCCGTGGGGTGATGGTAGGAGGGTCCAGCCACCACGGGAGGGGGATAGACCCCCCAGGTCGTGCAGCACCCACGCGTGTCCCCCCGCCTCCACGTGTGTGTGTGTGTGTGTGTGTGTCCCCCGGGCTCACCTGGACGATGGCTTTGGAGCCCATCACCTCCAGGACCTGCCCACTGCGGCTGGTGCCGTTGGGCAGCATGAAGTTCACGATCTCGGCGTACTGGGCAAACTGTAGGGACAGGGTCAAGGTGAGATGGGGGGGGGAAACACCCCCCTTTTCCCCCCTCCTCGCCCCACCCCGACCCACCCCTTGCAGCCCCTGCCCACCAGCCCTGCCTGCACGGGCCTGTCTGCCAGTGCTGCCTCAGTTTCCCCTCCCGGGGGGGGGTGGGTTGGTGCTCCCTGCAGCCACCGAACACCGCGGGGCGGGCGGGGGGGGGGGACACACACATTCAGCAGCTGATGCTGATGCCCACCGCCAGCCCCGGCAGGAGGAGGGATCGGGGGGAAGGCGCTGCCTCCCCTGCCCCATCCCGGAGCGCTCGCCAGGCCATGGCACTGCTCTGTGCCTCAGTTTCCCCAGCGTTGCGGGGTGCCCCCCGCCCCCCAAGGGGTGCTCTCAGATCCAGCACCCCCAGAAAGCAACGTCTCTGAGAGCTTCCACAGCCCCAGATAAACACACACCCCCTGCAGAGCTGGTGGCATCCGTCGGGGACCCCCCCTCACTGCCAGCCCCCACAGGACAGAGACCCCACATCGCTCGAGACCCCAGGGAGCCAGCAGATCCCCTGTGACCCCCCCCCCCGAGCTGGGGAAGGTTAAGTTGGGGATCACGCTGCCGCTACCTCACATCGGCCGGGGGGGGGGGGTGAGTGGGACCCAGCACCCACGGCGGGGGGCGAGAGCCACAGCCCCCCCCCCAGGGACACCCACCGACCTCCCTGGCCCCCCCACCCAGCTGGGACCCCTGGGAGGGGTGGAGGGGTCTCTTCTGCAGCCCCTTGGAGGAGGGACACATCCTGCTCTGGGGACAACGTCCAAGGGGCTTCGCTCCACGAGCCACGCTGCCTGCCCAGCACACCCTGTGCTCTTCCTCCTCCTCCTCCTCCTCCTCCTCCTCCTGCTCCCTCCCAGCCACCCAGGCTGGCTCTGGCACTGTGAACTTTGGACTTTAATTCTTCTATAAAGACCTTTGCATAAAGGACAACAAAGCAAAGGAAACACCCGCCACGGTCTGGCTCTTTAATTGAGCTTATTAATTTCCGTCCTGCCGGGCTGGGTGTGAAAGGGGCCACAGAAATAAGCCGCCGGTCAGCAAAGCCCCTCGGAGGGTCCCAGCCGGCCGGGCCACGGGGGTGCCGAGTCCCCCAGCACCCACCCAAAGGAACCCAGCCCCTGCGCTGGGAGTGGGGACAGGCAGGGTGCCACCAAGGTGCCACCCGGGGGGACGGGTTGGGCTGTGGCCTCGCTCAGAGCAGGGTCCTGGATGGAGCCAGGAGTGGGCAGGGGCACAAGGGACAGGGGATGGAGCTTGGGCAGGGGCACGGGGAGGTGGGATGGAGCTCGGGCAGGGGGACAAGGGACAGGAACCAGAGCTCAGGAAGGAGCACAAGGGACAGGGGACAGGAGCCGGAGCTCAGGCAGGGGCACAGGGGACAGGGGATGAAGCTTGGGCAAAGGCACAGAGGACAGGGGACAGGGGATGGAGCTCCGGAAGGTGCACAGGGGACAGGGGACAAGAGCCAGAGCTCAGAAAGGGGCACAGGGGACAGGGGACAAGAGCCAGAGCTTGGGCAGGGGCACAGGGGACAGGGGACAAGGGATGGAGCTCAGGAAGGGGCACAGGGGACAGGGGACAAGAGCTCAGGAAGGGGCACAAGGGACAGGAGTCAGAGCTTGGAAAGGCACAAAGGGGACAGGGACGGAGCTCGGACAAGGACAGAGGGGACAGGGGACAAGGGATGGAGCTCAGGAAGGGGCACAGGGGACAGGGGACAGGGGATGGAGCTCAGGAAGGGGCACAGGGGACAGGGGACAGGGGATGGAGCTCAGGAAGGGGCACAGGGGACAGGGGACAGGGGATGGAGCTCAGGAAGGGGCACAGGGGACAGGGGACAAGGGATGGAGCTCAGGAAGGGGCACAGGGGACAGGGGACAGGGGATGGAGCTCAGGAAGGGGCACAGGGGACAGGGGACAGGGGATGGAGCTCAGGAAGGGGCACAGGGGACAGGGGACAGGGGATGGAGCTCAGGAAGGGGCACAGGGGACAGGGGACAAGGGATGGAGCTCAGGAAGGGGCACAGGGGACAGGGGACATGGGATGGAGATGGGGCAGGGGCACAGGGGACAGGGGACAGGGGATGGAGCTCAGGAAGGGGCACAGGGGACAGGGGACAAGGGATGGAGCTCAGGAAGGGGCACAGGGGACAGCAGGTACCTGGGTGCAGTGGGACACACGGCCACCCGCCCGCTCCCCCGTGTCCCCATGCCTGCGCACACGCTGACACGCGTGCTTGGAACACTCCCACGCGTGTGCGGGCCGGCACACGGGCTCTGCTGCCCGCCGCGTCCAGAGGAGGGAGCTCGGAGATGGCTGAGAGACCCCGAGAGGAGGGGACAGCGCTGGGGACAGGCGACACACGCTCCCCCACGGCACCCCCAGGGGGCCGGCGGCCAGGTCCCCGCACCGCCCCAAGCGACACCGTCACGGGGTCCCCGTGTCACCCGTGGGGTCCTACCTTCACATTGTCCAGCACGACCAGGGGCCCGTTGACACCGCACACCGTCTGGTAGGCTGGGGGGGGGGAAGGACACACTGTGAGCCCCCCCCAGCTGGGGCTGCTCCCACCCCACTCCCGGCATCGGTACCCCCAAACTGTGGGTGCTGGGGGGGGGGGGGGGCCATGGCCTCGGCAGGGCAGGATCTGGCCCGGGCAGCAAACCGAGAAGCTTTCTACAAGTCAATATTTGCTCTTTCCGAGCACAGTTTTTCATAGCACCAACACTTTGTGTTATAAACAAAGCAAAGCAAAGCAAAGCAAAACAAAACAAAATAAAATAAAACAAAATAAAGCAAAACGAACAAACAAAACCAACAAAACAAAAACCAAAATAAAACAAAACAAAACCAAAATAAAATAAATAAAAAAAAATAAAACAAAACCCATAATAAAAAACCTTTTTGTGGAAAAAAAAATGTATTTTGTGGGAAAAAAAAAAAAATATAAGCAAGTCACAAGAGCCAGATCCTGCCAGGGATCCCAGAGCCAGGGCCATGGGCAGTGCAGATGGCGGGGGGGGGGGGGGGGCAGTTTCCACCCAAAAATGGGCCATCACCCCCCACCTTCTCCCACTGCGGGACACCCCCCCCCCCGGCCCAGGGACACCCTGGTGCCTCCCTTGTCCCCACCCGGGCTGTGAAGGACACTGTTTCGCACCCCCCAGCTGCTGTGTCCCCCCCCCAGTCGCTGCCTGCAGCACAACGAAGGCAAGATTGGGTCCGTGTGTCACCCCCCCACACCCCCCCTCTCCCCCAGCTCTGCTCCGTGGTGGCTCCTGCCACCGTGCCCGGTGACAGCGGGGATGCCACGGCCGGGGATGCTGCCACAACCGGCAGCTTTCAGACCCGGGATGAGCACCGTCCCCCCCGTCCCGCAGCTCAAACACCCCCCCCCCCCCGCTCCCCGAGCAGCACCAGGATCGCTCCCCAACCTTGGGCAACCCCACCCCGGTGGCACCGCAGCCCGGTGACCCGCTGGCCACTCCAGTAGCTCCTACAAGTCCCAGTTCCCTTCCCAGCAGGGCACCCCAGGAGGTCACCCCCGGTCCCCAGGGGACACCCCGGGGATGGCGGATCCCGGCTGGGTGCTGCTGAGCGGGATGAATTTTCGGGGGTCGCCACTGCCGAGGCGAGGTCTGAGCACCCAGCCCGGTCCTGCCTTTGGGGGGTGCGGAGTGGCGGTGCCATGGGGTGCCGGCCTGGGACCCCGCGATTCGGGATGAGGGCTCAGGGTGCTGGGGGGGCTCGCACGGCGTGAGGAAATGAGGGTGCTGGGGCCGCGAGTTCTCCAAAAACAACCCCGGGGATAACCGCGGGGCAGGGAGGCACCGGGGCCGTTAAACACAAGGGTGACAAGTGGGGATGAACCCCTGTACGAGCCCAGTGAGAGGCGGCACGTCCCCAAGGCGGGGGGGGACACACACCCCGCGGGTCAGGAGCAGCTTCCCAGGCGAGTGCAGGTGCCGGGGAGGGGGGGGGGGGGGTGCCCTGATCCAGCTCCTCCATCATTTTACCGATGTGTCAAACGCCGTAACGCCTGCCCCGGCTTCGCTGACCCCGCCGGGCCCTTTCATCCCTCTGCCCTCGCTTCTCACACCGGGTTCTCTGATTTACTCATGATCCTAATCGGATTGGAGGGTCCGGGCCAGCTGGCGAGCTCGCCGGCCTCCCTCCCGCCGGCCGCGGGGATGGGTGGTCCAGCGCCACGGCAGCGGGATGCGGGTCCCCACGCCCCGGCAACTCCGTTTCTAAGGGAACGGGTCCCGTTTGGCCCTTGCCGGCCACGCCGGGGAGCACCCATCCCCGGCCACCCCACAGCCCAACGTGGGGTCCCCCTCCCAGGGCATGACCAGGCCCCCAGCATCCCCCTTCCCCCTCCCAGCCTGTTTCCCGGAACGGACGCTGGCGGTGCCGGTAATCCCTGCCGTTTTTGCAATTAGCCTTCTCCCCGTTACCCAATTACGCCCAGTTCCTGCTGGTTGCCCATTCAGCAGCCTGTGGGGCTGGCACGCCGGGAGCCGGCTCTCCGCCGCCAACCTCGCTCCCTTTTGTCTCCTTTATTCCCAAAGTGACCATTCTGCCTTTTATTTCCCCTTCCAACCCCTTCACAAATATCCGCCGCCGCTGCCTCGCCCGCCTCCCTTCCCCTGGGAGGTTTTGTTGGGCTCTTTTCTTCTCTCCCCACGTCTCCTCCGCAGCCCCAGCTGGTGGGGAGCCACCCACGCGGGACAGGGCCACGGGGCTCGTCCCTCTCCCCCGAGCAGGGTGGTCTCCGGCCCTGCCCCGCTGGCTGCCAGCCCCCTGGGGACCCTCCTGGCTTCCCTTCCACGGCACCGCGCTGTCCCCTCCCGCCAAGGGCACCGGAGCCTCTGGCAGCACCGCCTGGTGCCCCGGGGCTGTGGCACTGGATCATCGGCCAAGTTCTCTGACCATCTGTCCTTCCATCCATCCAGCTCTGCATCCACCTATCCGTCCACCCATCCGTCCACCCATCCGTCCACCCATCCGTCCACCCATCCGTCCACCCATCCGTCCACCCATCCGTCCACCCACCCGTCCGTCCATCCGTCCACCCACCCGTCCGTCCATCCGTCCACCCACCCGTCCGTCCATCCGTCCACCCACCCGTCCGTCCATCCGTCCACCCACCCGTCCGTCCATCCATCCACCCACCCGTCCGTCCATCCATCCACCCACCCGTCCGTCCATCCATCCACCCACCCGTCCGTCCATCCATCCACCCGTCCGTCCATCCACCCACCCGTCCGTCCATCCACCCACCCATCCCTCCATCCCTCCATCCCTCCATCCCTCCATCCACCCATCCCTCCATCCACCCATCCCTCCATCCATCCCTCCATCCATCCAACCATCCAGCTCTGCATCCATCCATCTGTCCATCCATCTTTCCATTCATCCATCCACCTGTCCATCCAGCTCTGCATCCATCCATCCATCCATCTTTCCATCTTTCCATTCATCCATCCATCCATCCACTCACCTGCCCATCCACTCATCCATCCAGCTCTGCATCCATCCATCCATCCGTCCATCCTTCCATGCATCCATCCATCTGCCCATCCATCCGTCCACCTGTACATCCATGTGTCCATCTGTCCACCCATCCATCCAGCTCTGCATCCATCCATCCACCCATTTGTCTACCCATCCATCCCTCCATCCCGCCATCCATCCCTCCATCCCTCCATCCACCCCTCCACCCATCCAGCTCTGCATCTGCCCATCCATTCGTCCATCCTGTCCACCTATCCGTCCACTCATCTGTCCATCCATCCATCCGTCCATCCACCCATCCATCTGTCCAGCCAGCCAGCTCTGCATCCACCCATCCACTCATCCATATTTCCATCCCTCGCTCCCTTCCTCCATCCATCCTTAAATAGCACATATATATACACCCCTATATTGGCCCCCCGCCGTCACTCAGAGAGGGGAGCACGATTCCTCTCATTTCCTGATGGGGAAACTGAGGCAGGGCATGCTGCCCAGCCCGGCTCCCCCACCACAACCAGTTTGGGGATGGGTTGTGGGGGGTGGCGGCAACACCATCAGCATCTCCAGGACGGAGGGGACAAACGTAACCCCAGGGCCCTGCAACGTCACCTCCGGCTCTGGTGACGACGATCCGCGCTTGCCCTCGGATTCCCAGCACGGTGGAGGTGGCCAGGGACCTCGAGATCTTCTGGACCAAGCCCAAGCCGGGTCGCTGCCCGGGACCCGGCCGGGGCTCTGGAGATCTCCGGAGGTGGAGGGTCCACAGCCCCGGCAGCTCAACCACCTCCCCAGCGAGAAAAGGCTTCTGGAGCCTGGGCCTCCAGCGGATGGCCCGCCAGCCAGCCGGCCGTGGCCGTGGAGAAGGGAACAGGGAGGTGAAAAAATAATGTTCCTCCAGGATTCCCCGGTTCTCCCCCGTCCCCACCGAAAAGCCCCTCACAAAACCCAAAGGGGCTTCGCCTCGCCAGCTGCCCCGGGGGATCCGCCTTTGCCTTTGGCTTCTGTGAAAAAATTAACCTCACGCGAGGGGGGATTTTTTTTTTTTTTTTTTCGGCAAAATATTTCATTTGCTACCAAGGAACCTGCAGCTCCCAGCTTCAAAAAGGGGGGAGCCCCAGGGCTTTCCCCCCCCCCCCCCAGCCCCTGCTTGCCCCAAACGTGGAGGAGGAGGAGAAGGGCGGGGAGGGCTGGGGAGCCCCTGCTACAGGAAAGCACTAATTCAGATAATTAAGATGTTGAGCTGTTATGAACAAGCGAGGGGAGGAACGGCGGGGTGGGTGGGCTGCAGTGGCTGGGAGGGGGGGCGGGTTATGGTCAGGGAGTGGGGAGGGGGGGGCACGGGAGGCAGGGGGAGAGGGGCCAAGAGAAAAGTCTTTTGACCTGGCCTTTCCACACCCCCAGCCCCAAATTCACAGCTCCTGTCAGATGCAATCTCCGTTATTCCTGACACTCACGCACTACTAACCACCGCGGCGGCCGGGGGGGCGGGGGGGGGGGGGGGCGGGAAAGGGCCCCCGGTGACAAAGGGGACCCGACCCAACTACACCCGTCACTAATTGCTCCCGCTCACCCGTCCTGCCCTCCCCAGCCCCCTGCCCCTGCCCGGGCATCGCTCCCCGACCCCCCCCCCCCCGCCCCGGCCTGACACACTCGCCTTAGGGCTCTGCTCCAAAGTGCACTGGGGGGCTGGCTGCCCACCCCCGCGAGGGTCCCGGGGTGGCGGCGAGGGGGGTGGGCGCAGCCCCGGCCCCGTCCTGCTCCAGTCCTGACCCCGGTGAGGGGCCGAAAACCTGCCGAGGGTATCACCTTCGCCGCCAATTTTTGGACAGATTCGTCACCTTGGCCGTGGCGCGCAGCGAGTGATGCTCGTCCCCGCTCACCGCCCGAGGGGCTTTGCACATCCCAAATTACAAACCGGGGGGGGGGGGCTGCACGCGGCCTCCAGCACCCCCCTCCCCATCCGGACCAACAGGGAACCAAGCTGGAGCAAAGATAGGAAACGGGACTGATAAATAGCCCCAAAATCCCTCAAACTTCTCCCCCCCAGCCCAGAGCACAGGCAGGGATCTTGGTGGGTGTGGAGCTGGTCCTGAGCCGCCCCAGCACAGCAGGACGGGGCTCCAGTGCCCCCCAGCTCCGCGGGGATCCCACTGCGCTCCCCCCACACCCAGCACCCCAGGGCGACGGGCAGCGGGCCCCGCCGTGGGTCCCCACAGGGGTCTGGGTGCGCTGAGCACAAGGCGCTGGGGTGGCCGTGAGCTGCTCTGCACCCGGCTGGATGCATCCTGGCATCCATCCCCCCCCCCCCCCCCCGGCCCCCCCGGATGCCGTTCCCCGCACACACCTCGCTTCTAACCAAAACCCCACGCCGTGCCGACGCTCGAGGTGTCGCAGCCGGCATGGGACATAAATCCGGACCCCGACAGTGGCTTTGAGCTCAAAATCCCGCTCATCCCTGTCCCCAGAGCCGTGGGGGTGACCCATCCTTCGGGCACAGATCTGCCCCCCCCTCAGAAAAGCCAGCATCGCCCGGCGGCCTCATCCTGCTCCGGGTGACGAGTGCGGCAGCCCCGGGGCCACGGTGGGATTTTTCCGACAGTCCCTAAGTGACCGTTTTTTCCCCCTCCAAAACCTGCCCATTGTGCCTCGTGTCACTTTGTGCCGCGCTGTCAAACCCACCGGCCTGTCCCAGCCCGGCAGAGCCCGTGAAAAGCCCGGCGGGGGGTCACACTCTATGCCACTAATTAGGACCCGGCGGCCGAGGGTTCCCATACACACCTGCACGTCATGTGAGGAAAGGCAAAGAATGGCAGGACCAGCCGAGCGTGAACCAAACAAGCCAACCCGAGGCCAAAAAAAAAAAAAAAAAAAACCTAAATTAAAAAAAAAAAAAAAAAATTGCTGGGCTTGCTGTCGCATTTTTCCATCAGACAAAACAGGGCTGGAGGGGGAGGGAGGCGAGGAGAGGGGCTGCCGGCCCACGGCCCCGGGAGGGTGATGGAGGCACCGAGGGCTTCCGAGAGGTGGAGGGGAGGAGATGGCCCCAAAAGGAAAGGAGAAGTGATGGAGAGCGGAGCCGTGGGGTTGGGGGGTCCCCTCCCCGACCCACCCTCCCAGCCGTAGCTCTGGGATGCCACGGCGGCGCCGGGGATGGGGGCGAGGTGCTGGCAGAGCTGTGAGAGGGGCAAAGGGCTGCGAGAGCTGCAAGCCCAGCTCCCCAGCACCAGCGGCCAAGCGACACGTGAAAAAAAAAAAAATATCCAATTCCACTCGGGAAATGGGCACAAGGGGCTCGCGCCTTCCCGCGGGCTCCTCCGCTGAAACTGAGCTCAAGCCGCTGGCGAGGCAGGGAATGTGAAGGGCAGATAAACCGAAAACCAGACAATTTAACGCTCCTCCATCCTGCGACTCGGTGCGGAGCCCCACGAGCACCCCACGGCTCCCGCGTGGAGGCTGGGGGGACCAGGGCTGGGGGCACAGCGCATTGCGGCCCCACGAGGCTCAGCACCCGGTCCCTGCGCAGCACCCGGTCCCCAAGGAGAGGCAAACCGGGGTCCCCAGGGCTTGAGGGTCTCCCTGGTTCCTCCTCTCCCGCTTCCCATGTCCCCAGAAGGCAACGCCGCATCCCACACCCCACCGGCCGCAGGTCCCGGTGGCACCGTCCCACCCCGGCTGCAAACGAGCGTCCCGGCTAACGAGGCTGGCCGGGACACGGCAGAGCAGGAGCCGAGACGCGTCCCACCAAACCCGCCGTGCCGGGCTGCTATCGCACGGCACAGCTGCTGTGGTCCCCGGCTTGCTGCCAGCGACCTCCTGCTTTCTCTGTCCACCCGTCCATCTGCCCATCTGTCCTCCCATCCTCCCATCTGTCTGTCCATCCGGCCATCCATCCATCCATCCACCCGTCCATTCTCCCATCCTCCCATCCATCCATCCCTCCACCCATCCATTCTTCTGTCCTCCCATCCATCCATCCATCCGTCCTCCTGTCCATCCATCTGTTGGTCCATCCATCCATCCGTCCATCCATCTATCTGTCCTCTCCTCCATCCATCCCTCCATCCGTCCATCTGTCCATCCGTCCATCCATCCCTCCATCCGTCCCTCCATCCATCCCTCCATCCTTCCATCCCTCCATCCGTCTGTCTGTCTATCCATCCCTCCATCCCTCCATCCCTCCATCCGTCCATCCATCCCTCCATCTGTCCGTCCATCCATCTGTCCATCCATCCATCTGTCCTCTCCTCCATCCATCCATCCATCCATCCATCCATCCATCCATCCATCCATCCCTGCACCCATCCATCCGTCCATCTGTCCGTCCATCCGTCCCTTTGCATCCCAGCCCTCGAGCCTCCCCCAGGCTGTGCTTGTGCCGTGGGGCTATCCTGGGCTGTGGGGCAGGGCATGGGGCACCCCACTCTGCTCAAGCAGTGCCCCCAGCCCACGGGGGGGTACAGCAACCCCACCCCCCCGAGCCCACGGAGGGTACAGCAACCCCACCCCCCCGAGCCCACGGAGGGTACAGCAACCCCCCCCAGCCCGCGGGGGGGCCGCAGCCTCACCCGCTGGAGTGTTTTTCAGAAAGACGGGTCAAGCCAAAGGCCGGGAGGCGCAAAGTGCCTCTTCCCCTCGCTCCTGCTAATGGATTCGCGGCTGCGAATTCCTCTCCCGCCTCTCGGGAGAGCCGGCCCTGCCCCCCCCGGCCCCGCTCGGCCCCCCGCTGCCCCCCCAGCTCGGGGTGCTGGGGATCCCACAGCTGCTGCTGTGCCCGGTGCCTCGCCGGGACCCCCGGCCCCCAGTGCAGCTGTGGGGCTGGGAGAGGCTGTGGCATCACCAGCGTGGGGGGGAAGGTGGGGGCACGGCACGCACCGGCACTTGGTCCCAGCCTGGCGTCTGGGGCCGAGCGATGGGGGGGGGGGGGAGGCGAGGGGGCAAACCACGGCTTCTTCTGAAATAATTCAAGTACTTGGCCGCGGTCATGGTGGGCAGGAAAAAAAAAAAAAAAACAAACAAACATGGAAATGAGCGGTTTCGCCTTGAAAAGCGCAGGAGCCGCGTGCCAGGGTGCTGGATCGAGGTGGGTCCAGCTCCAGGGAGGGGAAAACCCACAGAGAACGAGCCAGCACCCCCACGGGTGCCGGTTGGGCCCCACCGTGCCAGCCCTCGGTCCTTGCCCTCGGTCACCCCTCGAGGCTGCTCCCCCAGCCCAGCAAACTGTCTCCCATGGGTGCAGGAAGGAGCAGCAGCAGGAGCCTGTGCCCACAGGACACCCCCACCCCGGGAGGGTGGGACCGGCCCCCCCGATGTGACAAAAACCAGCCCTCGGGTCCCTGTAGCCCCCCTCCCCGTCACCCAGTGCCCCTCCTGGCGCCAAGGGCTGGCTCTCACCCAGTGGAAACTGGGGAGAAGTCACCCAGGGGTGACCCGGGGGAGGGCAGAGCTCAGCCGTGCCGGGAGGGTGCGGCGGGGACCGCGCCGGCCCGGAGCCACCCGGTTTGGGGACGAGGGAGGTGACAGCAAAGCCCCTTCCAGCCGGGAGCGAAGCGTCAAGGTCACGGCGAACGCCCTCGATGCCCCTGAGCCCGCTGTGCTGGGGGCTGGGGGCTGGGGGGGGGGGGGACAGGGGCGGGCAGAGCTGCTGGCACCCATGGGTGCAGCGCAGGGGAGGCCGGCCCGGTGTGGTGTGGCAGGACAGACACACGGCCGTGCCCTCGGCGGGGGGGGGGGGCCGCAGGGGCTGGAGGGGCACCCAGTGCACCCCAGCATCGCTGCGGGATCGGCCGCAGCCCACAGACATCCCCCCCCCCCCCCCCCGGGGATGGGGGGGGGGGGGGGTTTGACACATCTTCCCCAGCCCCTGCAGCTGCGGGGGTGACACGACAGCCCCCCGCGCTCCCCCCGAGGGGCTCGGCAGCGAAGGCGGGACCCGTCCCTGGAAGGGGGGGGCACAGGGGATGGAGGGCCACCAGCACCCACCCGTGGCCCTGCCTGCCCCACTGCCACCCACCCCAGTCACCCCTGTCTGCCCCACTGCCACCCACCTGTCCGTGCCACCCATCCCTGCCACCCCTGTCTGCCCCACTGCCACCCACACGTCCCTGTCACCCATCTGCCCCACTGCCACCCATTCCTGTCACCCATCTGCCCCACTGCCCCCCATCCCTGTCACCCATCTGCCCCAGTACTACCCACCCCTGTCACCCATTTGTCCCACTACCACCCACCCGTCCCTGTCACCCATCCGCCCCAGCGCCACCCCGGGGAACCCACCACAGCCCCCCAGCTCGGGGACAGAGGGGTGCGGTGCCCCCCCCGCACTCACTCAGCCTGGGGCTGCCGGTGCCGTCGCGGGTGAGGGTCGCGGCCAGGGCCTGTTCCCGAGCGGCGGGGAGCGCTGCGGCGGCCATGGCCGTGACCGTGACCGTGACCGTGACCGTGGCCGTGACCGTGGCCGGGGCCGGCCGTGCTCCCCGCTCAGCCTTTGTACCCCCCCGGCCCGGCCCCAACCGCGCCCGCCCCGCCCGCTGCGCCGTGTTGGCTGTAAACAGCGGGACCGCCCCCCCCACCCCCCCACCCCCGCAGCCCGTCACCGGGGCGTCGGGGCGGTGGAGGGAGGGGGAAAGGGGGGAAAACCTAAAGGTAGTGGGTAAGGGTAGGGGTGGGGTGGGATTGGGGAGGGGAGGGGGGGTGGGAGAGGTGGGGATGGAGGTGGAAGGGGTGGGATTAGGATGGAGATGGGGTGGGGGGTGGGATTAGGATGGGGAGGGATTGGGGTGGGATTAGGGTGGGGATGGAGGTGGAGGGGGGTTGGGTTAGGATGGGGATGGGGTGGGATTGGGGTGAGGGGGGGTGGAGAGGGGGGTGGGGGTGGGATTAGGGCAGGAATGGGGTGGGATTGGGGTGCAGATGGGTGTAGGGGTGGGTATAGGGGTAGGGGTGGGGGTACCAGGGGGGTGAGGGCAGGGTTGGGGTAAAGGTGAAGTTTGGGGCAGCATTAGGGGCAGGGGGAGGGGTGGGGCTGGTTGGGGGGGGCGGGCTGGGGTAAGGTTGGGGTTATGAGTAGGGGTGAGGGGTCTGCGCCCCCCCCACCCCACCTCCTCCCTGCCACAGGCTGTGGGTGCCGGTGCGGGGGGGGGGGCTGCTGTGGGGTGGTTGTAGAGTAACTGGGCTGGGGCCGGTGCACAGGGCAGCCCGGGCCTGCTGGGGGGGGGGGGGGGGGGGACGACAAGGAGGGTGAGGGGGTGCTGGGGGTGTCTCCAAGGGTGCACGCTCGGGGGGGGCTCTGGCGATGCGCGGAGGTCGGGGCGAGCAGGGCTTCAAAACATCACCCACGGGTCCTGGAGGCAACGGAGGAGGAGGAGGAGGAGGAGAGGAGGAGGCAGGACATAACTTTTATTAACCATTAGAAACCATAAGAAACCAGATTATTTGTCAAAGTTTTACATCCAGTACTTTTTTTAAAAAAAAACCCAACTTTCTCTTTTTCTCACTGATATACGTCAGGAGGAGTGGGGTGGGCTGGGGGTGAGCCGGCTTCCCCCCAGGACCTTCCTGCCCCCCCCGGGGCAGCTTCGCTGGGGTTGTTTCCTTTGAGAGGAGAGACTTTGGAGACGCAGCAGCTTTGGGTCAGATTTGGGGCCTTTTGGGAAAGCAGCATTTGGGTTTCGATTTGCGGGACAGGCAGCCCGTGGCCTCCCTGCCTCGCCTTCCACCCCTCCCTCTGGCCACTGAGTCGTGGGAGGAGGATGCAGGAGACCCCCAAGGATGCCCCAAGCTGGGCAAACACACCGGGGCAAACAGCCCCCCAAAAACCTCCCAGGCTTTGGGGGCTCTCTTGAAAATACAATTGGACCTTGCTTTCTCTGAAATGCCCCAAAACTTGTGAAGGTGCAAGCGTGGGGGGGTCACTCCTCCATCAAACCAGACCGAGTTTCCTCCCAGTGACCCAAGGTGGGAGGAACTGGGGTCCTTGGGAAATTCCTGGGGAAAAGAGGGAAAAACCTGTCCCGGGGAGGTTTGCAGGCAGGATTCCCCCACCTCGGCCCGGCTCTGCTCGCTGTCTTCAAACACCACGTTTGCAGGCCAGGGAAGGGCAAAGAACGGCGATATAAATATAAATGAAGTGGTGAGGGGAAGGGAGAAGGTGGCTGTCCTGTCAAAAATCCCAAACCTCAATCCAACGCGGCATCGGGGTGTCGGGGTTTGAGCACCCCAGGGCACCGGGGGGATCCGGCAAATGCCACATTTAGGGAGAGGTGGGGAGGGGTTGGCAGCGAGCTGCGGTCTGAGCCCCTCACCGTCAGCCAAACTCTGTCCCTGCTTTCTGCATCCCCGGGCAAACCCTGCCTCAGTTTCCCCACTTGCGGCCGGTGGCGGGGGGGGGGGGTGCCGACCCCTCCTGAGCTCTGCAGAGCCACACGAGCCCCAAGGGCTCGCTCCCATAAAGTGCTCCAGACGCGAGGTGATCGATAAACACCATTTCACAGAAACACTTGATTTAAAGGAAAAAAAAAAAAAAAAATAAAAATCACCAAAAGCTTTTCATAAACTCATTTATTTTAAATATTTCCCTGCAAAATCCTGGGACCACGTGGGCTAGCAGCTGTGTCCCCCATAGGGACCGGTCCCTACGGAGCAGCAGCCTGGGTGGGGGGGGTGCAGCGATGCTCAGCCCGGGCCAGCCTGGGGGGCTGCTCGGGGTAGGTAATTATTGTTATTATAGATGAAACTGCAGTGGAGGGATGAAGGAGCCCCCCCCGGTTTGTGTGGGGGTGGCCCCATGGCAGCTCCTGGGTGCTGGGAGGGGGCTCAGGGCATCACCCCACTCCTGCCACAGCCATGTCCCTGCAGGGTGTCTGGCCAGGGCTGTGCCACCCCCGGAGCACCCAGCCAGGGTGCTGCCACCCCCGGAGCACCCAGCCAGGGTGCTGCCACCCCCGGAGCACCCAGCCAGTGTGCTGCCACCCCCAGAGCACCCAGCCAGGGTGCTGCCACCCCCGGAGCACCCAGCCAGGGTGCTGCCACCCCCAGAGCACCCATCCAGGGTGCTGCCACCCCCGGAGCACCCAGCCAGGGTGCTGCCACCCCCGGAGCACCCAGCCAGGGTGCTGCCACCCCTGGAGCACCCAGCCAGGGTGCTGCCACCCCGG
The DNA here is from genome assembly GCF_018691265.1 of Tyto alba. Taxonomy (NCBI): domain Eukaryota; kingdom Metazoa; phylum Chordata; class Aves; order Strigiformes; family Tytonidae; genus Tyto; species Tyto alba. Next base: position 55,797,437 of record NW_024881327.1, read on the forward strand.
AGCACCCAGCCAGGGTGCTGCCACCCTGGAGCACCCAGCCAAGGTGCTGCCACCCCCAGAGCACCCAGCCAGGGTGCTGCCACCCTGGAGCACCCAGCCAAGGTGCTGCCACCCCCAGAGCACCCAGCCAGGGTGCTGCCACCCTGGAGCACCCAGCCAGGGTGCTGCCACCCCCGGAGCACCCAGCCAGGGTGCTGCCACCCCCGGAGCACCCAGCCAGGGTGCTGCCACCCTGGAGCACCCAGCCAAGGTGCTGCCACCCCCAGAGCACCCAGCCAGGGTGCTGCCACCCCCAGAGCACCCAGCCAGGGTGCTGCCACCCCGGAGCACCCGGCCAGGGTGCTGCCACCCCCGGAGCACCCAGCCAGGGTGCTGCCACCCCCAGAGCACCCAGCCAGGGCGATGCTCACACCACAGAAGGGCCAGACTCTGCCCACCACAGACCTCCCTCAGCAGACACCGGCGTGGGGGGGGGGGGGGGGGGGGGGGGCTTCCCCTTTCCCCAAGGACCACCTCATGCGTTGCCCCTCTCGGTTTTGCCACTGGCGGGGCTCCAAGCCCACCACCAACCCCCACGGAGCTCGCCCCCACCATGCCTGAGAACGGCCCCGGCACCGCACACCCGAGGCCGAATCCTGCCCGGCGGGAAGCCATCGTCACCCTCGATCAGGGTGCTGAGGTGGGGAAGAGCAGCTGAGGCTGCCCGAGGGGCAGGCGGCGGGTGCTCAGCACCTCTCAGGGCTGCACCCTGGTTCTGCCAGGTGATGGGAGCAAATTGCTGGGTGCTGGTACTGCTCAGCGCTCAGGATGGGGCTCACTGCAGTGCCAGAGCTGAGTACCCAGCACCCCAGGACGGGGCTGGGGGTGCTTTGGGGCTCCTGCCGATGGCAAAGAGCCCCCACGGCCCGGCCTGACCCAGAGGGGCAGATCCCAGTGTCACACGTGCCCACGCGTCTGCACCCCCCTCGGTGGGGGAGCAGGATGGCAGCCTGGCCCCAACCCACCAGGGTCCCCCCCCGGGAGGGTCAGAGGCTCCTCCAGTGTCCCCCGGGGGGTTGCGGGGGTGGGACAGCACCAAAACAGGGGCTGGGAGGGTGGTTTGGCTCCGCGATCAGTCGGGGCAGCTGCTTGCTCCCGAGCGCGGGGACCGCCGGCGCAGGGGGGGCTGGAGACATCCCCGGCACCATCGGTCCCCCACAAACCTCCCCCAGCCCCGGGCTGGGAGGGGACAAGCCCCCCATGGGAGCAGTGTTCCCCACTGGCACAGGGGACCTCAATCCCCCCCCCAGCCACCGGGATGCTCCGAGACAACCTCAGCAGGTGGGGAAACTGAGGCCCGACGCTTGCCCACGGACACCACGGCCAGGCAGGGCCAGAGCCCGGCGCCAAAAAACCACAGGGCACCAGTAACCACCCCCCCGCCCCCAGCATCCAACCCACTCCACCCCCCCGGAGCTGCTCCTCTCCCAGCACAGACCACGGCATCATCTTCCAGCCCCTGAACGGGCGATATCTGGAGGGGGGGGGACGTGGCCCTGGCAGATCCAGCGGCATTGGCGAGGGAAGGGGCAGCGCCGGTGACACGGGACACCCAGGGACATTCCACCCCCCCCCCCCCCAGGCATAACCGGGTTCAGCATCAGCAGGGTGGCATCCCCGGGCAGAGCAGGGTGTGCGGGGAGGGGGCCGGGCGTGCACGCTCACACACGTGTGAGCACACTCGCACGCACACCCGGCCGGGCGGTAAACGGGCTTCCACACCCCACTTGCCAAAGGGCAGCTTGCGTGGGGGGCACAGGGGGTGGCGAGGCGGGGTGGGGGGTGGGGGTGGGCAGGGGGGAGAGCTTTTGACACTCATTTTTGATTTAAGGGCTCGGTTTCTTGCTGGGTATAGAATTGTCTTTCCTTTCCAGCCGTGTGTAAGGCTCAAAAGCAGAAGTGCCCAGTCCGTAAGCGCCCGGGAGGTCGTGCAGGCTGCCCAGGAGTGGCCCCCCAAAGCACAGCGGGGTGGCCGGCAGCCTGGGCGAGGAGGAGGAGGAGGAGGAAGAGGCGAGAGAAGGGACCTGCAGGCTGAAGGCTCCCGGCCCCGGGGGGCTGCTCCCGCCGCCGAGCCCGGGGGAGGTGGTTCCCGGGGTGGCCAAGCCGGATCCGTTGCCCGTGGGAGCGCCGATGGGGTTGGAGGTGGGAGAGAGGAGGCTGGGGGGGGCCGGGACGGAGAGGAGCCGGCCTTGCTCCAGCAGCCGGAGGATGTTGCAGGTGGCGAAGGACTCGGAGGTGGCGGTGGAGCGTTTCTCAGAGTCCCTGCTCTGGTCCTTCTTCTGCTTGGTGCGTCGGTTCTGGAACCAGACCTTGACCTGAGTTGGGGGGGAGCAGAGGGACGGGGGCGGGGGGGACAGAAAGGCACGGACGGAAAGAGAGCGCGGGGGGGCCGGGGGAAGAGAGGTGAGAACCAGGAGAGAGTGAGAGATACGAGAGAGAGAGAGAGACGTATTAAAAAAAAACACCCAAGCGAAATCCACCCCCTGCCACAGGGACTGCGGAGAAGTCGCTCCCGCCTGCCGCTTCCAGGGAAACGGCAAATTCCTGCGGGTGCCAGGAGGGAGCAGGATGGGAGCCCAGGGATGGGAGCCCGGAGCCACGAGCCCAGGGATGGGAGCCTGGAGCCAGGAGCTCAGAAATGGGAGCCCAGGAATGGGAGCCCGGGAATGGGAGCCTGGAGCCAGGAGCCCAGGGATGGAAGCCCGGGCATGGGAGCCTGGAGCCAGGAGCTCAGAAATGGGAGCCCGGGAACCGGAGCCCGGGGATGGGAGCCTGGAGCCAGGAGCCCGGGGATGGGAGCCCAGGAATGGGAGCCTGGGAATGGGAGCCTGGGGATGGGAGCCTGGAGCCAGGAGCTCAGAAATGGGAGCCCGGGAACAGGAGCCTGGGAATGGGAGCCCAGGAATGAGAGCCTGGAGCCACGAGCCCGGGGATGGGAGCCTGGAGCCAAGAGCTCAGAAATGAGAGCCCAGGAATGGGAGCCCGGGAATGGGAGCCCGGGAATGGGAGCCCGGGAATGGGAGCCTGGAGCCACAAGCCCAAGAATGGGAGCCCAGGAATGGGAGCCCAGGAATGGGAGCCTGGAGCCACGAGCCCAGAGATGGGATCCCGGGAATGGGAGCCTGGAGCCAGGAGCCCGGGGATGGGAGCCTGGGAATGGGAGCCCAGAGCCATAAGCCCGGGGCTGAGCCACCCTGGCTCTGCCCTGCGCTGGCTCTCTGGGGGATGCTGAGCTATGGGACATGTTGGCTTCTCCTCTGTGATGCTCATCAAAGCCAAGTTTGTGTCCCCACCTGCAAACCCTTCCCTCGCCGGGCCAAGACGTGGGGCAGGGCGGAGGGTCCCTGGCTTTGCCACGGCTCAGGGGAACACGTTAGGGGACAGGATGGCTTCTGGTGGCCCTGGATCTCTGGGCGCAGGCCCGCTTCTGTGCCCGAACCCCGCTGGGGACATGCCCACCCCAACAGTAAGGAGCGAGTCTGGGCTGAGGCCCCAGGGGAACCCCCCCACACCCAAAACTTCCCCTGACTCACCCGAGTGGGACATGGACCCAGTCCCCAGCCCGCAGCTCCCATCCCCCTGCAGCTGCCCCCGCACCCCCTAATCTCTCCCCTGGGAGGGCAGCCCCCCCTCTACATCCCCCCCCCACAGGCTTCTGTCCCTCCCTGGCAGAGCAGAGGGGTAGGAGAGGCAGACAGAGAGACAGAGAGAGGCGTGAGGGACAGACAGACGGATGGAGATGGAGGTGAGGGAAGGAGACGGATGGGAAGACACTCGGATTAGAGGGTGGCGGACGGGAGCGGACGAGTGGGGCGCTGGCGGGACCCCGGGGGCAAACCCCAGCCCATCGGCACAGGCTTTGTCCCCGCCTGGCTCCGGAGCCAGCGGGTCTCAAACTCATCCGAGTCATCGGAAACTCACTGGGGCAGGACAGTCGCTCACTGACACAGCCCTCACGCGTCCCCCGGCACAATAGACCCACAGTACAGAGCTAATGGAGCGTGGGGGTGGAGGAGGTGTCAGCCCCCCCACCACCACCACCACCAAACCCCACCGCCCCGGCCCCTTTCCAGGGACATAATAGTGGAGCTGACGCCTGGGCGAAGCCGGCCGGAGGCTGGGGGTGCTCGGGGGGAGGAGCGGCAGGAGCTGCCGCCGAGCGATGGGGGGACACCAGGACCACGGGGCTGAGCTAATGACCCCCCCAGCCAAAAGCTGCTGGGACCACGGGCCACTGCCAGCCCACGTCCTGACCCCCCCCACCCACAGAGTTCCACGGGGAAGCTCTAGAGAACATCCCATGCACGCCTTGGCCCCGCACGGGGACCCCCGCTGCCACCGGGACCGTTGGGCTCGCATCACCCCCCAGCCGGGTCCCCAGGGCTGGTGTCCCCCCCTCCCCGTCCCCATCGGTCCCACCACGCCAGCGAGCAGGATGGGTTTGGGCAGGTCCCACGTCCCCGGGTACGGTGACCTGAGGCAGAATTAGCAGCCCACCGGCTTTTCTGGCAGGGACCACCCCGAGGTGCCGAGTTCTGGGGGGTGCAGAGCCCCAGAGCGCAGGCGGCGGGGCCGAGAGGGACTCACGCCGCCCCGCGATCCCGTGTCATTACTGACACCTTAACGAGGGCCCGGTGTGAGTCCATGCAGAAACGCACAGCCCCGGCCCTCTCCGCTCAAAGCATCCCCCAGCCACCCAACTCTGGAAGTGCCAGAGCTCACCAAAAAAAAAAAAAAAACTCAAAACCCAACACCACCACCCACGGGTGAGGTTTGGCATCTCCTGACCTTTTCTGGGTGCAGCAGCCCAGTCCCTGCCCCGGCACGGCTCAGCTTCACCCCTGAGCCCCAAACCAGGGTGCTCCAGAGCCCCGCTGCCATAAACCCAACCCAAATCCCACTTCCTTCAGCCCAACATCTGCCTAAGCCCGCTGCCGAGGTTCCGGGGCTGGGAACCCACCGCCAGCTTTCCTCCCCTTCTCTCCCCGGTGTCTGCACCCCCCCAATTTGAGCGCATCGCCTCCAGGTCCCCTGAGATGTCAGCGGGTCTCAGAGACCCACCGAGGCTCCACAGGGATTTCACGGAATCATTGAATCACTGAATCGTTGAGGTTGGAAAAGACCTTTAAGATCTTTGAGGCCAATCGTTAAACGATCACTGTCAAGTCCACCACTAAACCATAGAATCACAGGCCGGTTTGGGTTGGAAGGGACCTTAAAGACCATCTAAACCGGGCACCGGCCGTGGGGAGCCTGACACGAGGACGAGGAGACACCAGGCGTGGTCAGCAGGTAGCGGCTGGAAAGCGGAGCCAGGGAGGAGGCAGAGCCTCTTTGGGCAGCACAGACAGCGTTAGTCCCCGCCGCAGGGCACCCCGGGAGCCAAACTGGAAGCGGGCTGAAGAAGGGACTCAAAAAAAAATTAAAAAAAAAAAATCCTTGCAGGAGACCAGATCCATCACGAAGTAACGTGATGATCCGAGTCCCTCCTCGTGGTGAGCGCTTCCCGAGATGCCGGCGGCTGGGGAGTCGTGGCGAGGACAGGACCACTTCACACCCCGAGTATTGTTTTCTCTACTCATCCACCACCGGCCACCAGTAGAGACAAGCTCCTCAGCCCTGGTGCCCCCTAAGGCCAGCTCTTACGTTCTGGTTGTCTTCTACAGGTTGCACAAAGCAAACCCAGCTCAATAAAAACAAAGGGCCCTTGTCAGGGTCTCCAGTCTTTGATTCCCCCTCCACCTCCCCACGGGAGCTCATTTTTCTCAGGAGTTTTGGCTTTTGTTCTGTGCTGCTGCTTCTCCTTGGCCAGCTGGGGAGGAACGTGCCAGGGGCAGCGGTCATCTGGTCGGGTATGATGAAGAATACCACCAATTAACAGCCATACAGATGGGCGAGGCCAATAAATAGATCGATATGAATTGAAGCGGATATTGATGTGCAGGAATTCCTGGTGCTGAAACCAGTTCCACACCGCGGGGGACAGGAGGGGGGGGGACGCTAAAGGACGGGAGGGAAAAAGGGTGGAGGTGACACCGGCCTCAAACGTCCCAACACGGGGTTCAGCTGGGGAAGGGTGCCAATATGGTTTGCAGGGGAGGAGGAACCCAACTGGGAGACCAGCCCAGCACCTCCGCACTCCCAGTTGGACATCCTCTGCTCTCACCCCTTCGCCAGGGCTGGCTGATGCCCTCGGTGATGACCGCGCCTCCGTTTACAGGTAGAGTTAGAAGGTTTCTCCCCGCCTCCGTTCTACATCTGATCCTCTTGCAGGAGGTTCTCCCGTTCTCGACCCACCTCTGCGGTTCCTCTCTGCGCCCATCACACTGGAACACCAAGACCCAAGCTGAAGGTGCTGTGCTAAATACGGTTTCCTCACGCCTCGTACACTGACACGAGCTCTTCCCCCTCTGCACCGGTGACGTATCGGATGAGCAGGATCACGTTTGCCTTCGTGGCTAAAGCGCGTCTACAGCTTGTCATTAATTAGCAGATCCATGTCCTTTTCATCCTCCATTATGATCAAGCCCTGAGTTCCTATCACTGGGGATGTAAATAAGCTCAGCCAGATGCAGTCCTTGACGAGTCCATGAGTAATTTCCCTCCAGCCTTGATCCTCTGTTTTTCAGCAACATCCTCCACCATCTCCCCTCACCCACACCTTCCCCTCCACACGGCAAGTTCGCTACTTGCCTTTTGCTCCAGTTCCATCCACAACTCCCCATCAGCCACCCCAGCAAGCGCTTTGCCAAAGTCTGCCTTCGTGAGGCCGGCTTCATTCTCTACAAAAGCGGCTTTTCTTCCTTGTCCGAGTTACTGGGTGAACTGGTGCGTGCCTGTGACGTGGCGATGACTCCCTTCCCAGTCTGGCAGGGAGGGGGGGCAGGGAGGACCATGCTGGCACATCCTCGGCGGGCACCACACCTCCGGCGTCTACGGAGGAGGGAAGGTAGGGTAGCCCGCTGTGCAGTATTTTGTTTCTCAGTTCAGTGAGCTACGGTTAATAACCGAAGGGCTGCGGGAGGAAACCAGCCACCTCTAGCTCTCCTGCCAGACTGGGGGGGCGAAGAAGAAAGCGAGAGCGAGGACACCCTTTCCCTAGGAATGGAGAGAAAGGCCAGCTCCCAGATGCGCCACTCTGGGGGACACCCGGGATGCTCGGATGGGGAGGGCACGGCGGGGAGGGAGAAGCCTCCCACGGCTCCGGAGCACCCCCAGGACGCGCCCACGGCTCCCACAGCTGCCACCAGCCCCTTCCCTGGGGCTGTGGGGTCCAGGACCGCACGCGGCAGGCCAGTGGGGCCAAGCCTGGACGCGGGCAGCCAGAGGCCAGCGTGCGTTCGGACGTCACCGAAGAGCGGGACAGGAGAGGTCACGCGTGCACCGGGCGAGGAAGGCGACTGTCCGAGGGACGGCGAGGAGGCGAGCCGGAGAGAGAAAACATCCCCAGCGGCCCTGGGAGACACGGCAGGCAGGAGGCAGCAGGACGCGGAAGGTCGGAGGACCTGCAGGTCTATAAATCCACACGAGCGTTTGGAGAAGGACGCCCGGCGCTGGATAGCCAACCCAGTACTGCGACAAGGTCTAGTGTCCACCCTTCCGCAAGGGATGTGACCGGCTGGAGGGGTCTCAGGACAAAGCCCCTGGCGTTTCTGGAATCTGGAAATTCTGCTTTGCTCCGTCTCTGCAGCAGGAGGGAGACTGGTAAGAGCAGGGGCCTCCTTGGCACCGTGGGCAGAGGTAGGAGGTGATCCCTGGGCTGAAGCAAGGCAGGCTCGAGCAGTGGAGACACTGCAGGTGAACCATGCAGAGACCTGCCCGTGGAGCACCGTTCCCAGGGCAGGAGCGGGCTCGCCACCACACAGACCCGCCTGGTTTTCTTAAGGGACGTGTCCTGGATCAGGTAGGGTGAGGGGGAAAGTCCTACGAGCTGATCAGAAAGGTCTGTCTGCCTTCTGAGTCCCTTTAAGCTTGGAAGAGTAGGACTTCTCTAGGTTCTGCGGCAGGAAAATCGAGCAGGAAAATCCGCTCCGCCCTGGGCTGGATGTTTCCATAAAAAATTCAGGGCAGAGATCCCAGCCTGTCCACCAAAATAGCCACGGGCCACATGTGCGCGCACCAGGGAGGGACCCGGAGCTCTCTCAGCACGGCTGTCCACCTTGAACTCGCAGGTTTTGGGTCACGCGTGACAGACGTGGTCCCGTCATCGTGCCTTCCCTCCTCTGATACCAGCACGAACGCGCCGAGCCCCGAGGGCGGCGCTGCTTGGCCAGCGTGAGATGTCTAAACCCAGCACCACGGTTGTTCTGGAGGAGAGGTGGCTTCCACAGCCCAGACTCTAACCAGAAGGATCAAAAAGCGTGTTCCTTCCTCAAAGACTTATCCAGGTCTAGGCCTGCCATGGTGTAGGTACAAGAGAAGGTCTAAAGGTACCCAGCTGGGTGCCCACCTCCTCTAGGACCTGGGGGTGCTACCAGGGCACGGGGGGCGCCCACCTCCTCTAGGACCTGGGGGTGCTACCAGGGCACGGGGGGCGCCCACCTCCTCTAGGACCTGGAGGTGCTACCAGGGCACGGGGGGTCCCCACCTCCTCTAGGACCTGGGGGTGCTACCAGGGCACGGGGGGCGCCCACCTCCTCTAGGACCTGGGGGTGCTACCAGGGCACGGGGGGTCCCCACCTCCTCTAGGACCTGGAGGTGCTACCAGGGCACGGGGGGCGCCCACCTCCTCTAGGACCTGGGGGTGCTACCAGGGCACGGGGGGCGCCCACCTCCTCTAGGACCTGGGGGTGCTACCAGGGCACGGGGGACGCCCACCTCCTCTAGGACCTGGGGGTGCTACCAGGGCACGGGGGGTCCCCACCTCCTCTAGGACCTGGGGGTGCTACCAGGGCACGGGGGGTCCCCACCTCCTCTAGGACCTGGGGGTGCTACCAGGGCACGGGGGGCGCCCACCTCCTCTAGGACCTGGAGGTGCTACCAGGGCATGGGGGGTCCCCACCTCCTCTAGGACCTGGGGGTGCTACCAGGTCATGGGGGGGGGTCCCCACCTCCTCTAGGACCTGGGGGTGCTACCAGGGCACGGGGGGCGCCCACCTCCTCTAGGACCTGGGGGTGCTACCAGGGCACGGGGGGCGCCCACCTCCTCTAGGACCTGGGGTGCTCCCAGGGCATGGGGGGGGGTCCCCACCTCCTCTAGGACCTGGGGGTGCTCCCAGGGTATGGGGGGGGGTCCCCACCTCCTCTAGGACCTGGGGTGCCCCCAGGGCATGAACTGCAATAACAACCGGCAGGAAGGGAAGGAGACAAGCCCAGTGCCATCACAGATCTGTCCCCTCCCTCCCAGACTGGCAGAGTCACCCAAAGCCTTCGGGACTCATTACAACAGTCCTCAGCGTACAGTAACGCACCACCACCATCTCACCGACCCCCCCAGGTAGCTTTCCCCCCCCCCCCCCCCCCCCAGCACAGCAGAAGATGCCTGTGGCTTGGCCCTTTCCTTGCTGGTGGAGAGGCTGGACGTGGTGTCCGGCTAGCAGCGACCACGAGGAGAAGACCTCGAGCAATTTGGGAAGTTTGAAACCTGCTGCCTGACGGTTTGAGGAGGCGCTTCCCAGCGCGGGGGGTGACACCCGGCCGGTGTCCATCCCCCGCCAGCATCCTCTCCCCTTCTCCTGGCGCCCGTCACCCAGCAGCACCGGAGGGGGCTCAGCCCCTCGGGCTGCAGGCTCGGCCATCGCCCGCCACGGGACGGTCCCGTCGCATTCCCATTTCCAGGGAGAAAGGAATCAGAGGGAAGAAATCCCCAAGTGCCGGGAGAAGGGTCTCAGGGGAGATGGCAGCTCTGGAGCGGGGGCGTAAAGGTTGAATATATTTTTAGATATTTTTAAAATATTTTCATATAGTTATATTTAAAATATATATTATTATTTTTATCGTTATTATTATTATATAAGGATTTTGTATTTTGCCTTCTTCCCCCAAAACAGTCTCCCCCGGCCCGCTCCCGCCCTGCTCACCCCAGCGGCACCCAAGCTGCCGCTGCCCCCGCCCCGCGGGAGCCCCCCCAGGACGAGGGCGGGGGAGGCGCAGAAGCCGCGCTGAGCTGCCGCCGGGATGGGAACACCGCGACCCCCCGCACCCCCGGGCAGCTGCCGCCGCGGGGGGGGGTCCCCGGGGGGCTCGGAGCCCCCGCGCCCGGGAGCGGGAAGGGGAGCCCTGGGAGAGCCCGGCGGGGTGTCCCCGCGTGCCCCCGGCCGGGCCCCGTGTCCGTCTGCCTCGGGCGGCTCGGGGCTTATTTTATGCTGGTTTATTGTGATTTTATCTTATTTTATTGTTATTTTATTTTGTTCTGCTTTGTTTTATTTATTCTGTTTTATATTATTTTATTCTGGTTTATTTTATTTTATTTTGATCTGCTTTATTTTATTTTGTTTTATTTTATTCTGTATTTTTATTTTATTCTGGTTTATTTTATTCTATTCTGTTTTACATTATTATTATTCTATTTTGTACTGTTTTATTTACTGTTTTATTATTATTTTATTTTGTTTTGTTTTATTTATTCTGTTTTATTTTATTTTATTTTGCTTTATTATTATTTTCTTTTGGTTTATTTTATTTATTCTATTTTATTTTATTCTGGTTTATTTATAATTATTTTCTTTTGTATTGTTTTGTTTTATTTTATTCTATTATATTTTATTTCATTTCATTCTATCCTATTACATTCTATTCTATTTTATGCTATTCTATTATTTTTATTTTCGTTTTTTACATTTTATTTTATATTGTTTCCTTTCATTTTATATCATTTTACTTTCTTTTAATATTCTTGTATTTTATCTTCAACATACACCTCCCCTTCGTGCCTGCTATGCGGCTGCCTGAGCAGCTGAGGCTCACAGGGACGTACCCGCAGCCCTCCGCCCACTGGTGTTTTCCCTGCACATGGTTTCCCTCGCCCGAGGAAGGATTCATCCCCCCAGGACCGCTCCCGGAGCCCCCTGGACCCTCCACCCCCGTCCCACCCCCACGCGCCCCCCGGCGATTTGGGGGGTTCAGCCTGGGAGCTGCCTCGCTCTGCCCCTGCTCGGCTCCTCCGTCCCCCCACGCTGCCCGAAGCGCTCCCCACTCCCCGTGGCCGCATCCTGCTCGGCGGGGACCGGGCAGTGCCCCTCCTTTCCCCACGTTTTATTTTCCTTCACATCGTCCGGCACCCAACCGCGGCGCTCCGCCGGCAGCCATCCCCGCTTGCCACTGGGACCCCACAGCCCGTGTCCCTGCCCACCCAGGCACGTCACGCCGGCGCACCCGCTCCCACGTGCCTCCTTCTCCCCACCCCCCCCCCCCCCCCAAAAAAAAAAATCCTGAACCCCTTGGCCTCCCCGCGCTCAGCAGCCAAACAGGACAATCCCCCTCCACCCCCCGGACACCCCCGGACCCCAGCACCCACGCGGGCAGGGCTGGGGGGTACCCCCTTGGGTTTTTGACGGTGTTTATTTTTTTGGCAGCCGAGGTGGGAACCATCCTGTCCCCCGCACCAAACCTCCAGCCAGAAGCACGCCCTCGGCCTGCTTTTGCTCGGAAATTCCGGATATTTTCTGCTTCGCGGCAGGGGGAACCTCCCGGGTGCTCCCTCCCTCTGCAAACACGAGATGAAGGAGCAGGGAGAGGCGGGCGGCCCCCCAAGCGAGCTGGCCCCGGGGGAGCATCCTCCAACACCCCAAAATCGGGTAGAGACAACCCCCCTGCCTCCTCCGAGGTGCCCCCGAAGGCCGACGGATGATTTCCCCCCCCCCCCCCCCCCCATTTATCGGGGTTTCGGAAAGTGCTGCGGTGCGGGGGGTGCGGGGTGGGGTCACCCACGGCAGAGCCCCTCACTGGGCGGCGGGGCAGGGGGCTGGGTGGGATGTGGCGTTTCATTTTCCACGCACAGGGCAAACCTGTGTGGTTTTGTCCCAGCGGAAAACAAAATATAGCTGGGGAGGCGGGAGCACCCAGCTGGGGGGTGCGGGCGGGCAGGGGGACCCCGGGCAGCGGCTGGGGTCTGGGTCGTCGCGTTTGGGGCTCCCGTCCCAGCATCGGAGCTGGATCCAAAAGTGTCTCCAAAACCAATTTCCATCAGAAACGGTGGTTTTAAGGAAAAAATTTCCCATGAGGGCTACGCCGAGAGAGCCTCGGCGATCACTCTGGAAACCCCCAGCCCCCTCGCAACATTTAGAACTGAAAGTTTCAATCACAAATTCTGAAATCGATTTTTCACTGTGCAGGCATTTCCGATTGAAAATGCTGAATGCTAAAAATCTCAATTAATTATTTCACATTCACTTACACGATCCATTTTGCCTAGCGCCAGCTGAGCTTGGAGAACTGTAGAGGTACCCGGATATTTTGGGTCATCTAATTCACCACAGGAGCAGCTCTCCTGTAGACGAGCCCCATTTCTAGAGCATCCTCTTGATCCCCCCTGAGGAGAGCGGCTCCTTTCCTCTCTTCAGAAATATTTTCTAACCAAGAACCCAGTGCTCATCACCCGAACCCGCTTCCCCAGCTCCCTGACGTGCTTTGGGAAACAAAATGCCAAAAAGGTGCATTTTTGAGGAACCCGAGGGGCTGGGGCCAGGCTGCTCCCGCCCGGTCCTGCCGTTACCTGGTTATAACACAGATTTATTGCCACCAGCTCTCGCGGCTGGACACGATGATTTCCCCAGCTACCTGCATCCCCGTTGCGCTGTCCCCTGCCCCGGAGCCCCCCAGGTCCCTCGAGGAGGTGGGTCAGACCCAGTTTGGTTGAGAAAACAGGAAAACAGGGCACGCTTCTGCTGGGCTGGTTAGTTCAGCCTGTCCTGAAAAAACTCCAGCAGAAGCGACCCGGGGGGGGGGGGGGGGGGGGGGGACGGCGGGCAGGAGCACCCAGGGGTGGGAGCAGCACCCCTCAACCCAGGCTGCATTGGGATGGGGCACCCCGACTGCCGCTTCCCACGCAGGGGGGAGGAGGGAGAAAACGTTCCCCCCGCCGGGCAGTTACCCACTGGAGAACTCCCCAAACAGCGGCGCTCCGAAAGCAGCCGGCTGGAGGCAACGCAAACCACAGAAGGAGTTGGAGAGGATTTTCTTGAGCAGAGCAGGGCACGACAGAGGGGTAGGGGGGAGGGATTGGTGATGGACGGACAGATGGACGGACGCCTCGTCAGAGAAGAACGTGCTTGGCTCTGACACCCGTATCTTCTGCACGGTCTAGAAAAGGGATTTCCAAGGAAGCTTTGGGAATTCAGCTGAGGACGGCAGAGGCCCTGGGGGCAAGGAGCCCTGCAGCGAGCAGACCAGCGTCACGGTCCTACCCCCCCCCCCCCCCCAACACCTTGTGCCCTGGGGAGACCCCGGCCCGCAGCCCCCCATCGCCAAGCTCCGGAGGACCCTCACCTCCTCCAGACCACAGCTTCCCGGAGGTTCCCCCCGGCCCCGAGAGGACAACCTGTGCTGGCACCAACCCTCGTTTCGCTGTTCTCCCGCTGCAGGGACTGATAGTTGCCAATGACTTGAGGTGCGATTAATTTTTAACGGCATCGTCTTAATTGCCGGCCTATAAATAGGCCTTCCCGCCCCTCCTCTGCTTTCTCACGTATGTTTTGCTCCACGTCATGGGGATCACGGTCCTGAAAGCTCCGTGCTGCGAGCAGCCCCCCCCCACGCTGTGTGGGATGCTCGGAGCCTGGGGGGGGGGGGGGGGGGCGGTTATTGAGCCACCTCTGCCAAGGATGGCTCAGGGTCAGTCCCAAGGAGGCTCTGCCAGCCCAGCTGTGACGGAGCCCATCGCGGCGATGGGAACACGGGGGGCTCCCTGGGGGTCCCAGGGCCTTTCCAGCGGCCAGCAGCGCGATGCTGAGCCCTCTTCTCCCCACTCTGTGCCCCACCGTCTACTCTACAAAGGGTCTTCGGGTGCTGCGCAGGAGCCGAGGAGCCCAAAAGCTCACCGGTATCTCCCGGGGGGTCCGTGGGTCCCTGGGATGGTTTGACACCAAAAACTCCACTGCCCACTCACACCCAGGGCGAGCCGAGAGCTGCCGGCAGCGCTCCCGGGCGCGGGGGCCTGGGGACACCCCTCGTCCCCCAAAGCTCCTGCCCGTGGGATGGGATGAGCCACCTCTCAGCGGAGACACGCGGCTCGGAGCGGCGTGGAGAACCGCCGATACAACCAGCCCTGTCCTGAAGTCCCGGGTGCCCGGCCCTCCAAAGGGGCCCTCGTTAGCCGCCTCTCTGTCCTTGCTCTAATGAGGGCAGGGAGAGCTGCTGGCAAATACACCAGGGCGCTTGAACCTGAGCCTGGCGTTGCACTCCTGACCCGGAGGGCAAAGCCTCCTGGCCCAGGCAAATCCCCTCGGCCAACCCATCCCGCCTCTCGTCCTGCCGGATTTGTGGGAATTATCCTCCCCCCGTGGTCCTTCTGCCTCGCAGCCTCCTCTCCGCCTCGCTTTTCCCAGCCCTCAATGTCACCAAAAAGGGGCGTTTTTTCCCCCAGTGCGTTGCTCGGAGCAAGCCCGCTGCAGGGATAGGGGCTGTTCCCTGCTCGGAGCGTGGGGCTGGTGCCTTGGGTGGGTTGTGGCAGGGGGGGGGCTCGGGCAGCCCCCCCCGCAGCTCTCTGCGCCATCTCACCTGGGACGAAGCAGCCAGCCCATCCGCGTCCCCACGCCGCCGCTCGACAAGTTAATGAAAATATTCTACTGGCTAATTAAAGTCATTTCATGCTAACCACGTCCGTGGATTAATGAGGAAAAACAAAAGCACAAGTGGCACAGGGCTGGAGCCTGAGCAGCTCCCGGCGAGGCAGAGCAGGTACGTGGCTCCCAGGGGGACCAGGCCAACTCCCCAGGCTCGGGGGGGCAGGTGGAAGCCCACCGGCTTCTGCCACCACAGCTCCGAGCAGCCCCCCCGCACGGCTGCTTCTCCCTGCCTTAGCCTGGGTGAGCCCCCCCCTTCCCAGGGGCAGGGGCCAGAGACAAGAAAGCAAGAAGATCCCTATTCCCCAAGTGGGGGGCTGTTCTGGCTTCCCTGCCAGGGGCTGCGATAGCCTCCTGCTTCTAAGACTGCCGAAACTCAGGATCAGATGCCAGGAAAGTAAAATAAGAGCCTAGAAGAGGTGGGATTTTTTTTTTTTTTTTTTTTTTTTTTTTTTCTCCAGCAGGATTTCTCAGGGGCGCAGCCTGATCAGCGGACCCACTTATGGGGACGCTTGGTTGCAGCTCTCCAGCTGCGATGACATCGTGTCTCTTCCTATCTGATCACGCTGTTTACACCACTCTCTTCTCGCAGGGGAGCGGAGATGAATCATTCTTCCCACCCTGAACATTCGCAAGCACAAAAAACCCCTCTTCAGCAGCCCCTTCTTCCGTGCCCCCCGCTTTGCTCTCCCCTCCCGTGGTGGGCTCCCATCACGTCCAGGGGTCCCGGCAGAGAGCAAAGTCTGGCAGGGGGAGCTTCCTAGTCTTGAAATCGAGACCTAATCCAAGGGAGGGATGGAAAGGATCCGTCCTGCCGTCCCAACCAACCCGCACAACGCAAATATGAACCCAAAGAGAGCCACAAGATGCTACTGGTTGGGAATCCACCGCCGAAACATTAGACGAAGCAACGACACCGTGAACTCCCCTAAATCCTGGGAGCTGCTCCTGGTTAACGCCGGGAGGAAAAATCCCCCAAAGTACCCAAAATTGTTGCAAATGTTGTGTTTGTCCCTGTCTGAGCGGACGGACACAGAGGAGCCTGGTGGGACAGGAGTGGCTGGCGGGGAGTCCCCCGTCTCCGGGCCACATCCAGAGCGGAGCAGCACGCTGCACAGAGCCGTGCAACACCCTCCAGACCTCAGGGGTCTAGTAAAACCCTGGGGCCGCCCAGCTCTTGCAACGACCGAGGAAACCTCCCAGCTGTGAACGGCGAGGGACCGGGGTGGCAGGGGATGCCTGAGTGTGCAGAGAGCCTGAAACCACCACCCAAGGGAATCTGCAGCCCGGTAAGGAGAGGAGGAAGCCGGGCAGCGAGCCTGGCACTGCCACCCCCGGGCACGGCGGTGGCTGGGGAGGGACGGGGGGCAGCGGGGCAGCCGGGAAGGTACAACTGGGAATTTGCTGCAGGGAAGGAAATGCTGTGAAAAGCACAGAAAGGGATTCAAAAAGACAGAGATGAAGGAGAAAGATGGGGAAAAGAGGATGCGGGAGGGAGAAGAGAAGAGGAGGAGAGACAGCCGTGGCCTACAGGGTGTGAATTTTCTCACTGAGTGATGAAGGCAGCAATGAGACGCCGAGCAGGCAGTACATCAGCGGACACTGGTCCCTCCGGAGAGGCTGCACCCTCCCGGCCCGGGGCTGCGGCAGCCGGCCCCCCGCTCGGCACAGCCGGTGCCCCGCAAGCTCTTCCCCCGGCACGGCACGGCCGAGCCCACCCGTGTCCCTCCCAGGTCCGTGGAGGTGAGACGGGGACTGGGATTTCGGCTGGGACCCTGGGAAGAGGGACCTCAGTGCAGCACCCAGCTCACTGGGGTGCTTTGCTCCTAACAGCCGCACACCAGCACCTCCTTGCACGGGTCCCACAGACAGAAACCTGCTCCTTACCAAGAAAAAAAAAAAAAAAAACAAAAAACAAACAAACCAAACAAACAAAAAAAAACACAAAAACCAAACGCTGCTCTGCCACCAAAAGAACCAAAAGCAACTATTTTTTACGCGTCAAGGTTCTGCTCCCCCTCGCAGGACCGCACAGCGAGCGCCCAAGCACCACGGAGCAACAGGGTCTCCCCAAAATCAACCCCCCCCCTCGGCACGTGGTGGGGGCCTGGCTGCTGAGAGCCGGGAGAGGTTTCCTTCACAAGAAGTTTGGAAAAAATTGAAATTATTTCTTATCTGAAACCATGTAGCCGTCTCCAAACATGCCCTTTACCGGGCAGAGAAGGGGCAGACTGGGCTGTCGGGGTTTTTCTGTAGGTCCCAGCTGTGCTGTTTTGCACGGCCATCTTCACTAATTGCATTATTATTATTATTATTATTATTATTATTATTATTATTATTATTATTATTATTACTGCTACTATTTCTGTATAAATTTTCAAGCTGAAACCATCGCAACCCCAGCGGATGCATTTTCTGGCTTAGCAGACGGCAACACCAACTTCCCAGCCACCCGCCACCTCTCCCACCTCGGTGGAAGAAAAACGGGAAAATCTCCCCCCCGCCCCCCCCCCTTCACCGGCAAAGCTCCTCGCAGGGCCGGGCATGGCGGGAGGGGGGGACGGCGAGGATGGAGGGGAGATACCCGGACCACGCCGCAGCTCCGGGGGGTGTGTTGGGGGGGGGGGATCCCCCGATCCGCAGGGACCATCCCCAGCAGCGTCCCCACCCCGTTGGGAGCGGGAGAGCGGAGCCACGGGGGGCTGGGGAGCGTGGGGGGGTGCGGGATCCATCCAGCTCGTCCACGGCCAAACGCCCGATCCCGCCAGCACCCACGCTGCCGCCCGGCCCCGCTCGCCCACCCGGGGCTGTGGGTGCTGCCAGAAGGGGCTCGGCTCCCCGCTGACGCCCTCCCGCTCTTTTTTCCCTCCCCCGCTTTGCCGGAGCCTCCCGGGGAAACTGGAGAGGCGGGCGGGGGGGGGGGGGGGCTATCCCCTGCAGACCCCACTCAGGGCTGCCCCCCCCCCCCCCCCCCCCCCCCCCGCTCCCAACCCCCAAAATTCACGAGAAAAGGGTGGAGACAAAAACCACTGCCCGCAGCGCCACGCCACGCTCCCGGCCGCGCTCAGCCCCGGCTCCTCACCAAAACACCAGCCAGCACCGAGCCCACCCCCCCACCCCAAAAAAACACCTCCCACCCGCCCCCAGCCCCACTTTCTGCCCTCTCTGCCTGCCCTTGTCCCCCGTCCCCCCCCCCCTCCCGCCAATGCTGGTAGCCCCGGAGAGCTGCGGGTGGCCACGGGGCTGTGCCCCCGGCCCGGAGGAGCCGCCACGACCCTCACCTGGGTCTCGGAGAGGTTGAGCTGCCGCGCTAGCTCCGTCCTCTCCCTGCCCACCACGTACTGGCAGCGCTGGAACTCCAGCTCCAGGCGGTAGAGCTGCTCCGCTGTGAAGGATGTCCGCGTCCGCTTGGGCCGGTCCAGGTCCAGGCCCTTGGGCAGCACGATCTCCCGGATCGTCCCCTTGGCATCTGGGAGGGAAGCGGGGAGAAGGGCCGTCAGGAAAAAGTCTCCAGGAAAGAGAAAAAAATAGAAATAAAAATAAAAATAAAAGTAAAAATAAAAATAATTTTTAAAAGCTGGGCTATGGAGAAAAGGGACTGGGTGTAACTAGTCCAAAAGGCCGGTTACTGGTGAAGGAAAATCTGAATTCAACACCGGCTGCACCACCAGGGCTGGTGCCCGAGTGAGGGGCTCGCTGCAGGAGCAACTGGGAAAATCCCCCCAAGCTGTGGCTAGAAGGGGCGACAGCCCGTAAGTTGGTTGTTCCCTCCGGCCCCAAATGCTGCAAGTTTATAAACCTCCAGGGAATGGTAACAAGTCTTGCTGAATATTTTTTTTTTTTTTTTTAAGAGATAAACAGAAACCATAAAGTCTCTAAGGAAAACAGAGCGTTTAATCACAGAAATAATAGTTTCTGAAAGCCAGAAGCAGAAAACAGTTCTATACCTAAAAACAGCTCAAATTAAAGATTTTTTTTTTTTTTTAACTAAAAATGTATTTTATTTTTTATCTGTGTTCTTCCTTGGGAATACTGGAAAATTTTTATCTCTCTTACAATTCCCTTCTTTCCAAACTTATTCTCGCTGGAGGAATATTTTCCTGAAAAGCAGCAGCTCCTACTCTGGGGCAGTTCTCTAATAAAGGACAAGTTTTAGAAGCGCCGCACGCCCCGAGCCGCTCACAGCAGCGGATTTCACGAGGCCGGGCCTGTCGCGGGGAAGCAAACGCCGGAGGGTTTAGCTCCCACGTTAGCCCCTTCCGCGCCGCGGGATGCCGCGGCTTCATGTTCCGCTGGCAGAGGACGAGCTCTCCCAGGAAAAATCCAGGGAGCCCCGCGATGCCAGGAAGCCTGTCCCAGCTCCGTGGGCTGCGATGTGCCCCGACGGGCTCCGTGTGCCACGTGCGGCACCAGGTTTTAAAAACGAGCTTTGGAAATCGCCCGCCGGGCTCCTGCCAGACCCCAAACCCATCGCGCCCCTCGACCCGTGCGCCCGGCTTTCCTTAAGCACCAGCAACAGCGGTGCAGAGCCCGGTTTGGGTGAGCTCTGGCTGCGGAGCTCCCCGGTTCTGCCCGGGGGCTTTCCTGCACGTTAAAAACCAGCCACAAAAGCCACGCTGGGCCAGCAGCCACGACTCCAGGCCCTGCTTTCAGCCCTGGCTGGCTCCGTGCCGGAGAGACCCGAGGTCCCCAGCAGCCCCGGCTGGAGGTAAGTCATTTTCTCTCTTTTTGCCCGACTCAGGCGTGAAAGGATTATAAAATTGCTGGGGCAGGATGGGGAAAAAATAGTGAGGAATGGCCTGAGAAGGGGTGATGGAGCTGGCGTGGAGCAAGCACAGACTTGGGAGAGGGATCCCAACCCCCAGCTGGTTCCCCACCGCTACGTTTTGGTGCGTGGCAAGCGCCAGCCTGGCTGGAGCACGGCCCTGCAGCGGGGCTCGGGGGGGGGAACGGGGCGGGAGAGGGTCTGGCAGAGACCCCGCACCCCCAAACCCCACAGGTGGGCACGGGGCTGTTGGAAAGGAAAGGGGTCGGAGGTGGACGGGAGGGATCTCTGGCAGGATCGGGACGCCAGGCTGGGAACCATTTTGCGAGGAGAGGAAGAGCGTTGGCAGGGATGCTGCCCGGACCACGTCCGCACGCCCGTGGCCGCGCCGCGCTTCCCCGACACAACAACAGCCGGGGCTGCCAGCGAGGAGTGGCTAACAGCCGCTCCCGCTTGCCAGCCGCAGCTGCGAGAAGCTGCCCCTCCACCCTCGCCACCCCGGCCGGCGCTGCCGGCGTTATTACGGGTATTATTTATTGTTATTTTCCCCCGGCAGCTGGGGGGGGAGCAGGCTGGGCACAGCCCCAGAGGGAAGGGGGCACAGCCCCAGAGGGAAGGGGGCACAGCCCCAGAGGGAATGGGGCACAGCCCCAGAGGGAATGGGGCACAGCCCCAGAGGGAAGGGGGCACAGCCCCAGAGGGAAGGGGGCACAGCCCCAGAGGGAAGGGGGCACAGCCCCAGAGGGAAGGGGGCACAGCCCGCGGTGCCAGCTCAGCAAGGGAGAGGCAAAACCCCTCGCCACAGCCCCACTGCACGTTCCCCGCAGCCCATCCATGCAGAATGCAGGGGGGTTCCACAGCCATCCCTCCGTGCCAGGAAGGGCACAACACCATCCTGTCTGAGAAACACCCCTTTCTGAGAGCCTTCCCCCCCAGCAGCCGCTAGATCTCGGGACCCCCAACACCCACCAAGTCCTGTGGGGTTTGCCAGCAGCCCTCGGCAGCGGGGCCGTGGTGACATTTTGGGGACCAGGCTACACCTGATGGCAACACATCCAGGAGAAGGTCTGGGGCTGAAACCCCCCAAAAGAGATCTGGTACCAAGGGGGATCAAGCCCTCCTCTGCTTTAGCAGCTAAATACAACAAGGCAGGACGGGCAGACACGGCCGGGGAGCAGGAGGGAAGGCTAGTAGGCAGCAGCTTTGGGGTACCGACCCCCCCAAGCTGGTAACAAGAGGTTTTTCAGCCCGCCCGCGCTGCAGCGCAGCATGGCAGGCTGGGAGGGACGCATCCTGCACACCGAACCACAGAACCAGGCACACACAGATGCCCCCACACACCCAGGGACACCCCACGCACACCCGTGTCTATGGGGGTTTCTACACCGACACGGCCACCGGGACGTTTCTGGGGTGCACACTCACCCCTCTCCATGCCGGGGGGGGGGGGGGGGGGGGTAGCGTGGCCATGGTGACACACTCTGGGGAGGCACAGGAGCCCGCAGCCCTTCTCAGCGCACCCCAAACAGCACCGCAGTCCCCCCCCCAGAGCTCCCCACATCCCCCCGGGGCACAGTGCTGGGGCAGCCCCCGGGAGGTGAGCACCCTGATATCTGCTCCCTTCCCCTTCCAGCGCCACCGGCCTGGCTCCTCCAGCGAGTCCTTATCCCGTTAATCCCCGCTAAGGACCGACCGGCTGCTGGTCTGCACCCCCCAACCGTGCCCGCACCCGGCAGCGCCCTCCAGCCCCGCCGCCCCGACGAGACGGGGATGGCCGGGCGGTCAGGGCCACCCTTCCGCGGGCAAAGTGGCCCAGTCGCGGCGGCTGGAGGCTCCGTCCCGCACGGCCGGTCCCCGGTACCCAGATGTACCGGTGAGCGGACGGAGCCCGGCCGAGCCCCCGGGAGAGCGACCGGCCGGGCACGGAGGATCCCGCCGCTTCCCCCCGAGAGCCCCGTCCCCGCCAAAGCCACCGCGGGCGAGCAGCGGGGACCGGCGGTAGCCCCTGGGGCAGCGAGGGGAAGGCGGGGAGGGAGATGCGGCCCCTTCCCCCGGGGCAGGCAGCGAGGTGGGGGAGAGCGGTCCCCCGAACTTGGGGGAAAATTGAAAATATTTAAAAATATATTTTAAAAAGAAATCTTTTTTTTTTTTTTTTTTTTTTTTTTTAAATCCCACCTCGCAGAAAAATCAGCCTAGAGGCGCTTCCCCGGCACCGGCCGGGGCTTGGCACCGACCCCTTCCCCGGGAGCGGGCCCCCGGCCGGGGCAGGACGGGGAGCCGGGGGACCCCGTGGCCCCGCAGCCCGAGTGTCCCCCCCCCCACGCCCCCCCCCCGCATTATTTCGGCTCCGTTCCCGTTTATTTGCGGCTTTTCTCCCCGCCACCATTTTGTCCGCGCCGTGGCGGCTGCAGCAAGATGGTGAGACCGGCCGCTCCCGGGGGCGGGGGGGGGTCCCCGGGGCCGGGAGAAGCGGGGACCCTGCCCCGGGGGTGGGCACCGCCCCCCCGGCACGCTCGCGGCCCCGGGCCCGTCGGGGCGGCCCCGGTAGGACCGAGACCGGGCGGAGGAAAGGCCCGACCCCGGCCTGACCCCGGCGGGAGCTGCGGTGGCCCCGTTCGGCGACCACCGAGGAGCCGGGGCCACCCCGCGGCGGGACCCCGGGGCTCGCTGCCCGCTCCCCCCCCCCCCCCCCGCCGCCGAGGTGCCCGGAGAGCGTTTAGACCGCGACAGCCGGGTTGTCGGCGCCAGGCGCCTATCGCGACAGCGGGGAAAGATGCTCGGCTGGGCGGCGGGGCTCCGTGCGACCCGGTGGCGGGCGGGATGCCCGAGCCGAGCCGACCCGTGCCGTGCCAGGCCCCGCTTATGGCGAACGAGCGGAAACACGGCTCAGGCCCCGCCGCCCCCGGGGGAGCCCGAGCGGCCGCGGAGCTTCTCCTGGCTCCGGCTTGGAGGGCGGCGGAGGCGGGGGGGCGGTCGGACATACGACGCTGAGCATCCCCCCCCGCCCCCGGCCCCGGGCTGGAGCCGCGCTGCTGCCCCCGCAGCCGGGGAGCGCCCGGCACTGCCCGCCTGCCGCATCCCCGCCGGGGTTCCCCAAACTTTGGGGGTTCGCCACAACCCAGGTTGGTCCCAGCCAGCCCCGGGGCGGCG
This sequence comes from Tyto alba, assembly GCF_018691265.1. Taxonomy (NCBI): domain Eukaryota; kingdom Metazoa; phylum Chordata; class Aves; order Strigiformes; family Tytonidae; genus Tyto; species Tyto alba. Next base: position 55,820,111 of record NW_024881327.1, read on the forward strand.
GGATGCACCGGCTCCGGGTCCGGCCGAGCCCGCCGCGTCCCCCCATCCCCGGGCGAGCGAGTGACATTTTAAAGAGGTTTAAAAAAAAAAATAAAAATATATATATAGAGAGAGAGCGCGCGAGCCCCTAACTCGCCGCCGCTGCATGACGCTTTTCTCCTGCGACAACGCTTTAAAAGCAAAACTGATGCTTTCACCCCTCTCCCACTGCCTGCGCGTCCCCCCCCCCCTCCCCGGCGGGGCTCAGCCAGCCCGTGGGGGATCCGTGCCCCCGCGGCTGCTCCCCGAGCCCGGTCCCTCGGCTGAACGGCGAGCCCGGCCCCGTTCCCGGGAACCGCACGGCGGGAGCGGGCTGGGGGAACGGGCCCGGTCCCCGCCGCACCGAGCGGAGCCGGGGGAAGCCGCGGCGGGGCCGAGAGGCCGGGGCGAGCAGCCGGCCGGAGCCCGAGAGCGGCCGGGGATGCGCTGAAAGCGGGGCCGGGGGAGCCGAGGGGTGGGTGTGAGCCTGCCCCATCCCGGGGCCACCGGGGCGAGCAGCGGGGACCCGGTCGGCGCAGGCGGGAAGTGCCCCGGTGGGGGGGGGGGGGGGGGAAGCGGGCCCCGGCGCCCCTGCCCGTACCTCGCACCAGGATGCGGCGGCAATAGTCCGCCTCGCCGGTTCCCGACGGGCTCTCGCTATCCGGGGCGCACTCCTTGGAGGAGCCGGGGCTGACCGCCGACGTTCCCGGGATGTCCTTGAAGCCGCCGCGGCCGCCGCCGCCTCCTCTTCCTCCTCCTCCTCCTCCTCCTCCGCCGCCGCGCAGAGCGCTCTCCAGCTCCGCCCGGGTCGGCGGCTTCTCCCGGGCCCTCCCGGTGGCGGTGGGCTCGGCCGGCAGCACCGGGCTCCTGCCAGGCTCGGCCCCTCCATCGCTCATCCCTGCGGGCGCCGCGGCGGGATCAAACATCAGGAGGGAGACAGACAGAGAGACAGAGAGAGGAGGCAAGACTAGGCGAAGGGGGGGGGGGGGGGGGGGGGGGGGAGGAGAGCCCCCCCCCCCCCACCCTCCCCAGACCCCCGCCCCTCCCCGGCCCCCCCCCGATCCCCCCTTGGGGCTCAGCGCCCTGGCAGAGCCGGGGGCACCGCGCCCCAGCTCACCCCCATGGCCGGAGACCGCCGGGGGCCGTCGCTCTCCCGCCTCTCCGCGACGGAGCCGGCCCTCTCCCACCCGGGGGGGGGGGGGGGCTGGCATTTAAAGCACCCCCCCCCCTCCTCTTCCTCCTCCTCCTCCTCCTCCCCCCCCCCCCCGCTCCACCGGCCAGGGGTGGGGACGAGGACAGGGTGGTGGCGGGACCCGTCGGGGCGTCCCGAGAGGGTGCGAGGGGGGGTAAAAAGGAGTTAAAAACTTTGACAGGCGGCTGAACCGCATCCCACCCCCCCACACACACACCCCCCCTCTCAAACCCTCCCCAGCTCCACCTCCCGCCGAACCTCGCTCCGGGAAAACTTGAGGTGCTCCGGCCGCAGCCGCTGCCCTTCCATGGGGAACCGGTCCCGGTGCCGGTGCCGGTGGGGAGGAGCCGCCGGTGCCCGGTCTCGCCGCGCTGCGCTGGGATTCGCGTGCGGGGAAATCAATACTGGGGGCGGGGGGGGTATGTGGTAATTTTAGGGGGGCGGAGGGGAAGGGGGGGCCGAAGGGAGGGAGCTGCGGAGGTAGAAGCCGGGGTCCTTATTGCTCCGGCCCCCACCCCGCGCCTCTGCGCAGCCCCCGCCGCGGCGGGGAGCGGTTCGGGGGGGTGGAGGGTGGGGGAAAAGGAGCGATTTTAAATTAACGGCCCGGCACAGACGCAATTTCCTGCTCTCCCGGTTCCGTGATACCGATGGGTAAACAAAAGACCCCCTCGGCGGTCGCTGCCCGGCCCCGGGAGTACGGGCAGGGCCGGGGGCGGTGGCTCCGGCTCCTTCTCCCGCGGCGGGGGGGGGGGGGGGGTCCCCTCTTCTCGGGGGCGACCCCCGTCTGCGCAGAGAAGCGCTAACCGAGATAGAAGCAAATAAAGAAATAACCCGGCCCGGCTCTGCCCGCCCTCCCCTCCCCGGGGCTGCCCGCACCCCTCGGGGCCAGCCGGGGGGGGCTCCCCCCTCCTTTTCCCCACGTTGCCCCCCGCTGCCCGGTAGTCCGAGGGTCCCCGCTGCTACCGGAGTTACCCCAGCGCCCCCGCCACGGGATCGGGCAGCGGGGGAACCCCGAAAACACACACGCTGCCCCCCGCTCCGGTACAGCCGCTCCCGGCAGCTGCGGCCCCCCCAGACCGGCACCGGCACCGAGGCGAGCGGCTCCTTGGGCGACGTCCCAGGCCGGGGGTCCCGGGCAGCTCCCCCCCAGCCCCCCGGGGCTCCGTCCCGCCGCTCTCTGCAACGGGGCAAAACCCAGCGGAAAAGCGGCGGCGGCGATGCTTCACCTCGAGGGGGGCCGGGGGGGGGGCGGCACCCCTCTTCGCCTCGCCTTGTATCCCCTCAAATCGAAGCGGTTGTAATGACGGTGGATTAAAAATAAATAAATTAGCTGTTAATCCAATTGCCGAGAGCCCAACATCCCCGAGAGCTCAATCCCCAGCGACCGGGACCTGGCGAAGGACACGCCGGGGGGCCCCGAACCCCCCGAGACCCACCCGAGACCGATGCTGCCCGGGGCTGCGGCGGGCTCGGCCGGAGCTGGGGCGTCCCGGAGGGGTCTCGGAACGCTCCGGTTCCCCGGAGGGAGAGCTCGGCCGAGCCAGGAGCCGCCCAGCCTCGGGGACGAAAAGTTCAAGGCCTCCAAATTTGCCTTTGGGCTGGGGTGGGCCCTGTGTGTCCGTGTGTGAGGCAGGCTGTGGCCGTCCCTGAAATAGCCGAAACAGCGCAGAGCGGATAAAAAGAGATTGGGGGGAAAAATAAAATAAAAGGGAAAAAAAAGATAAAAGGAAAAAAAAATAAAATAAACGGGAAGAGTAGAATGAAAGGGAAAAAAATAAAGGGAAAAAATAAAACAAAAGGAAAAAATAAAATGAAAAAATAAAAGGAACAACAAAACAAAAGGAAAAAATAAAAGAAAAATTCAAAATATTTTTTTTTAAATGATAAACAGAATAAATAAAATAAAATTAAAAAAAAAAAAAAAAGACAAGAAAGAAAGAAAGGGGAAAAAAAGCAAACGAAAAAGGCTGAGCAGGGGGAAGCGGGAAGCCGGGACGCGGAGGGCCGGGGGCCCGGGCCGGGCGGATGGAGCCCCGGCTCGGGGTAGGGGCTGGCGGCGGCAACCGGTTGCCCGCTCCCGGTTGCCCGAGCCGCGACAAGGCCGGGAGCCCCAGAACCCGCCGCTCCCCAACCCCGGGTCCTGCTGTTTTTCTCGTTATCGCTATGGTTATCATTAATAACGACGATAAGAGATTTTGCTGCGGATGGGGCTGGGCTTGCGGGGGAGCAGAGGAAGGGAAATGCCGGGGGAGCAGAGGCGAGGAGATCCGCGCTCCTCCGCGGGCTGTGCAGGGTGGAGCGGAGCCACGGCAGCCTCTGCCTGACCTACCTTACCCTAATAAATAATAATAGTAATAATGATACTTTAAAAAAATTATACTGTTTACTATTATGATATTATTATTGCTGATTTTGTTCTAGCGTTGTTATTGCCGTTGTTGTAATATTTTATTTCTATTTTTTAATTATTATTATTGTTGTTATTATCCCTCCTCCTCCTCCTACTCTCTCTCCTCTCTCGCGTGGGCCGTGCAGAGCAGAGCCCAGCCCAGGGAAGCCGGGCCCGGGGGGGCCGCGCTCGCCCGCAGCAGCCCCGTTCGAGCGGCCCCTCGCCCGCTGCCATCCCCGCCGAGCCCCGGGGCCCCCCCGAGCCGCCCCACCCCGCTCCGGGGCCGGGCAAGGGCCCCCAAAACCCCAATATTGGTGCATTTCCCCGGTTTATGCCCCGGCGAAGGGGCCCGACCTGCCGCCCAGAGCTGCTCGGGCTCGCTGGAAGTGGAGGTAAGGCAGGGCCGGCTCGGCTCAGCTGGGCTCGGCTCGGATCGGCTGGGCTGGGCTGGGCTGGGCTGGGCTGGGCTGGGCTCGGCTCGGATCGGCTGGGCTGGGCTCGGCTCGGCTCGGCTCGGCTCGGATCAGCTGGGCTGGGCTGGGCTGGGCTCGGCTCGGATCAGCTGGGCTCGGCTCGGCTCGGCTGGGCTGGGCTCGACTCCGTTCGACTGGGCTCGGCTGGGCTGGGCTGGGCTCGGCTCGGCTCGGCTCGGCTCAGCTGAGCTCGGCTCGGCTCAGCACAGCTCGGCTCGGCTCAGCACAGCTCGGCTCAGCTCAGCTGAGCTCGGCTCGGCTCAGCTAGACTCGGCTCGGCTCGGATCAGCTGGGCTCGGCCGCGTTTCCCCGGGCCCACAGCCCACGCCGGTGGCCTGCGGGCCCGGGCTGTGTAGGGGGGGGGACTTCCGCCGTGAGGGAAAAGACAGGGGTAATGTCCACGGACACGGGGTAAACGTGTACGGGACACGGGGGCACTGTGCGGGGACACGGGGAAGCCGTGCAGAAACACGGGGGGGCTGTGTACGGACACGGGAGAAATGTGCACGGGTACGCTGTGACACTGTAAATGTGCGTGGACACAGCGTCGGTGTGCACGGACACAGTGTGAATGTCCACGGACACGGTGTGAGCGCCCACGGGCACGGTGCACGGCTTTACAGGGGCTCGGGGAGCTGCAGGCGCACGGTGTGGCTGTGCACGGACACACGGACACGGGGCAGCCGCGCGTGGGCAGGGTGTAACCGTGCACCGCTCCCTTCTCGTGGCGGGGGACGGGTTTGGGGTTGGGTTTTGGGGTTGGTTTGTTTGTTTTTAGATCAATCAGGGCGGCCGGAGCCGACACAGCGCATCCAATTATCCGATCTAGCCACGCCCTGCCACGGGGGGATGTGCGTGGACACACCGTGACGGTGTACAGACACGGGTGAGTGAGTGTGCACGGGCTCAGTGAGACCGTGCACGGACACGGGTGGGAGTTCATGGACGCAGTGTAACCGTGCACGGACACGGGTGGGTGCGCGTGGACACACCGTAACGGTGCACGGACACGGGTGGGTGTGCACGGCCACGCTGTAACCGCCAGCAGGCAACGGCGCGAGTGCGCAGGGTGCCCTGTCAGCCGGCTGCGGGGTGAGGGTGCACCCCTCTGCAGCGCTGAGGTGCGTTTTGCCACGTCCGGGCGTGGGTGCCTGCTCCGGGGACACCCACGGGGACACCCCCCGCCCACTCGGGGCTGCTCGCCGGGACGAGCGGGGACCGGGCAGCCTCGGCGGCTTCACCCGCCCCGGGCTCCGGCGGCTGCTCCGGGGATCCCGCCGAGGGGAGAGGATTTGGGGGAAGCGCTGGGGGTCCTGGGGGCCCTCCCGTGTCCCAGGATGCTCCCGGGGGGGCTCAGCCCCCACGCGGCCCTCCCCGCCCCCCCGGCAGCGCTGATTTCGTTAAGCGGAGCCGGTTGTCCCGGGGAGCCCAGGGTGGCCCCGGAAGCGGGCGGGGGGGGACACACCCTTCCCTGGGTGGGGGACACCCCTCCCCGGCTGGGGACACCCCTCCCTGGACCCCCCGCCCCCGCCCCACCGGGATCGCCCGCGGGTGAGTGCGCTTCCCCCCCAACGCGACCCGACCCGGCCCCACCGCTCCCACTCGGATAAAACAAAATCAAACGAAATCCAAAGAAATCCAACGAAAACTGGGCGGGCCGGTACCGCAACCCCCCCGGACACGGTTGGTCCGTCAGCCCAGCGGTGCCCGAGCCTGGCGGGATCGGGGGGTCCCCGCCCAGCGCCCCTCCTCCCCCGGGGCTCCCCACCCCAAACGAGTTCGCGGCGGCGGGGCCACCCCGACACGGGGAGCGGCGGGGGCTGGGAACCCCAGATCCTTCCCCACTCCTGGGACCTCCTCCCTTAGCACCCCCACTCCTGGGACCCCACTCCTGGCACCCTTCTCCCCCACAGCACCCTGATTTCGGGGCTCCCCTCTCCCTACGAGCCCCTGGGGTGCCCATTTCAGGGCTCCCGGCTCCAGGGATCCTGCTCCTGGGATCTCTGCCCTCCCCACGCCGGGCAGCCCCTCTCCCCTCGTCCTGGCACGCCGGCGCGGTGGTCCCGGCAGAGGCCGAGCTCCAGAGACCCCCACAACCCAGCCCTGGCCTCAAGCATCCTGCCAGCTCCCGCTCTGGATAAATTAAAAAAAAATAATAATAATTTGGGGTTTGGGGGGGAAGTGAAGAGATCGGAGGGATGCGGGGCAGAGGGGGGAGCTGAAAGAATTAGTGCTGGCATCCCCCTGCACCCACACCCCCTCCCAGGTCCCCACGGTCCCCAGGCCCCCACGGGGCAGGGTGGACCCCCAGACCTTGGGGGAGAGGGGAATGACGCCTTGATTGTGTCCCCCCAGAACCCCCCAACTCCAGAACACGCAGAGGCTGTGTTGTCAGTGCCTCAGTTTACCCTCTGCAAGTGTGCACAGGACCCGTGGGGAAAGTGGGGTGACTGCAGAACCACACCCCCCCCCCCCCGCCCCCCCCCCCAACTCCGCCTGCGTCCCACCGCTGAGGACCGTGGCCCAGCTGGTCCCATCCCCACCGTGAAGGCTGGAGGCACACGGGTGTCCACACACCAGTGTCTTCACTGGAAACGTCCCCACCGCCAAAGGGACAAAGAGCCACAAGCCGTGGGATGGCACCCGAAGGTGGGGGGGGGGGGGGGGGTGAGGAGGAGGAGGAGGGTGAACAGACCCGGGGGCTTCCCCCGCGTGCCGTCGTGGGTCATTCTGCGCTGGAAGATGCGTCTCAGCGTTTCGCCGTAGTTTCTGGGGTCACCCCCTGCCCGCCGGCGGCCCCTAGCCCCAGGGTCTTGCCCCCCCCCCCCACCCGCAGCGAGGGCGAGTGGGGCTGCGGGGACACGCGGGTGACAAGGTGTCGGTGCTGCCGGCTCGCCACGTGCCACGGGGTGGGCGGAGGAGGGTGCGAGCGCACCCCGGGGACCTGCTGCTGTGGTCTGATAACCTTGACCTTCCCAGGTTCCCCGGCTCCCGCTCTGCTGGAAACCTCCCTCCCCGCCAGGGTCCCCCTGGACACTCACTGTGGGTCCCTCTGGGCACTCGCCGGGGACCCCACAGCCACTGTGTGTCCCCCCCCCCCCACCCTCCCCGAGCCGGCTGCTTCCCGGGATGGGGGAGCTGGCTCCAAACCACGCTTCACCCCCAGGCACCCCCCATCCCCCCCCCCAGGCGATTCCAGTTAATGAGCATCAAATTAATGTAGTTGGGGGCCTGGGGAGCCCCGGGGTGCTCCTGGGGGTGGGGGTTCCCCCAGTGGCCTCCAGCTGAGCTGAGGATCCCAACAGACAAGGGGGGGGCCCCAAGGGACCCCGATAAACCTCGTCTGCTGTCGGGAGGAGCGGTGGGGCCCTGACGGCGCTGGGGCTCGGCGCTGGGGCTGCTCCGGCACCCTCCGCAGGACAGACGGACTCCCAGACTCCCGGGGGTTTTGGGGGTGATGAGACCCCGCTCAGAGAAGCAGGGAGGGGGTTCCGGGGGGGGCTGGGCAGGACCCGGCTGCCCCTCGCAGCTGCGGGAGGGCAGAGACCAGCCCTTTGCCTCCTGCTTTCCACGGCACGTGGGTGTTTGGCGTGGGCTGTGGGGACGGCAGAGGCTTGGGGGGGGGGGGGGGGAGCCCCACGCGACGTCCCACCACCGTCACCAAGCCTTGCCACGCGCAGCTAGCCGTGACCTCCAGATAATTGATGATGATGGCGAGGAAGAAGCGGGATGGGCTTAGATGTTACGGAGAGCACTAAACCTCAGGGTGCGGGGCAGGGACACACACACACACACACAACGTGAGGAGCACCAGCAGTGGGGTGGAGGAGAGGGGGCCCTGGGTGGGGACACCCTCGGGGTGGGCTGGGGAGGGTCCCCACTCAGAGCCGGGGGGTTTGGCCGCCAAAGGTTTGGGCTGAGCCCTGGGAAGAGCGGAGGCACATGCTGGGCAGAGCGGTGTTGCCCCACGTCTCTCACCTTGGTGGCACCCCCGGCACCCCCCCCCTCTGCCCCCGGGGCTGGCACCGTCCAGAGCCCGTCCCACCGCAGAGCCGGTGGGGGCCGGGGCCTGGGACCACGGTGAGGGCCACCGCGCCGCTGCTTGGGCTCGTTTCCCGACCAAACGGGGCCTCCGAGCTCGGTGGGCCAGCGGCCCAGCATCGCCAGAAGCCCCCGGCATCGCGGCCGCCCTGGCAGCACGGGGCGAGGGCAGCGAGCCCAGCGCCCCGCGTGCCCCCGAGACCCCCCCCCTCGCCGCCAGCGCCGGGCGCGTTTCAGCCGTCGCCGGGATTACCGCGAACAGCAAATCAAAGCATGCACTAATTTATCCGAGGAGAAATGCCTAGCACATTGCTGCAAGGTCCTCTGCCCGACGGCAAATCCGTGGCCTCCGGTTCACCTCCTGACCTGCCCTTATTCCCTTGCTCTGCCTTTAAACCATGTGACGGGAGGATTTGGCTTAACGGGTGTCGCTCCAGAAGGGAAGGAGGAGAAGGAGCTCAGAGGGCCCGGGGGTAATCGCTGGCTCCGTGCCCGTGGCCCAGGGGCATTCCTGCAGCCGTGGGGCTGGATTAAGGCAGGCACACACACCGGTCCCGTCCCTCCCCCCAAGCCCTGCCGCTTGCCGCTCCCCACATCCCCGAGCCCCTTCGTGTGGGGCAGGGTGGGTGGTTCAGCATCGCAGGAGCCATCCCTCGGCGCCTGCCCCATCCTGCCCCACAGCCCGTCTCCGTGCTGCCCTCGCTCCGGGTTGGATATAGGTCCTGGACCTGGGACCTTCCCTGCGCCCCCTTCTCCGTGCCCCCCACGCCCCCCCCCCCCCCGGACCAGTTGCGTTGCTGGGATGAGCGGGCATCTGGCACGGCAGCTCACGGGGCCCGGCGTGTGCGCACCGGCCGGCAGCATCTGCCCTGGCCCCCCCCCCAACAAACGGCCGGGCAGGGGGGGCCAGCTGGAGCAGCCCGGCCACCCGGGGGGGCTTTGGGCAAGAATTCATTAACTTCAGGGTGGGGAGATGCAGGAGGGAGGGAATAGATGCGCACGGGGACCCTTCACGAAGCCCGGGGGCTCAGTGGGGAGGCGGCGGGCAGCGTGGGCGCAGGTGGCAGAGGAGGAGGAGGAGGAGGAAGAGGAGGAGGCGGGTTCGGCAGCGGTGGGGTTGGAGGGCTCTGCCACAGAGGTACCTTGTAAAGGTGATTGCCAGCCAGAGGGATGGACCTGCCCAGGTCACCCCAGCTCCATCCCAACCCATCTGTCTGGGCTGGCCGTGCAGCAGACGAGGGGGGTTTAACCTCGCCGCTGCCAGGTGCTCGGGGGGATCCCAGCGAGGAGGCAGCAGCTGCTGCAACGGGCTGGGGAGGGGGATGCCTGACCCCCCCACCCTGACCCCCACCCTGCCCCTCACCCTGCCTGTCACCTGTGGGCTCAGCGCTGCTCCTGTCCCACCGCACCCCATCCCATCCCACCCCATTGCACCCCATCCCATCCCACCCCATCCCATCCCACCCCACCTCATTGCACCCCATCCCACCCCATTTCACCCCATCCCACCCCACCCCATCCCATCCCACCCCATCCCACCCCATTGCACCCCATCCCATCCCATCCTACCCCATTCCACCCCACCCCACCCCATCCCATCCCATTCCATCCCACCCCACCCCATCCCATCCCATCCCATCCCACCCCACCCCACCCCACCCCACCCCATTGCACCCCATCCCACCCCACCCCATCCCATCCCACCCCACCTCATTGCACCCCATCCCACCCCATTTCACCCCATCCCACCCCACCCCATCCCATCCCACCCCATTGCACCCCATTCCATCCCATCCCACCCCACCCCATTGCACCCCATCCCACCCCATTTCACCCCATCCCACCCCACCCCATTGCACCCCATCCCACCCCATTTCACCCCACCCCACCCCATTGCACCCCATCCCACCCCATTTCACCCCACCCCACCCCACTCCTGTCCCCAGAGCACACGGGCACAAGCTGGTCCCACTGGAGCGAAGCCAGCCCCACGCCTGGAGAGCGCAGGGCCTTGCGGGGTGCTCGGGGGACTCAACGCAGGGGTCATTCTGTGGGGCTATCCCGATGTCCCCCCCCCAAACTGGTGTCTCCATCTCCCAGCGCAAGGAACCGGCTGCATGAGCCCCTGACTGGTGTAAACTGGGGAGCAGATTCCTGCTGGCGGGAGCCACGTTCGGAAAGCTCGTGCCCGATGCTCCCAGGAACAGAGCCAAATGGCAGCTCCAAGGCCAGGGGACCTGGTCACTGCCTGGGCCCCCGACATCCCCCCCCCCCAGCCCCCCCAGTCCCCAGCCAGCACCAGTCCCTCAGCCTCCCATCCCAGTGCTGTGGGTGGGAGCAGCTCTGCCGGCATCACTCCTGCCCGGTCTGGGGTCCGACGAGCCCCCCCATTCCTGCTCCCCCTCGCCCCCAGCGTTGCCCCTCACTGCAGGCTTGGCTCTAGGGGGGGCGGGGGGGTGGTGGGGTTGGCTGCCCAGTGGGGATTTGGGCACCTCCCAGTGCAGGCGAGCTCTGCGGTATCGCACCCCGAGTCCCGTCACCAGCCCAGGTTGTAACCTGGGCTGGGGACCCCCCCCAGCTGCCACCCTCCCCCCTAACCATCTCCTCCCTGACTCTCCTTCCCCCAGCTGCGGGTGGCTACGAGATCCCCAGTTGTCCCCACTGCCACTCAGCCCCCTCTCCCAGTGGCACAGGGAGCCGTGGGGCTGGCCCCAGTGCCGGGCAGGGGGAGTTATCGCTCACACGGGGCACCCGGCCCCCCACCCCAGCCTCCCCCTCCTCCCTGAATGACCCCCCAGGGAGGACCCGGAGGGGTGGGCTGCTGGAGGGGGGGCCCTGGCCCCCTCCCCACTGCACCATGTCTGGCTGCCAGCTGGGGACTGGGGGAGGGACGGGGATGGGATGGGGATGGGGATGGGGACAGGGATGGGGTTGGGAACAGGGATTGGGGACAGGGATGGGGACAAGGATGGGAACAGGGATTGGGGACAGGGATGGGGACAGATGGGGATGGGGACGTGGATGGGAACAGGTATGGGGATGGGGACAGGGATGGAAACGAGGATGGGACAGAGACAGGGTTGGGAACGGGGATGGGGATGGGAACGGGAATTGGGGAGAGGAGTGGGGACAGAGACAGGGATGGGGACAAGGATGGGAACAGAAATGGGGATGGGGATGGAAACAGGGATGGGGCAGAGACAGGGATGGGGATGGAGATGGGGATGAGAACAGGGATTGGGGGCAGGAATGGGGACAGAGATGGGGATGGGGACAGGGATTGGGGACAGGGATGGGATAGACAGGGATGGGGATGGAGATGGGGATGGGGACAGAGACGGGGATGGGGGAGGCCCCAGGAGAACCAGCCCTGCCCCATGGCTGCCTGGCTCCCCCCCAGCCCACCACCCTTCCCAAAGCAGGGCAACAAACCCCTTCCCAGCTCATCCCAACAGACACCGGCTGCACGTTGCTCCGGGGTTTAATTCCAGACAGGAAAAGCACAGGGAGAAGCCCCGGCACGCAGGGGCTGCGCAGCACCACGGCAGGCAGCACCCTGGGGTGGTGGCTTTGGTGGTGGTGGCGATGGAGAGGCTGTCCCCAGGCTTGCACCACCACCCAGAGATTTTTCTTTTTTCTTTTTTTTTTTTTTTATTTTTCCTGGGATTTTGCTGCTGGAGAGCAGCTCTGAGCCGTCACAGCTTGCCGGTGCCTGGCACGCGTGGCGCACCAGGCGCGGCGGCGAGCACGAACCGTGCCCGGCGTGAGAACAACATCCACGGCGGGGAGGGACGAGGGGCACGGCGGGAGAGGAGAGGGGCAGAGGGGGCTGGGAGGAGACGGGGATGGCGCTGGGTTATCCCCAGGGAGGAGGCTGCCTGGATCCAGCCAGGTCAGGGCTGTGCGCTTCCAGCGCCGGCTCCTACAGTTGCTCCAGGTCCAGAGAGCCACCGGTTTAGGAAGCTCCATCCACCTGGAAAAGGTTGGGGCTGGTTGGGGAACCCCAGGGGAGCACCCCGAGCATCGCCCGGAGGGATCAGCACCCCTGAAGCCCCGCTGGGACGAGCCTGCAAGGGGTAATTCTGGTCCTGACGAGGTTCGGCCCCTTCGGCTCTGCCCGGCTCCGGCAAGGGCAGCCAGGGCTGCGGTGGCGGCACGGAACAGCCTGGCTGGGCCAGGTCCTGCCCGGTGCGTGAGCCCAGCCCTGTGCTGGGGGCAGCACTGAGGTGTTCTCCAGCACAGAGCACCCCACGGACACCCCCCCCACCACCACGGGGATCCCCCGGGAGGTCGGGGAGGGGGTGGTGGGCGGGGGGTGTCCTCAAACTGAGCCCCACCGCGGTCCCTACCTGCGCTTGCTCCTGTTTGCTCCGCAGCTCGAAGGTGTCCTCGGCACCGGACCAGCCCCAAAACTTCCTTATCCTGGAAGGGAGGAGAAGGAGCTGTCACACCCCCCCCCCCCCCGCCACCACCTGGCTCATCCCGGGGTCCCTGTCCCCCCCCTCCCATCCCCGGCCCAGCTAGGGACATTACCTGGGCCACATCTTCACAGCCAGGAGGGCCAGGGTGGCCACGCAGATCGCGGCCACGAGCAGCCCGGCCAGGACGGTGAAGAGCAGGAGGTGGGTGAGCGCTGTGGGCAGAGGGAGCCGGGGCAGATCCCCACCGGGGCTGCCGCCTCGGCGACGCCGCAGCGGGCTGTGGGGAGCACTTTTTTGGGGGGGGGGGGTTGGGGGTAAGGGGTGGCCTCCCCCTGATGCTTCTCCCCACGGCTGCAGCTGCGGCACGGCCCTGGTGTGGGCTCAGTGTATGTGGGACCCCCCCCCTTAGATCTTGGGGTGGCTTGTGAGGGGTGAAAGGGACCCCGTGACAGCTGGCTGGAGATGGGGGACAAGCGGGTGGGGGGGGGGGGGGTCACAGGGTGGCAGGGCACCACGCTGGGACCCCACAGGGACCAGGCGGGGACACTCACTGCCCCTGCCCACGTCACCGTCCCCTGCACCAAGCTGGCAGGATTCTGTGTGCCACCCCAAGCTGGGCAGTGTCCTGTCCCCTGCCAGCGCCTGGGGACAGGCAGGGAGGGGGCGGGGGGGGGGTCACCCAGCACAGCGACAAGCGCCAGCACCCCGTTTTGGTGTTTGTCAAACTCAAGCCAATTCCTCCTCACTTTTTTTTTTTTTTTTTTTTTTTTTTTAATAGCATTCTGCAGCATTCAACTCAATTTTCTGTTTCTGGGGAGGGGGCTTTTTTAACCCTTTCACAAAAATCAGCCAGGGCTTCTTGGGGAGAAAAGTGCCTTGAGAGGAAATACCCAATTCTCACTGTAAAACCCTCCCTTTTTTCCCACCTACCTAAAGACCTGTGGCCGATTCAACCCACTTCTGCCCGTCAGCCCCACCGCTCTAAAATCTTTTTTTTTGGACACAATTCCCTGTTCCCCACCAATCCTCCCTGCCCCGGGGTTGGGGGGGGGGGTATGGGAGGGACCCTCACTCACTGTGCACGTCGAAGTAGGCGCCGGCCGTGGCGTTGCCCAGGGGGTTCCCGGCCACGCAGACGTACTCCCCCGAATCCTCCGGCCCCACGGCCCCCAGGTCGAGGCGGAGGGTGTTGTGGGAGGGGGAGGCGCGGACCCCCGGCGCGGTGGCTGGGCTCCGGCTGGAGGCCAGGAGCTGGCCGCGGCGGTACAGGGCGATGGTGGCAGCCGGGTGGCTGTCGGCCGTGCACAGCACGATGCCCACCCGCCCGCTGCGGTTCTCCAGGAAGGTGCTGACCGACACGTCCCGGGGGGGGTCTGCGTGGGGGGAGGAAGGGGCTGGCGGTGGGCCATGGCGTGGGACACCCCCCACGCCCCCCCCCCACACACACACACACTGGCCCGGATGCTTGCCAAGGGCTAGCGCATCCCTCCTCCAGGTTGGATCAGCTCCGGCGCGCCCAGCCCAGGGCCGGCGGGTTTCCACCCTCCCCAGCCCTTCATTTCCCACCCCCCCACACATCTGGACAGTGTGTGTCCGTCCCCCCCCCCCGCCCCAGCCTGGAGCACATTGGCTTTAAATCTGACTGCCGAGGGGAATCTGCAGCCGCTGCTAGACAAAACCCTGACGTCCTCTTCCCCGGAGAGGCGCAGGGGAAGGAGAGGAGGAAGAAGAGGAGGAAGGCCCCCTCGGCGCAGCAGGACGGTGCGGAGGGGATGCGTGTGACGCTGGCTCCTGCCCCGCGGGGCCGGGGGACACTCACAGAGCACGCGGAGGCTGAGCGGGGCCGAGGTGGCACTGCCCCGCGCCCCGCTCGCCCGGCAGCGGTAGGAGCCGGCGTCGGCGCTGGAGACGGGGGTGAGGACGAAGGAACCGGCCGGTCCCTCCCGCAGCCACCGGCTGTTCTTGTACCAGGTGTAGTTGGCCTCTTCGCCCACCCACGGGACGGCCGAGCAGGTCACCGTGGCTGTGGTGCCTTCGGGGACTTCTGCCGAGGGCTCAACCGTGACTGTGACCCCTGAGGAAGAGGAGGGAAGCCGGGAAGTCAGCGGCTGGGGGGGGGTGGGGTTGCGCAGGGCTTGGGTTTACACGGGAAAACACCATCCCCCAGCCCCCCCTGCAAAAGCTCCCAAGAGCCACGCGCCCACGGGAGGGCCCACGGGCACCCTGACACGGGGCACCCCGTGGGCACCCTCACCTCCCACGTCCAGGCGCAGGGACGAGGCCGCGGTGCCGTAGCTGTTGTTGGCCGAGCAGACGTAGAGCCCCGCGTCCCCCGGCCCCAGCCCCCCCAGCCCCACCCGCAGGGAGTTGGGGGTCGCCTGGACGGTGAAACGTGGGTCGGCCGGTCCCTGCGTGGAGGCCAGAGGCGCGTGGCCGGGCCCCCGGTGCAGGGCGATGTCGGAGGGTGGGAAGCTGTCGACGGTGCAGAGCAGGACGGCTTGCTGCCCCCCCCGGGGCTCCACCAGGGAGATGAAGGATGGCTCCTGGGGGGCATCTGCGAGGACAGGGATAGTGTTTATCCCCCCCCCACCCCGCCCCGCGGTGGCAAGGGACCGTCCCTCCCGTGGGGTTGGGGTTGGAGGGGGTGACACGTTCGCTGCTGGCTGAAGAATGGAGGTGCGATGCGACACCCGGCAGCGCCTGGGAGACACACACACACACACACCCCCCCGCAACCCTCACCCCTCCAGAACAGGGTCTGCGCTGCCCGGCCGACCACCAACTGTCGCGGTCCTGTCGCGGGATGTCACCAGGTGGCGACATAGACCGCCCCTCCCAACGGCAGCGCGGCCGCCTCCCGCCTTTGCGCCGCGCCCCGCAAGGACCCGGGGGGGCTGGGGGGGTGGGGATGTGCGTGTGTCGGGGGGGGGCGGTCCCTCCTTCCCCCCTCACCCCAAATGCAGCCGCCCCTCACTCACAGAGCACCCTGAGCGCGGCGGGGGGGGCCCGGCGGCCGCGCACCCCCCTCCCCGCCTGGCAGCCGTAGGCACCCGCATCCGTGCGCTGGACCCCGGGGAGGGCGAGGGTGGCCCCGGGCCCCTCCGCCAGCCACCGCCCGTTCTTGGACCAGATATAAAGGGTCCCCGGGGGGGCCCCCCCGGCCCGGCAGGTCAGTGTCACGTCGGTCCCCTCGGGCACCTCGGCGGAGGGTCGCACCACGACGCTGACCCCTGGGGAGAGCGGAGAGGAGCTGGCCCCTCGCCCGCACGACGTTCGCCCTCCTCCAGGAAAAGGCGCCCAAGCCCCTGTGTCCGTCCCCCCCCACAGCGGGGTGCGTGCGTGGGGTGGGTGCCCACCCGCAGCGCTTCCTCGCCCTGACCCCCCCCACACCCCGATGCTCTGCTGCCCAACACCCATTTGGGGCGTACCCCTCGCTGCCCACACCATCCCCACACCCCCCTCGTGTGTGTGTTCCCCCCCCCCCCCCCGCCCCGGACTCACCCCACACACGGAGGGGCACAGACATGCTGGCACTGCCGAGGGGGCTACGGGCCCGGCACTCGTACTCGCCCTCATCTTCCTCGGAGGGCTTGCGGAGCTCCAGGCGCAGCGCGTTGGGAGCGGGGGAGATGTGGCCGCTCTGCCCGGGGTGGTGGTCACCCCCCGCGGGGGGGCTGGAGGCCACCGGCTGCCCCCCCTTGAGCAGGGTGATCTCAGACAGGGGGTTGCTCTCCACAGCGCAGAGGAGGATGACTGCCGTCCCCTCGCCGCTCTCCGTGAAAGCCTTCATCTGCAGGTTCCGGGGAGGGTCTGCGGGGAGGGAAAAAGGTGGGGGGGGGAGCTGTGGGATGAGCAGCATCTGGGGGGGTCGCAGCATCCCCAGGCCGCGATGCTCAGCCGCTGCCCGCAGCGCCCGCGGTCTCCTTGACCCAAACCGTCCCCAAAACCAGGGCGCGGGGGCATTTCCCGAGCTCATTTCTATCCCGCAGCTCCGGCCACGCCGGCCCAGCCCGCTGCTCCGCTCACACCCCGGCCTTAATAAAAAAAATACCCTTCGCACGTCGGAGCGTGCAAACCTCGACAGCGAGGCTTGTGCGAAGGCAGCACGACGCAGGGTGCAGCTCGGGCCCATAGCGCCGAGATATTTTACCACCCGGCATTCCCCATCCGAAATCAGGAGGAGGGAGAGAAGCAACAGATTTGTTGCCGGGATTGGGATTTGTTTGCCGGGGTCTCAGGCTCTCTGGAAGATGTTTCCAGGAGTGCTTCTCCACACTCACTCCTCACAGCAGATTTATAAGTTAAAGCCGTCTTTTTCTAATAAAAAAAAAAAAAAAATCTTATGTTCTGACTTGCGACTACATGGGTTTTGCACGTCTTTTTTTAAACAAAGTCTGGTTTTCATTTTGCAAATCAAGAAAAAATAAAAATAATAATAAAAAAAAAAAATACTGCAGCGTTTCCCGAAAGCCAAAGATTTTTCTGCTTCAGTTTGGTACCAAGCTTAAGGACAAACTTGGGGAAGCTTCGCCGAAATCTCCTGCAGCCGCCGTGGGGCTGTTTGGCCGGGTCTGCTTGCCGGGGCTCTGAGACAGGACTGGGTGTAAAGCTGGGCTTAGCTCTCCCTTGGGACAAAGGCTCATTTTTATCCAGCCCCCGCTTAAAATTAAGCTGGGCCTTGCTACCTCCCACCCCTCCAGCCCATACCCCAGGGGGGTTCCCAGCCGAGGGACCAAGGGGACGGGTGACGCCCCGCGGGACCTCCCTGCAGCGCTGCCTGGCTGGGCGGGGGGGGTGGTCCTGGCAGCGGGGATCCCCCCTCCCCAGCCCGCAGCCCGAGCCCCGCTGCCCGCGTCGTGGGGGACTCACAGAGGACGTTGAGGGTGGCGGGGGCAGAGCTGTGGCTCCGCGCCGGGGTCCGCACGGAGCAGTGGTAGGAAGCGGCGTCGGCGGCCGCCACGCTGGGGAAGGCGAGGGCCGGCGTCGCGCCGGAGCCGAACCAGACCCGGTTCTTGTACCAGGTGTAGCTCAGCGCTTCCCCGCCGCCGCTCCGCACCCCGCACGTCAGGTTGACGGCCTCGCCTTCCCGGACGTCTGGGGAAGGGGAGATCCAGACCCTGGCAGCTGCGGGGGGGAAGGAGGTGGCGATGCTCGGGGGGGTACTCGGCGGCGGTGGGCTGCGCCGTGGGGGAGCTGCTCTCCTCCGGGAGTTAGTTCGGGGCTCTTTTCCCGACAGACGAGGAGTGGTGAAGATGCTGCAGCCCCCCTCCCTCGCCGCCAACCCTCCCTGCCCCTGCGACCACGGCCGGGACGGTGTCACGGGTGGACAGGGCAGAGCCAGCCCTTCGCACCCGCTCCGAGAGGAGCTGCGGTTCCTTGGCACGCCCTGGCATAGCCCTCCCTCCCCATAAACACACACCTCCCTCCGCTTCCCCCGTTTCTGCGCCGTCCCCCCTCTTCCAGCTTCTCGCTCCCCCTCCCTGCCCCACCGGCACCCCCCGGTAGCGCTCTCCTCCCCCCCCCCCCCTTCACCAGAACCCTCTCCCTCCATCGCTCCCCAGCCCCAGCGCCGCCAGCTCCAGCCCCGCACTCACCGCCCGCCGTGAAGTTTGCGGCCGCGCTGGCGTTGCCGTAGGTGTTGCCGGCGGAGCACACGTACTCCCCTTCGTCCTCCAGCAGCACGGGGCGGATGCTGACCCGCAGCGTGTTGAAGGCCGAGGTGACGGTGACCCGTGGCGGGTTGGTGGCCCGGGCCGACGATGTGGAAGCCACCAGAGCCCGGTCCTTGAAAAGGGCCAGCTCTGCCCGCGGGCTGCTGTCCACCGTGCACTGCAGGACACCCCACTGCCCCTCGGGGGGCTCCAGGAGGAAGGTCAGCACCGGCGCCCGGGGGGGATCTGCCCAGGCAAGACAGCGGGGAGCAAACCCTGAGCCTGCACCCAGAGCCCCCCCGCCCCGAGACCGGGCTGTCTGCCCCCAGCTCCAGCCCGGGAGGGGTCCCCTCCCCACCCAGGACCTGGGCTGCATCGCCCTCCCCAGCCCCCTCGGACACCCCGAGGTGTTTGCAGCAGCTCCTGGCATCGGGGCAAGCACCAGCGCGGCAGCAGCCCAGGGGTTGCGGCGAAGCCGAAGCCAGACTTGCCCTTTCCATGATTTTCCCCTCGACCTCAGAAACTTATTTCCCCTAAACTGAAGGCTTGAAAAACGCGAGTGATTTCACGTCAGTTGAAACATGTTTTAACAGACCAAAATACTTGTCACTGCATTTTTTTTCCCCCTTTTTATGCCACAGGGCAGGCAGGTGAGATGTGGCGCAGGCACTGCACTTCTCATGATAAAGTTCTGCTTGAGGGGGGATGTGACCGACCGGGTGGGGTTTATTCAGACCTGGGGTTTATTGGGGAGATCTGCTCCTGCAAACCTCCCGCTTTTAGCACTTTGGCATTTTCTAAGGGCAGAGGATGCTCCATTCCAAAGCCTGCAGAGCTCTAGTTCAAACCCAGCCCCCTCCTCTGCGAGGGACACGCGGCGTTTGGGGACAGAACCAGCAGCGAGGGCTGTGCAAGGGGTCAGCCAAGTAGCCCTGCTCAGCGTCCCACCCCCAGCACCATCCCCAGCACCATCCCATCCCCAGCACCATCCACCCCCAGCACCATCCCCAGCACCATCCCCAGCACCATCCCATCCCCAGCACCATCCATCCCCAGCACCATCCCCAGCACCATCCCACCTCCGGCATCATCCCCAGCACCACCCCAGCACCGTCCCATCCCCAGCACCACCCCAGAACCTTCCTCAGCACCATCCCCAGCACCACCCCAGAACCTTCCTCAGCACCATCCCCCAGCACCATCCCACCTCTGGCATCACCCCCAGCACCGTCCCATCCCCAGCACCACCCCAGCACCACCCCAGCACCATCCTGGCACTATCCCAGCACCATCCCACCCCCAGCACCATCCCCATAATCATCCCACCCCCAGCACCACCCCAGCACTGTCCCATCCCTGACACCATCCCCAGCACCATCCCTGGCATGACCCCAGCACCACCCCAGCACCATCCCCAGAATCATCCCACCCCCAGCACCATCCTTGGCACTACCCCAGCACCATCCCACCCCCAGCACCATCCCACCTCCGGCATCACCCCCAGCACCGTCCCATCCCCAGCACCATCCCAGCACCACCCCAGATCCATCCTTGGCACTATCCCAGCACCATCCCACCCCCAGCACCATCCCCAGAATCATCCCACCCCCAGCACCACCCCAGCACTGTCCCATCCCTGACACCATCCCCAGCACCATCCCTGGCATGACCCCAGCACCACCCCAGCACCATCCTTGGCACTGTCCCAGCACCATCCCACCCCCAAGCACCATCCCACCCCCTGCCCCAATTCCCAGGAGGGCCCCCACTCACAGGAGATGCGCAGGGCGACGGCTGGGGAGACGCTGGTCGCCGCGGGGCTGTGGGCTCGGCAGTGGTAGGAACCAGCGGCCGCGCTGGCGATGCGGGGCAGCTCCAGAAGGTTTTCGGGGCCCTCCTGGAGCCACCGGCTGTCCTTGTACCAGGAGTAGACGGTGTCGCCCCGCGGCTCCCCCGCCACTTGGCACCTCAGGGACACGTCGTCTCCTTCCCGCACCTCCGCGGATGGTGAGATGAGGACCTGGGCCGCTGGGCCGCGGAGAGGTGACACCACCAGTTCAGACTGGGCGGCCCCGGCGCGGCGTGGGACGGCGGCAAACCCCCCCATCACCTCCGGCACGTTGCGGTGCTCTCGCTCTGACCGGGGACCCTCGCAACCCCGGGGGGCTGGCACTAGACATTTCTTTTTAAGAAAAACTCGTTGCTCCCTGTTCCCGTGAGCCCACAGCCCCCCCAGTTCCATCACCTGTGGTGCCCAGGGATGAAGCGTTTGAAATCGGGTGTCTGGGCAGGGGGGGTGCCCACCCCCCCCCGCCCCGAGCAGCACCCGGAGCCTGGGTGGGATCCAGCGGCACTGGGTGGGTGCGCAGAGACCGGCTCCCACTTGGACACCCCCACGGAGCCACGTTCGGATCGATCAGGGATGGATCCCAACCCACGAGGCGGATGCAGCCCAGGATTCCCACTAACCGCTCCCCCCCCACCCCCCTCCCCGGGGGCTGGGCGCAGAGGGCAGGGGGGCTGGGTGCTGGTTAGCCACCCCCAGCCAGAAACGCCCCCCCAGCCCCCCCAGCACAGACCAGCTCATCACACCAAACCCCTGCCCGGGGTTCCCCCCGCTCCCAGCAGCGATGGGGACACCCCGTCCCACCCGCTGGCGAGCTGCCGGAGGGGGGAACATTTCGTGTCCCCTCCCTCCTGATCCACCCCCCCCCCCCCAGTGTCACCCACCCCTCCGGCGGGTCTAGGCTGGCCGCCGGCGCGCGGTACTCACTCTGCACGCGGAAGTACAGGCGGCGGGACGCGGCGCCGTGCGCGTTGGTGGCGGTGCAGCTGTAGCTGCCCTCGTCCGCCGGTGTCACCTCCCGCACCTCCACCCGCAGGGTGTTGGGGGTGGCCGAGGCGCTGACCCGCGGGCTGCTCCCCCCGGCCCCCGTGGCCACCAGCTCCTCGCCCCGGTGCAGGGCTAGCTCGGCCGGAGGGTTGCTGGCCACCGAGCACTGGAAGATGGCCAGGCGGCCTCGCTCCGTCTCCAGGAAGGCCGTGAAGTGGGGGTCCCGCGGGGGGTCTGCGCGGGGCAGGGAATGGGGGGGGGGGGGTCACACAGCTATCGCTCCCCGGCACGGAGTCACCCAGAAAGAGAGGGAAAAACTGCATCCCTTGGGGAAGGGGAAAGGAAGGGGAAGTGGGAAAGGGAAGGGGAAAAAGGAAGGGGAAGGGCAAGAGGAAGGGCAAGGGGAAGGGAAAAAAGGAAGGGGAAAGGGAAGGGAAGGGAAGGGAAAAAAGGAAGGGGAAAGGGAAGGGAAAAAAGGAAGGGGAAAGGGAAGGGCAAGAGGAACAGGAGGGGGAAGGAGAAAAAGGAAGGGGACGGGCAAAAATGAAGGGGAAGGGGAAAAAGGAAGGGGATGGGGAAAAAGGAAGGAAAGGAAAGGGCGAGAGGAAGGGGACAAGGAAGGAGAAAAAGGAAGGGGATGGGGAAGGGGAAGAGAAGGGAAAGGGGAAAAAGGAAGGGGAAGGGGAAAAAGGAAGGGGAAAGGAAAGGGCGAGAGGAAGGGGACGAGGAAGGAGAAAAAGGAAGGGGACGGGGAAAAAGGAAGGGAAAGGGGTAAAAGGAAGGGGAAAGGGAAGGGGAAAGGGAAGGGGAAGTTCTCTGCTAGCCAAGGCCCTGCCAGATCCAGGGGGAGCACAGCATCCTTGGGGTGACCACACTGTCCCAGGCGCACAGCACCCACCCTCCCGGGCTTTTCGGGGAGTGCTATCCCACCCAGCGCCGCCCGCCCCCCCCCCCCCCGGTCTGGAAGCTTTACACCCGCAGGGTCGCACGCCCCCGCGTTGGGCGCACGCAGAGGGTGGCCCTGGGCGCCCGCGGGAGGAACCCCGCCGGGGGGGGGCATGGAGATGCTCCCCCCGCGCACCCACGGCCACCAGCCACAAACCCCACGTCCCAACGCACCACCCGTGTGTCGTGTCCCCCCACCACCACCACCCCCACCCGTACGTACACAGCACGTCCAGCGAGACGGCGGGCGAGCTCCGGCCGCGGCCGGCGACGGTGGCTCTGCAGCGGTAGAGACCCGCGTCCGCGCTGGCCACTTGCCCAAAGACCAAGGAGGTGGCCGAGCTCTGGGCGAGCCGCTGCCCGTTTCGGTACCAGGAGATGTTGGGAAGAGCCGGGGAGATGCTGCTCAGCCGGCAGGTCAGGTTGACGGCGTGGCCTTCCAGCACGTGCGAGGACGGAGAAACCGCGATGCTGGCGGCTGCGGGGAGAGGCAGGAGGCAAACAGGCTCCGGCACGGACCCAGCCAGGGTGGCCAGCGCCGCCTCGGCCGCGCCGGGGGGAACCCCAACGCCGGGGCAAGCCAGCCAGCAAGTGACTTTGTGTCTATTCCAGAAGGCAAACAAACGCTGGCTCGTCCCGCTACGCCGTGATGGGGACAGCTCCGAGCTCCAGACACCGTGGGGTACCGGCCCCCCCAGGGCCACACCAGCCCCAAGTCCCTCAGCATTCCCGGTCACACACAGGCTGGGGTCAGCAGGGAGCTGGAACCCTCCCTATGGCCATGGGGAGCCCTCCAAACCCGCCAGAGGAGGCTGGGGCGGGCTGGCTCAGCTGCCCCCCACCCCCCCCATAGCAACCCCCACTTTAACCCCCACCCCAGCACCAGGCGACTCGGTCACAGCAGCTCTGTCGAGGTTGGATACCCCGGATTTCACCTGAAACCGTTCTGCCCGTCGGCCCCCCACCGCCCTTCCCCTCCTGAGCTCGTCTCCTTCCCCGACATCCCCTCCCCAGCCTCCCCCGCTCCTGTGGGGGTGTGTGGCACCCGGCTCCATCCGCCCCCCCGCCGCCCCCCAACACTCACTCTCAGCCCTAAATTCCACAGTCGAGCTGGCGTTGCCCTGGGGGTTCCCAGCCCAGCACAGGTAGGTCCCTTCGTCCTCCAGCACCACGTCCCGGATCTCCACTCTCAGGCTGTTGTAGGTCGAGGTGGCGTGGACCCTGGGGTGGGGGGCCGCAGGGCAGCCCCGCGTGCAGGCTATCGCTTCTCCCCCCCTCCACAGGGTCAGGTTGGCCTCGGGGTCGCTCTCGGCGGTGCACTGGATGATGCCCAGGCGCCCGCCCTGGGTGTCCAGGAAGGAGCTCATCACCGGTGGCCTCG
Organism: Tyto alba; assembly: GCF_018691265.1. Lineage (NCBI taxonomy): Eukaryota > Metazoa > Chordata > Aves > Strigiformes > Tytonidae > Tyto > Tyto alba. Next base: position 55,843,455 of record NW_024881327.1, read on the forward strand.
GCGGGACTGCAGGGTGGAAACCCCTCTGGTGAGATTGTCATGGATTCCTGAGGTTGGGAGAACCCCAAAACCTGGGGGGGATTGCTGGGCATCCCAAGCCCCTCCAGCTGCCAGACCCCAGGGTCCCGCATCTGCCCGATCTCTGCAAGGGACCTGCGTGTCCCTGGCTCCTCAGTTGTCACCCGGCTGGAGCTCAGGGTCCCGGTGCAGGCGTCCGACCCTACCCCAACCCTTGGGGCAGGCCTGCAGAGACCCCAGGGGTTCGGGCATCTGGGGAGCAGCTGGGACCCACATTTCCTACCGTGACTACGGAAAAATGCCATTTGGTCAGGAATGAAACTTCCCGACGGTGTTTCTCCTGGTTTGGTATCAGGGAAAGTTTTTATTTTACAGCACAGAAAATACTTGGAAGGCAAAATCCAACCGCAATATATTTTACACGGGGATCATTTAATGTTCTGAGAAATTGAATTCAATTTCACAGGACATTTGAAAACTCTTTGGTTCTTGGGAATGTTGGGATTCTCCGAATTCCTCCCCCCCCCCCACCCCGGATTCACAGATTTACCTGTGAAGGGGAAATTTCTGCCTTTTCCCACTCAGGAGCTCCTTAGCAGTGCTCGGCGGTGACGGGGGGGAACCTCCGGGTGGGAGCGGCAGAGGGGCTTCCCAGCGGGACCACCCAGCTCCCCCCCGCCCCCCCTCCAGCCCGGCTGTTGGGGTGGGGGGCCCCCCCGGCAGCACTCACACAGCACCCGGAGCGGGACGGCCGCCGAGGCGCCGCTGCCGTCGCTGCTCTGGATCCCGCACTGGAACGCGCCGGCGTCCTCGCCGCGGACGGAGGGGAAGCTCAGCGTCGGGGCCGAGCTCTCCGGCAGCCTCTTGCCGTTCCTGTACCAGGCGTAGAGGGTCTCCCCCGCCGCCCCCCCCGGCCCCCAGGCAGGTCAGGGTGACAGGTTCCCCTTCCCGCACCTCGGCCGAGGGCTGGATCAGGACCTCGGTCGCTGGAGGAGGGATGGGAGAGGGATGTCAGGGAGGGAGGGGAGGGCTCTGCCCCAAACCTGCGCCCCTTCCCCTGGCTCCATCCCACCAAAGCCCCCCCCCCCCCCCCCCCCCCCGAAGCAGGACCCGGAGCAGCCCTCTCCCTCGCGTCAGTGGCTGCGCCTTTGGTGGGTGACATTCCCTGGGGACACCGGGTGTCAGCTGGGATGTCTCCAGACCAGCCCTTCACCCCGGGTTTTAAGACAAACGGGGCCTTTCCTGAGCCTCCCCCCGCCCTCCCCAAGCGCCGGCGGTTGGGTTGGGCTGGGGGCACCTGGGGCAACTTGAAACGGCCCCCGATTAATCCCTGTGGCACCCAAACTCAGGTTTATTTTCTCTGGAATTGGACCCTGAGGTGCCCTTTGGTTTCTTTGGACATCCTAAGGGTGGTTCTTCTCGGACATGGTTTTGGGGGGGAGTTTCCTTCTCCTCCTGTCTCCCCAAATCCTCAAGGCTGGGGAGCGGGAGGGTGCGGAGGGTGAGGGGACGGAGCAGGAGCCGGTCCCCGCTGTGTGCCCAGGTGCCACGCACCGCCGGGGGCTTGCAGGGACACGGAAGAAAAACTTTGCTGCGGCTTTTGCGGCATTTTGAAAAAAAAAAAAAAACAAAAAAACAACAACAACAAAAAAACCCCCAAACCAAACCAAACCAAACCAAACCAAACCAAACCAAACCAAACCAAACCAAACCAAACCAAACCAAACCAAACCAAACCAAACCAAACCAAACCTCAGAGGTGCCTCCAACGCTGTGAGCACCTTTGACCCCCCGAGGTGGGGAAGGGGAGGGCACGGCCACCACGTCATCCCCAAGACCCCGATGTCCCCCAGCGCCACGCGGGTCCCTCCGGCTCTCAGGGCCATGTGCCCCCCTCCCCAGACACCCCAGCCTGACCATCCCCGGGGGGTTCGGCGGGACTCACCGCGGGCGACGAAGAGCTTGGCAGCGCTGGCGTTGCCGTAGGCGTTGCTGGCCGTGCAGCGGTACTCCCCGCTGTCCCCCGGCCCCGCGCCGCGGATCTCCAGCCGCAGGCTGTTGGGGGTGACGGTGAGGCCGGGCCGCGGGCGCGGGGCCCCCGCCGAGCTGCTGGCCGCCAGCAAGGTGCCGTCGCGGTAAAGGGCCATGGTGGCCGGGGGGTGGCTGTCCACGGCGCAGCGGATGACGGCCAGCCTGCCGCCCGGCGTCTCCTGGAAGAGGGTGACGGCGGGGGGCCGGGGGGGGTCTGCGGGAGGGGAGAGGGTGCTGCGGCCGCCGCAAGCTGCACATCGCGCCGCGACCCCCCGCCGTGAGCCACCCAGCCGCTCCCCCGAGCTGCTTCCCCCCCCGACGTAAGCCGGTTATATTCACCCACAGAAATGTCAAAGCCAAACCCCAGGGCTGTTTGATTTTTTTTCCCGGGACTTGCAAAAGCTCCGGGGCTGTTATTCCCGTAGCCGGCTCCTCGGCTGGGAACCTCCCAGCAGGTTGTGGGGTGTAACCGGCGGGTGGAGGAGCGGGAGGCGCTCCGGTGAGCAGCTGCTGCAGCGAACCCCCCTTCTCAGCACCTCCAAACGCAGCTCACCACCCAAAATTGTTGCCTTTCTGGCCATTTCTACCCAGGAGGGCTGATCACCCCCTCTTCCAACCGGACCCGAGGCGTCTGAGGCAGACTTGGTTCTGACTCCGGGGGGGGTGGCGGGGTTTGCACAGCCTGAAAGGACCCTCATCTAGCGGGGACCCCCCCTTGGCAGGAGCTGTAGGCACTCACACGTCACGCTCAGGGTGATGGGCTGGGACGTGTCGCTGCCCCGGTCGTTTGTCACCTTGCAGGAGTAAAAGCCGGCGTCGCTGGCGGCAGCGTGGGGGAAGAACAGGGTGTGCGCCGTGCCCTCCTCCAGCCAGGCCCCGTTCTTGTACCACGTGTAGTTGAGGTCCTGGCCCCCCCGGCCAGGGACGTCGCAGGACAAGGTGGTGGCCGTCCCCTCCCGCACCTCAGCCGCGGGGCTCACCGAGATCTCCGCAGCTGGTGGAGACGGGACCGCGGTCAGGGCGGCTGGGGAGGCAGGAGAGCTGCACCCCCCCCCCCAATCCTCCCCACCCCATCCCTGTGGGGGCAGGTGGGAGCCCCCCCTTGCCCCCCCCCCAGGATGACAACGGAGGCAGGAGGCGTTTGGGTTTGTTCCCTGCCACCAGCACTTTGCCAGCTGGCGTTCGAGTTCGGGCTTTAGCGCAAAGCCCCAGGCGGGTGCAGCAGCATCACGGGGAGGGGGGACACACACACCACACTGACCCCGCCTGCACCAGGACAGGGGGGGTCATGCTCTCTGTGGGCCCCCCACACGGGCAGCTCCTGGGTGATTCTTTCCACTGCGGGATCTGGTGGAGGGTCCCAGCTTTGCGCCCCCCGTCAGCTCTCGCAACCCCCTTCCCAGCAGCGAAGCCTCGCAGCCTTGGCTGGAAATCCCGCCCTGCCCTGGTTTTGGGGTTCGCCACAGCCCAGCACAATGCCAGCACCACAGTCCCCCCCCCACCCACCGAGCTCTCGGACCAGAAATTGCCACGTTTATTTATAACAATTTCCACCAGCCTGGACCGGCCACCTTGGTGCCAAGCGCTGCCCACTGCAGTCCAGACCCACTGGGGAAACTCCTTCCCACTCCCACAGCCCCACTCCCCCCTCCAGCGACACCCCGGCCTCGGCCAAGCCCCGCCGGCACTTACAGAAGATGTAGAGCATCACGGCGGGCGCCGCGCCGGCCCCGACAGCGTTCTCGGCTTCGCAGTGGTATTGCCCGTAGTCCGTGCGGCGAATGTCCCGCAGGGCCAGGACCCGCCGGCTGCCCACGGCCACCCCGTCCTTGTACCAGCGGTACCCCGAGATCGGGGGGTAGCTGCTGCTCACCTCGCAGGTGAGGGACACCGCGTCGCCCACGCGGATGTTCTGCGCGGGCGGGTCGACCGACACCTGGGCGTCCTTAGGGGCGTCTGCGGGGAGGACGGACAGGCGCGGGGTGGGGGGGGGGGAGCGGTGAGGCTGGCACCCGTGGGGCGTGCGGGGGGTCTGGTGTGGGGGGAAAGGGGAGCTGGGAAAGGGGGGGGCAAAGCCGCCACGCCGGCGGCACAGAGGGGTGGGCGCAGCGGCGGGGACTGGGATGGGCCACGGAGCTGGAGCTGGTTTATGGGACCGACACCGGCTCTGGCCGTGAAGAGCCAAGGGGCAACTGGGGAGGGAGGGAGAAGCAGGAGGAAACTTCTCCGGGTTTTTGGAAGGAGGGAAGGGAGGAGGCGTGGTGGGTGGCAGGATGGGGACCTGGGTGGGGTGGCCGTGGCAGAGGTGCCCCCGTCCCCCCGCCCCTGTGCAGAGCCGCCCCACGTACGTCTCACCCGCAGGACGACCTCCCCGCTCGCCCTCCTGGAGCCGTAAGAGACTTGGCAGAGCAGTTTTTTGGAGTGGTCCTTCCAGGAGAAGGAGGTGGTGAGGGTCAGGCGCTGGCTGACCTCGTTCGTGTCCAGCCGGACGCGGCCGGACACCGTCGAGACCTGGGGGTCGTAGCCCTCCCAGCGCAGGGCGACGTCGCCCGGCGGGCAGCCGTAAGGTGTGGAACACTCCAAAGTCGACGTTTGCCCCTCGGTTTGCTCCTCGCTGGCGGCAACGCTCGGGTGCTCGAGGTCGTCTGGGGATGGAGAGCCGAGGGCGGGGTGTCTGCGTGGGGCGGGCAGGGAGCTGGAGGAGGAGGAAGGCGGGGCGGGGGTCCTCCCCACCGTACCCACCCGAAACGCTCAGCATCACTTCCCGCATCGCCAACCACCGGTCGCCGTTGACGATCTCGAAGCGGAATCTGTAGGGCCCGCTGTCCTCCGGCGTCACCCCCCGCAGCAGCAGGGTGCAGTTGCGGGTGGCGGGGTCCCCCAGGAGCTGGGCACGGCCCCTGAAGCGAGCGTCCACCTCCTGGGCTGCCGAGTGGTACACCAGCACCTTCTGGGTGCTGTAATCCTTGTACCAGATGGCCACGATGCCGTCGGCGGCCGCCACGTCCCCGGGGTAGCTCAGGGTGCAGGGAATCATCACGCAGGAGCCCCTGACGCCCCGCAGGGACTCGGGGTAGGCGACCCCCCACGAGCCGAGGGCTGTGGCGGAGGGGAGACGGGGGGGAGAGGGGTGGGGGGGTCAGGGTGGGGGGATGACCGCTCCCCCCCCTCCCGCTCCCCTCCTGGGACCCACGAGGGCTTTGTCCCATCTCCGGAGCTGCCTGAGCAGGCGGGGAGGTGGGAGAGGAGAGTGGGGATTTGAGGTAAACACCCACCCCCCCACCAGGAGAAAATTTCAAATTGGAGGAGGGGGAGATGACAGGGAAAAGCTGGAGCTGTGGGTGGTGCTTTCAGACAGCACACGGCAGCAGCCTGATTTATAAAGCAAAGGCCTAATAAACTAGTAAAAAGGGAAAATTCGCCCTCCAAAAGCTTATTTCCTCGCGCCCCTCTCTGTCTGCTTGTCCCCTCTCTCACTCCCTGGCTGTCCCCCTGCCACCCCCTGCCCAGCCCGTCCCGCAGCCCAGCCCCATCCCGTGGGCACCACGGCCCGGGCAGAGCTGCCACGCGTGTCGGCGATTCTCCGCGGAGCATCCCCCGTGCCACGGCCCGCGGGAGAGCCAGGAGCAGGCTCGGGGATCCCCGGGGGGCCGTCCCGCCCGTCCCTCGGGCATCGCCAGGGCGGCAGCGGAGCGCTCCCCGCCACCCCAGCACAAATCCAGGCAGGTCCCCTGGCCGGGGAGAGGACAGCGGTGGCAGAGGGTCTCCCGGTGACACCCTACCTGGAGGGACGAGGGTGGCGAGGAGGACGAGCAGGCGCATGGCAGCACCCCGGGCAGGGGGGGGGGTCCCCGGGGGCCGAGGCAGGGCAGGCTCACGCCGCGAGGGTGGGGGGCGGCCGGTCTTCGCGGTCACCGTTGGGCAGCGGGGACCCTGACGAGAAGAAGAGGTTGGCCAAAAGCCTTGAAACACGTCGCGTGTCGACACGTCATCGGTCCGGGTGGGATAAATCCTGCCGGCAGCGCGCCGGGTGCACGGGGAGCATCCCGGAGGAGAGCAGCGGGGCCGGGCGGGGGGCAGAGGGAGGGGACCCCCCCCCCCCCAAACTCCCACGGGAGCTTAAGGAGCAAGTCCGGGTTTTGCTGTGGGGTGACAAGGAGCTTAGTCACGCGCTCGCCGCATCCGCGTGATGTGGGGAGGAAATGAAGGATAACACTGGCACGGAAAATTTTTCCCCAAGTTTGGGCACTTTTAGGACTCCGCGGGACGGGGCGCTGGGCCACCCTCTCTGGGGGGGGCTTTGGCCGAGAAAGGCTGGACCAACTGATCCCTGAGGTCCCTCCCAACCTGGGGAATTGATGATTCGATGAAAATGTGAGCATGGCACGGGACGGGATTGTGCAAATGCTGGTTACGGCGTCTGGGTTGAAAATAAAGCTGAGGGCAAAGGAAAGCGAGGGGATACCTGAAATCAAGAGGAGAGGTAATCCTAAAGAAGCGCTCTCGGGGAAATCCCCGTGAAGGCAGAAATCCTTCACGGCCAGCGGCCGAGATCCGGGGGGGTCTGAGCGTCTGGGGGTGGGGGGGACGCAGGGCAGAGGGACAGAGCTCGTGTTCAGGCTGCCCCGGTACCGCAGCCCCGCGGGCACGCAGGCAGGTGCGCGGAGCCGAGCGCGGGCTGCAGGGGGCTGGAGGCAACGGGAGCTTTCGGGGCCTGCCCCCGCTTTCCGGCGGTGTGCCTTTGCCTGGGATGGCCCTAACAAAGGGTTTATCCCTTTTTAACGGGCTTAATGGCTTTTTGCAGCTCTAGACCTAAGCAAACTGATTAAATGTTTTCAAAATTTAAAAAAAAAAAAAAAAAACAAAAAACAGTGAGAAACCGGATATTTTTTTTCTGAATTTTTTTTCATTATCATGGAAATCAATTAATTGATTGATTTCAATCTAGACCTCTATCGCGCAGCCTTGCCAAATATCTTTTCATATGGAACGAGGCAGCTCTTTACTCCCTGAGCCAGCCTTTTCCTCCTTCAAACAGGGATTTGCTGCTTTGCTAACACCTTTTTTTCCAACATATGCTTCGAATTTGCTTGCTGCTCATTCAGTTTAGGGAGGTTATTTTAGACTCCAAAGCACTCGTGAGAGATTTACTTTGCCCGGGGATTTTTCCTGGCCAGACTGAAGCACCCAAATGAACCGGCCCCTGGGTGACCGTGCACATGGGGGGTATCACACCCCCACCCCGCTCCCCCCCCGGGGCCAGAAACAGCCCGTGGGCTCGTCGGGGGCTGCGGGGCTCGGGGCGAAGGAGGAAGGAAGCGCCGGCTCAGCGCCGGGGTCCGCTCCCCGCCGACACCAAGTTTCGTTTCTTCTGCCTCAAATCACCCGGTTTCGGTTTCTGGGCAGCGTGGCCTCGGCGGGACCCTCGGTGCAGGGTGGGGACCCCAGCACCCCTCTGCCCACCCACCCCGGCAGCAGCCCGCGGTGGGGGCCCTGCTGCTTGTCAGCTCAGCAGAATTCAAGCCGATTTCTGGACCGAAAGCGGCTGTGGTGGCGGCCGGGGGCGCGTGGGCACGCGTGCCCAGCGCCAGCCACGCCACACGCGCCCGAGCGGGAGGTGTCACGCGTTATCGCCCAACCCCAGCGCAGCAAGGACATGTAGAAACCCGGGGAAACGGGGGGAAAAGAGGCGGTGACAGACCCTGCCACGGTCCCCAGCGCACCCACTGTCACGCTCGGCCTGAGCTGGCACCGGCCCAGCCGCAGGACCGGTGCAAGGGGGATCTCTAACTTCTTCCAGCTTTGGTAAAAATCACCATTTTAGCATAAAAATGTGGCAGCTGGGGCTGAGCACAGAGGGGAAACTTCTGGTGTTGGTCCCTTCAGGCTCCATCACGTCCCAGTGTCCCTGTCCCGAGTGTCCCCTGGTATGGGCGTCCCCATCCCGGGTGTCCCTGTTTTGGGTGTCCTTGTCCTGGGTGTCCCCGTCCCGGGTGTCCCAGTCCCAGGTGTCCCCATCCCGGGTGTCCCTGTTTTGGGTGTCCTTGTCCCGGGTGTCCCCATCCCAGGTGTCCCAGTCCCAGGTGTCCCCATCCTGGATGTCCCTGTTTTGGGTGTCCCTGTCCCAGGTGTCCCCATCCTGGGTGTCCCCATCCTGGGTGTCCCTGTCCCGGGTGTCCCCATCCTGTGTGTCCTCATCCTGAGTGTCCCCATCTCAAGTGTCCCTGTCCCAGACGTCCCTGTTTTCGGTGTCCCTGTCACTGGTGTCCCCATCCTGGGTGTTCTGTCCTTGGTGTCCCTGTCCCGGGTGTCCATATCCCGGGTGTCCCCATCCTGGATGTCCCCCTCCTGGGTGTCCCTGTCCCGGGTGTCCACATCCCAGGTGTCCCCATCCTGGGTGTCCCCATCCTGGGTGTCCCCATCCCGGGTGTCCCCCTCCCGGGTGTCCCTGTCCCCGCTGTCCCCATCCCCGCACGGAGCAGTGGCATTACCTGGGAGTGGCTGTGTCCCCAGCAGCGTGGGCTCCCGAGCCGTGGCATCGGGGCTGGCGCCTGTCCCTCGCCGCTCAGGGACTATTTATCTGGTGTGGGGCGTGCGGATCCCAAAACGGCCTCACTTCCCCGTTCGGGGGTTTGTCCCTGCCGCTGATTTGGGGAAGTGGGTGACATCGTCAGCTATTTCTTGCTTTTTACTGATTCAGGGCTGTTTTGGGGTGGGGGCCGCGGTGGTCCCCATGGGAGGTTTGCGCAGCACCCCGGGCTTTACGGGACTTTGGGAGGTTTCTTTGCACCGCTGCAGCCCAAAGCAGCGTCGCTCTCCTGACACCCCAGAACCCCTCGGAGCATCCTTGGCCCCGCGCTGTGCCAGAGCCGGGGCAGGGCACTCCCCCAGCCCCGGGGGGCACCCACCCAGCACACCCAGAGGGTCTCCAGTTTTAGGGACCTGCTGGGATCCCCCTCCCCCTGGGGCAAGCGGTGCAGGTGCCTGCAGGGAGGGTGGTGACACCGCAGCCAAGGTGCCACCCACCCAAGTCCTCCCTGGGGTGACGCATCACCCAAAGGCTTTATTCTTGCTGTTAATTTGGGGGGAGGGGGGGTTCGCTGCAGCGTGGCCCAAAGAGAGGAGGGGACTTGGCCAAGCCTCCCGAAGCAGGTTCCCAGCTCAGCGTCGAGGCGGTGCCACCACACGCAGGGACATGGAGGCTGGGGACATCATCCGCTTGGCTTTTGGGGAGAGGGGGGCGTTCCAGAGGGGAACCTACGGCCAGGAGCAAACCGTCCCGGCAGCGCGGCTGCCCCGAGCCTGGGACGCTGGGGCCGGGCGCTGAGCTGACCTTGGGCTGGTTTGGGGCAGGATCCGGCCCCGGCCTTGGCTGCAGGGCTGGGTCTAAAGCGCTGCGTGACCCGGCTCCGCGGCACGAGCCCGCCTGTGCGCCGGGTAGAGCTGGCACTCCAATCTGACGGCTCGAGGTCAACGCTCGACCTTGTATAAGTGGGCTGGGAGCGTGGGAAACTCCGGGACCTCGTGCCGCCGTCCCCTCCCCAGCCGCCCCGTGCCAGGCTTGGCTCGGCCGGCTCGGGTGCTGAGCCAGCAAGGCAGGGGCGGCGGTTGCCCGCGGTGCCGGTGAGCCCCTCGGGAGCACCCGCTGCCGGCCAACTGGTCCCGGAGCCCGGCGGTGAGCTGGGTGCCGGGCTGCGGGTGCGGGGAGGCTGTGCCAAGCCCGCAGCCCCCGCGGCGGGGGGCACCTTGCCTTGTCAGCTGGCTTCGGGAAGGTGCTGAGCTGCTTTTCCCGACACAGCACTGAGCGAAAAAGGCCCTGGTTTAGGGAAATGTGGCCATCTGGCACCCGAGCTCAGGATGGCCTGTGGCGCCAGGGCTTCTGCAAAGGGCTAGTGGCCACCTGGCCCCGAGGCAGCTCGGGGGCTGCAAAGGGCAGCCCACCCTTGCTCTGCACCAGCTTCCTGAGCCCCCGCTTCCCTCCCCGTTCCCCCGGCTCCGCTTTCGCCGGGGCACACGCCGTCTCCGCTGCCGTCCCCGCCTCGAGATTCGGGGGCCTGGATGTGCCGACGCTTTCGCCCTCCAGCTGGGAAGCGAGGCGGTGGCTGGCAGCTCAGCTTGCACCATCACCCCCCACACCACCACACCACCCCCCACCCCCGCCCCGCTCCGGCCACCCCCAAACCGCAGGGACCCGCCGGCTTCCCCGAATCGGTGACACGGGTGACGGCAAAGCTCGCTGTCCCCCACCGGGTCAGCCGCTCGCAGGGTGCCAGCCACGCAGGGGCCGCCTGTCCCCACGGGCGGTGGGCAGCATCCAGGGCAGAGCCCCATCCAGTTCCTCTTTCCATGTCCCGAGACATGTTTCCCCCCCCCACCCCCCTCGGCCGGGGTGGGGGCCACCCTCAAAGGGGAACCTTCCGGGGAGAGCCAAAACGAATGGGGAGGCTCAGGGCAAGCAGTGAAAGTGTGCAACGCGTCAGCAAAACCTGCGCCGGGGGGGAAGGGGGGGGTGGCCGTCCCCGCAGCCTGGGACGAGCATTTTCTTGGTGGGGCAAAGCTCTCCCCGCCTCGCTGGGGGGGGGTTCCAGTCTTGCCCCCCCCCCCCCCCCCCGCCCCCCCAGCCGGTGATGCCTGCGGGGCTGGTGGGGCCAGGATTCGGCCAAACCCAAGGGGGGATGGCGGGAAGGTCAGCGGGAGGCAGGGTGCTTCTCACCGCACCCCCCACACACCCCCCCCCACCCCCCCCCCACCCCCCCACCGCGTACCAGCGAGATAAGGGGCTGCCCAGGGGCATCCCAGGAATTTGGGGTGTGGGAGGAGGGAGAGGAGAGGAAAACATCCACGGGAAGGGCGAGCATAAATCAGCCGTCCCGCCCTGGCTGGCAGGGATGTGCCTGGCCCAGGGCCCCCCCCCCCCCCCCCCCCCGCATCTCCCCGCCGTCCCCGCTGGCTCTGGGCACCCCAAAATCAGCTCCGTAGCGGGAACGGGGGGAAAAATCCTGCTTCCCCTCCCCTGCAAAATTTGCCTTTTGGCTGCTTTCGGACGGCGCTGGAAGCTGGAGGGAGAGGAGGCGGCGCTGGAGGATGGGGCTGAATCTCCCTGCAGCCCCCCCCCCCCCCCCGCCCCCCCGAAGCCTCACCTTAACCTTCCTGGGGTGAAAGGCTGAAAGAAAAGGACAAATTAAATAAATAGCGGCTCCGCTGGCAGACAGGCTATAAAACCGCGGCCAAGCCCTGGCACCTGAGTCAACAGAGACTATTTTTCTTTGGGAGGGGAGACAGGGAAACGCTGCCCCGGCTGGGGGGGCTCCCGGGGGGGGGCGAGTGCCAGCCCAGGCTGCTGGGCTGAAGGGAGACAGGCTGCTCTGGGGGGGGGGGCGGTGGGGCATCCCCCCCACCCCCCGCCCCAGCCTCTGTCCCCCCTGCTGATGTTGGGGACCTCCTGCCCGGTGGTCTGGGTGCCTCTGCAAGCCCCCCCCCCCCCCAAATATCACACGCGCACACACACCCCCAGACACCCCCACCCCACAGCCGCCCAGCCAGCGCAGCCCAGGCACATATGGATCCCCTCTAACTGGAATGTGCTGGGGGGGCGCCGAGGGGGCTGGCAGGTATTTAACTCTTCCCCTCCAGCCCCACGGAGCTGGTTCAGGCTCGCAGCAAGAGCCCGCTCCCCACTGTCCATCCCCCCCCCCGCCCCTGACACCCCCCCCCCAGTCCCCAACGCCGGCGGGCTGCCAGGGGTCACCCAGCCCTGGGAACCGGGCCCGGCTCGTTTCAGCGCTGGGTAAATATTTTCGTTGGCAGTGGGGTAGGTGTGAGGCCCCCAGCTCGCCCGGCTGGCCCCCCCAATTCCGCCCCCCCCCCCCCCCCCCGGCTCTGCCTGTGGGCTGGGGGGGAGAAACTGGGGCAGGAGGGGGGTGAGCTGGTGAAGGGGGTCAGTCCTGGGGTGCCCCAGTCTGACTGGGGGGGGGATGTCCCAGATCTGGGGTGGCTTGTCCTCACCCAAAGCGAAGAGGGAATGTGGGGAGGGGGGTGGAGCCCTCACCCAGGGGCCTGGTTTGGGGGTTCCTGGGATGGGATGGGGGGGGTGGAGTGGGGATGGGATGGGAATGGGGATGGGGATGGGGTGGGTGGGACGGGGTGGGATGGGAATGGGAATGGGATGGGATGGCATGGCATGAGGTGAGGTGGGGTGGGATGAGATGAGACAGGTTGGGTTGGGATGGGGTGGGAGGGGGGCTGCTGGTGGGGCACAGAGCTGGGGACGAGGGGCTGGGGGGCTCAGGCAGAGGCGGGGGGGGGGCAGCGCAGGATGGGCAGGAGAGACCCGCCGGGACGAGGGGACGCTGTGGGGCTGAGGGCCGGGGACGTGCCGCGGGTTCAAAGCTTTGCTCGTGCCCACGGGCAGAGCATCGCCCGCCCACCCAGCCCCTCTTAAATCCGGGTGGGCGCGAGCACCCAGCTGAAAAGGAAAAGCCCTGGCTTGGGGCGGCCCGGCAAGGTTCTGCTGGGTTCTGTGCTGGTGGGAGCAGAAGTTTCAGGCTGAGCTGTTGCTTGACTCAAAGGAAATGTTCTAGGTTGGGTTCAACATCTCTGGGAGATTTTAACATTCACATATGTAGAAGCAAAGTAAGCTTTCAAGTGAAAAATCAATTTCAAATGCACAAATCTGACTTTTAAATTTAGGGAATGCTGGACCGAAGTGTTTTAAGCATTTCGAGTCACTGATCCCAGACGCTTCATTAGTCCAAGAGCCAGACATGGGGTTTTCTGCAGTCCCAGAGGAGAAAAGCGACTTAAATTATTCCTGTGACACAATGAGCGGTAAAGTACAATGCAACGTGATCTGACAGGGCGATGCTCAATGCTCGAGCCAGCCCAGCAAGCTGGGCCACAAGGCACCGCAGCCCTGAGGCCAGGTGAGGGACACCCCGGGTCCCAAGTTCCGTGACAAAGAGACTTGGGACCTTCGTGCTCTGGGGCCTGGGGTCGGCTGCGGCTTCGCTGCGTCCCCACAGGCAGCACCCGGCTCCTCCGAGCTCGGGGTGTCGGGGGGGGGGGGGGGGGGGGGGGGGCTGGATGGGACCCGGCGTGCCAGGGTTTGTGCACCCAGAGCTGGAGGTGGGGAGAGGGACACCCCCCCCCCCCCCCAGCACCCCTTTGCTGCAGCACCGGGCTGCACAGCTCCGCTGCGGAGGAAGAAGTGCCTTCCAAGCCCCCGGGGAGGCTCCTTTTTTTTGGGGGGGGGGGGTGACAGGGTGCCGACTCCACGGGGAGGAAAGCAGTGCTGTGGTGGGGATGGACGGCGGGGGTCCCCAGGCCACGGGGGGGGTGCTGGAGCGCGATGAGATGGGAGCACGCGGCTGCTCGAGCATCCCCCGGGACAGCGCAGAGGGGTGCCCCCCCCCCCCCCACCCCCCCCTCACCCCATCCCAGCCAGGATCCTGAGGTTGGTTTTGCCTTCCCGGACACGGGGCCAGGGGCTGCGAAAGTTCCGGAGAGAGCAGCCATGGGGACAGGGATCGCCCCCCCACACACCCCGGTCCCCCAAGCCCCCCCCCTCCCACGCTGGGGCCACCGTCTCGGTGCCTGGCACCCCCCGACACGAACAAAATGCCCCCTCGCTCCCACCTGCAGCAACGCTGCCACGGCCCAAAAGCATTTTCCCCGTGGCAGGAGGGTTTCTCTGCTGCGAGCTAAATCCTGCCTGCCCCCAGCCCCGGCGGGGGGGACACGTCCCCACTAATGTGCCTGCGGACACCCCCCCCCCCAACCCCCCCGTATCCCAGGCTAAAAGCTTTCTTGTCAGCGCCAGAGCTGCCGCACTCCTGAAGGGCTGTAACACGGCGGGGGACAGACAGCACCGGTCCCACGGGGACACGGGGCTGAGGGGGGGGGACACGGGGCTGGGGAGGGGGGGACACGGGTGGGCAGCCGCCGGGAAGGATCAGAAATGACAGAGGGAGCATCAGCTCTGCTCCCGCCCTCCTGTCCCGGAGCAGGAGCTGAGGCTGTAACTCTCCTTCCTTGGGTCACGCTCCACAGCCCCCACCCCCCCAACCCCATTACACTTATTTTTAAGATGAAAAATACACTTGGCTCTGCCCGAGACACCATGGAGGGGGAGCGGGGGGAGGGAGGGAAATGGCTTTCCCATTCATGAGGTTTTTGTGCACAACAACAACAACAACAACAGCTTTGGATGGAAATACTCTGATTTGGGGTTTCTTTTCAGATTTCTGGCAGGGAAAAAGCAGTTTCTGCCAAAGCGGCTGGCAGTAAACCATCGGCTTGAAAAAGCCGAACGCTCGCAGGGGGAGTTAAGAGAGAACAGCTTCACGGGAAATTTCTAAGGTATCCCCCCCACGACATGGTTTTCCCGTGAAGGGTGGCCTCACCCCGATGCCGCCCGTCCCCAGGGCACCCCAGGGCTGTCACCACCTGGGAGATGGGGACCCCCCAGATCTAGGCACCTTTTCCCCCCCCACCAAAAAAATGCTTGCAGCTGAACCATCAGGGCCGCGCTGGGGGCACGAGAGGACCCCGACCCCCCCCCGAGCCGCTCCCGGCCGCCCATCCCGGCACACGGGGAGCGGGACGCGGAGCCTGGAGCGCAGGACGGCGTTCAAAGGCGCTCGGGGACGGCCGCTGTCAAGACGATGTCCCCGACACGGCTCTCGCCGCCGAGGATCCTTCCCGCACCCCTCAGCCCCCTTGTTCCCCCGCCGCAGACGCTTTGCTACATCGTTTTACATTTTGCTCAGCCTTTTTTCGCCGCTCACGGTTATCAGGACCTGAAACATCAAGCCCGGGAGCCGTAGCTGGATGCCCAGGGGAGCCCCCCCCCCCCCCCCAAACACACACACACCCCCACACCCCCACCCCCGGCTTTCCCACCGCCCTGCCGGGGTTGTGCCGCACAGAGCCGGGCTCGTGGGGTCCCCAGGATGCGGGAGAGGGGAGGAAGGTCCATTTTGGTTTTAAAACCTCCATTTGCCTTCCCGGGGGACGGCTGGTGGCGGTGCCCCACACGGCTGAGGACGCCCGGGGGGTGCAGCCGGCCGGGAGGTGGGTGTGAGACCCTGGGGGGATTCAGAGCACCCTAAATCCCTCCGGCCTCCCCCCGTGCTGCCTGAAGGGAGCCACGAGCGTGGGGTGCCCTTGGTGACCCCCAGCTGTGCCCCCCTACCCCAGGCAGAGGGTGGGAGAGGCAGGCGACCACCCAGGGCAGCCTCAGCAGCACCCATGGGTGCTCCAGGGAGAGGTCAGGGCTGGGCTTCAGGGCTCCCAGTTGCAGCCCCCCCCCCGCCCACCCCGTAGCCATCCCGGCTCCTTCATCCCCACGTGCCTGTGGCCACCAGCTCCCGGTGCCCACCGAGGAGAGGGGGGGTTCTCAGATGGGGGTCCCAGAAGAGACCAGGGGACAGTCCAGGATGGCTTTACCCGCAAATTAGGGCCACCAGGACAGGGACTGTCACCAGAGGGTGATGGAGGCGGAGGCGAGGGCACAGCTGGACACAGCTGGACTCGGGGAGGGGACCCAGGAGCCTCGACCAAGGCAGAGCTGCTGCGCAGGTCCTCCCCCAGCCCTGTGCCCCCCGTTTGGGCCCTCTCGCTGGGTTTATTTTCCTTTCCCGGAGAACTCCAGCTGACCCAGTTCAGGAAATATTCGCTGACTGGTGGTGGGAGCCGTGGGGAGCGAGGTTGGGGGCGGCGGGGGGCAGGGGGAACTCAGTCCCTGCACCCAGAGCCGCCCTCAAGTCCTCTCCTCCTTAGTGGCTAGCACACCGGCCGGGCTGGCTAATGCTTGCCAGACACCCGGCTGGTGGGGGGGCTCAGGGCTGGGACAGGCGCCACCGCACGCGCACCCCCAGCCCCGGCACGTGCATCCTCATCCTCCATCTCCTCCATCACGGCAGGGACCCCGGGGATGGGGGGAGGACCTGAGGGGGGACACACACCCCCCCCACACACCCCGCCACGGGTGTTTGGCCTCGGCTGTGCCGGCGTCCAGGACCGGGCAGGGGAAGGGGAGAGGCTGGAAGGAAGCTGGCACGGCCGGGGGGACAATTCCGGGCCCGGGGAGATGAAAGGTTGGGTGAGCACCGTGAAGACGCTGTGAGCTGCTGTGGGTTTCCTGGGGAAGTCGGGGGGGGGTGGGGGGGGGGTGGGATGGGGGGGGCGGTACGGACATGTACACATGCATGTGCGTGTGCACACGCGTGTGCAGAAGGTGCTTGGCAGGGACCTTGCAGGCGGCTGCGATTCGCTTTGTGTGTGCACAGGAGCGCGCGTGGGGCTGCCCCCCTCCCAGCGCCGTGCTGGGGTGGATCACCCCCGGCGGGGGGGGGGGGGGGGGGGGCGGTTCACAGCCCCCCATCATTTCCTTCAGAACAAACACCGGAGCCACGAGCCGGCTCGTCCCCACCTGCACCCCCAGCCCTGCTCGGCGGGCAGGGATGGGGTGTTTGGGGCTGGGGGGTTCAGCTCATGAGAGCCGGGTCTCTGCACTCCCCACCCAGCGCAGCCCTCCCCGACACCTCCGGCGCGAGGACTGTGGGGAAACCGAGGCACGGGCTGCTTGGTGACAGCCCGTCCCAACCCACGGGCCAGATGACCGCAGATGGCCCCTGCGCCCCGGTGCTTTCCACTAGCCCGGGGTTTCCGTGGGAAGCTTGGCCACCTCGGCGTGGCACAAGAGTGAAATGGGACACGACGGGGGGGGGGGGGACGACGACACACACACTGGCCAGGGTGGGACCGGGGGAGGGGGGGGACCCAAACCAGCCCGAGGGGGCTGCGGCTCTGCGAGGAACAGCGGGGACGGCCAGCAAAAGGGAAAATTCATCAATTATCCGGCTGCGAGCGTGGGCCAGGCTGTGAGAAGGAAGCGAGCCGGCCCTTCCCAGGCCGGGCGGGCTCCCGCCCTGCTCCCCGTGTGCCGGCGTGTGGGGGGGGGGCTGTGGGCGCCAACACCCCCCTCCCCCTGGGACCTCCCTTGGCATCACGGCCGTGCCGACCTTGGTTTGGTTTTGGCACTTTCCTTCACCCACCCCCACCCCCCCCCCGCCCCACTTTGCACCGGTCCCGCCGCCTGCCTCTCCATCCCGCTCCCCCCCACGCCTGGCGATGGGAGATGATGGCGGTGATGATGATGAAGATTGCCCTCCCCGCGCCGAAGGTCCTGGCACAGGGACCAGACACGCTGCCTGCCCGCGGACGAGCAAACCGGGCGAACGGGGCAGGAGGGGGCAGCCTGCCAGTACCCCCCCAGGGCTGCGCCCAGCCGGCTCCCGGGGAGGGGGACACCGGTGCCACCCCAGGGGGGGGGCACCCCAGCCCAGCCTGGCCCTGGGGTTTGGTTTCCTCCCCCCCCCCCCCCCCCCAAAAAACCCCCAGGCTCCGTGTCCTGGCCAGGCAGGGGTGCTCGCCTCCCCGCGCTGCCCCCGGGTTTCCGGCCCCACCGCGGCATTTCCACGGGCCGTGCCTCAATTCCCGGAAAGCGCTACCTCATCCCTTGACCAGGCGCCAGGGAAGAAAACACAGGCGTAGCCCCCACCACCCCTCTCCTCCCTCCTTCCGAAGCTTCCCCGGGGGGGGGGTTGGGACCTCCCTGTTCCTGCCACCCAGCCCTTCACCTTGACCCCCACCAGCCCCAGCACAGCCCCAGTGCAGCCAAGCACCTGCTGCCCTGCACACCCTGGAAAGTGTGGGTTTGGTTTGGTTTGGGTTATTTGTTTTTTTTTTTTTTTTTTCTGTCCAGCCAGCGCCGGAAGCAGGATGCAATGTGTTCACACGTGTCTGTGCACACGTGTGTGTGCCTGTTCACACACATGCGCGTGCACGCGTGCACCCCCAGCCGGCTCAGAAACCCGCGGCCCAAGCTCCGGGCTTTGCCCAGCTCCTGCCTCACCTCCCTGCTCAACCAGCCCGGCCCCCAGCCGAGCCCCTTCTAGGCTCAGCCCAGTTCCCAAACTGGGCCCAGTGCCTCAGGCAGGAGCGGGAAGGGAGGGAGCAGGCGGCAAACTGTCAGGTAAATGTGCGTGGGGGCAGGAGGGGTGCCCGGGTATAGCGAGTCGGGAGATGGATGGGGGGGGGGAGTGCATCGGTAGGTGTGGGGGGGGGACACACAGACAACCAGCCCACCACAGGCACCCCCGACACCCCCCCAGCCCCTCTCCACATCCGTGAGGAAGAGCCCCCTGACCCTGACCCTCTCCCAGGGGACAATCGAGGGAGGCAAGCGTGGAACAGGGGCCCTCGGGCTGCGCTCGCCCCGCGGGGCCCCTCACCGGGGTGTCTGGGCTGCCCAGCCCAGGGAGAAGAGCAAAGGCAGCCCACCACCCATCCCATCCCACCCCATCCCACCCCACCCCATCTCATCCCACCCCACCCCATCTCATCCCACCCCACCCCATCCCACCCCATCCCATCCCACCCCATCCCATCCCCATCCCATCCCACCCCATCCCACCCCATCCCATCCCATCCAACCCCATCTCATCCCACCCCATCCCACTCCATCCCCATCCCCACCCCACCCCATCCCACCCTATCCCACCCCATCCCACCCCACCCCATCCCACCCCATCCCACCCCATCCAACCCCACCCCATCCCACCCCATCCCACCCCATCCAACCCCACCCCATCCCACCCCATCCCATCCCATCCAACCCCACCCCATCCCACCCTATCCCACCCCATCCCATCCCCATCCCACCCCACCCCACCCCACCCCATCCCATCCCACCCCATCCCACCCCATCCCACCCCATCCCATCCCCATCCCACCCCACCCCACCCCACCCCAGCCGTGGGTCACCTCAGGCTCACGGGCACGGTCCCGCGGTCCTGCCCCTCACCCCGCGGGCTGTCCCAGTGCGATTCCAGCAGCACGGAGCCTCCGCTCCCCGCGACACTTTAGGACCCGCTAGGTCAACCCTTTGGGATCCAGCTTACGCGTACGGTGTCGATTTGTTATACCTTCCTTTTATATACTTTTGCGGGTTTTTCACAAAACCCCTCCACAGCCTGCCGCGACCTGCGGGTCAGAGGCTTCTCCGTCTAGAGCCTTGAGCCAATGATCTCAGTGACCCCAGCAATCATGACGATCCCAATGATCTCCATGATCCCAATGGCTTCTATGATCTCAGTGATCCCGGTGATCTCCCTGATCCCAGTGATCTCCATGATCTCAATGTTCCCAGTGGTCCCCATGATCCCAATGATCTCCATTATCTCAGTGACCCCACTAATCTCAATGACCCCAATAATCTCAATTATCTCAGTGATTCCAATGATCTCCATAATCCCAATGGCCCCAGTAATCTCAACGATCCAAATAGTCTCAGTTTTCTGCATGATCCCAACGATCTCCATGATCCCAAGGATCTGCCTGTGGTTTTGAGTCCTTCACGGGTGGTTTCTTCCCAGCATGGAGACCCTCGGGGGCCGCAGGACGGAGCCCTCGCCGGGCTCCCGCTCTCGGGCCACCCCGGCCCCAGCTCCTCGGCCAGGAGCCCCGTCTGGAAGGCAGCGCGGCTCGGGGGGGCTGTGGGGCTGGGAGAAATGGGGGTCTGAAGTCTGGCTGGAGGTATGGACAGACGGACAGACACACAGATGGGCGGGCCGGCGGCGGTAGGTAAAGATGGGCGCAGAGAGCCACGAGGCTACAGCTGATGCAGCAGCCGGGGTGAAGGGTGACAAAAACCGGGAGAGAAACGTGTGTGGGGATGGAGAAAAGTCAAATTAACGGGGCGACAGCACCGGCAGAGGCGGAGGATTGTCGCTGTCTCTCCCCTCTGCCCCCAGCACCCTCATTCCCCCTTGGATTTGGGAGCCTCATCCCCCTGGGGGGTCCGTCCCCCCTCGGCAGCCTGCGGTCCCCCAGCTCGGGGAGGCTGCGGCCAGCCCGGGGCCGAGCAGGGAGTTTAGGTTTCATTCCCGGCGGCGCTGGCCCTGCCTCCTCCTCCTCCTCCTCCTCCTCCCGCTCCCACATCTGCAGCTGGAATTGCAATTTGAGGCGCTGGCTGGGCTGGGCGCCGGCCGGGAGTGGGAGTGGGAGGAAGGCGCTGGGGGAAGCCAGAGGAAGCCGGAGAGCGGGGGGGGCTGCGCGGCAGGGCCGGCGGCACGGGCAGGCCGGTGCCAGGGCCACCGGGGATCACCGGGGATCACCGGGGGTCACCGGTGGCAGCGGGACCCAGCACCCGGCCGGCACAGCTGGAGCGACAAGGTGGTGGCTGGACTGAAGGGTCCCCAACCTGTCCCCCCCGCCCGCCCCCTCCTTCCAGAGGTAAGTGGCTGTGGGGTTCTGGGGACCCACAGAGGCACTGCCCGAGGTGTGGGGACAGCGGGGACCCCACTTCTTCCCTTGGCTGGGGTGAGGGTGTCACCTCCCCGGCCAGCCGGGACATCCCACCCAGTTCCCGTGTCCCAGCTGTGGCCGAGTGACGGCAGCAGGAACGGGGAGCTGGGGGGGGGTGGGTGTCCCACAAACATCCCCTGGAAACCCGATGGCTTTGCCCAGAGGATTCGGGGGGGGGGGGTCCCCAAGTCGCTCCCAGCACAAGAGGCTTGGGGGGGACAAACGCCCCCCCCGCCCCATGCCGTGGGGGCTCCGTGCCCAGCGACGCCTGCCCCAAACCCGCCCCAAACTTGTTTCCTTTCCCCGGTTTCCGCGAGCCCCCGCAGAGGCGGAAATGGTGGAAAAGTCCTCAAAAAAAACGCTGCTCCTGGCCAAGCTGCCGGAGCGAGCGCCGGGAGCTGCCGGGACCCTCACCCCGGCAGCACATCAGGGCCCCCCCCAAAGCCAGGGGCTTCCAGCTGTGCCCCGGGGGGGTCGGGGGGGCCCGGCAGGTTGGTGGGCGGGCGCTGAATGGGGACAGCACGGGGGGACACGAGGGCTCGGCACAAGCGTGTGCCCTGCTCACACGCGTGTGCGTGGGAGGGGAGGGGCCCACTCGTGCCCACTGGCTGGGATTGTGGGGGTGCCGGGCTGGCTGGGTACCCCCAAAACCTCACTGGGCACCCCAACAACCTCACTGGGTACCCCGAAAACCTCACTGGGTACCCCAAAACCTCGCCAGAGCCCAGAAGCCGTGTCTCCAAAACTGCGCAAGGAGAGGCACGGCCGGCCGAAACCCCTCGGGGGGCTGGAGGTCACCTCGGTCCCTTGGTCTGCGGAGCCCACTCCTCTTCCTCACCGGGACCCCAGGCAGGGCCTCGGGGGCAAAGACAGCCGCCGGCCGACCCCCCCTGGGCGAGACCCACTGAGGTGGAGGGTTTCAGCCTGAGGGTCTGCACAGGCTCCGGACAGACTGCCCAGACCACCCCACGGCCACGGAGGGGCTGGAACCCCTCGAGTGACCCGAGCCCAAGCCCTCGCTGCTCCCCCCTGCTCGTGCCGACAGCTCAGCGCAGCAGCAGGACACAGGTGCCCCCCTCCCAACCCCCCCGGAGCTCAGCCCCCGGGGATGGGGACGCTGAGCCCCGTCAGGCTGGGCTTTGGGGTGCCAGAGCCGGGGTCACCCCCCCAGCCTGGCCCTAGAGCAGCACGGGGGGGGGTGGGGGGTGTCCAACCTGCAGCCGGGACAAACAGACACCGAAAAAAACCACGAGCAGAGCTTCTGCCAGAGGAGACACACAAATTCCCAGCGCTGGAGGGACGATCCCCTGAGCACGGGGACTCACCACCTCAGGGAAAATCCAGTTTTGGTGACGAAGCGCCTTTGCAGAGCTCAGACAGACAGACACCCCCCACCCCGGGCCCTCCCAGCACCACCAGTGCCGCGTTTCCCTGCTGGGGTTTGACCTGCAGCCTTCATCGGCCACAGCTCCTCCTCGCTCCGGGGAAGAACCCGCCACCTGCCATTTTTAGCACAAGGTATTTTTTCCTCTCCTGAGGCTGCCGAGAGCGAGCAGGATCTGGCCGGCAGCGCGTGGGTGGGTTTGGCTTAGAGCGAAACCTCTCCCCGATGAGCTCAGCCTTGTCCTGGGCCCGCAGCTCCGCGGGATGAAAGCGGCCGGTGCGGGACCCGCAACCTCGGAGGCGATGGGATGCTCTCGCGTCAGGCAGAGAGCCAGGAGCCCGGTTTCTTAGCCCGGGGAGGCAGTTTTGGAGCTGGTCAACGCTGGGTCGCAGTCCCCGGGGTGGGCAGGGACGTTTTTGGCCGTTCCTGCTGCTGCCGGCACGGCCACCACGCTGCAAGGAGCCTGGCCCTGGGCAGGGACTGCTTCGATAAAAAAAAAAAACAATAATAACTTTAACGGATCGCCGTCCCTCGGTTTCTTTCTTTGATCAAACCTAAACATCTGCAGCGTGGACCCCATGGCGCTCTGCACACAACATCTGTATCACGCACATCTGTCTGACCTTTTCAATGAAAGGAGGCCTGTCCCTCCCACCCCCCCCGAGCCTGGGCACCGATCCCCCCCTGCACCCGATTGCAACCTGAGCCCCCGGGTTTTGGGGTCTCCCACCTGCTCCTGGGGGGGCCCCCGGGGGATGCAGGGTCAGAGCCAGCCCTGCTGGGTTCTTCAGGGAGGGGTCGAGCCTGGGTTCACTCTTGGGGTGGGGACGGTGGGGACCCTGTGGACACCCCACCCATGGCACGCCGTGCACCCCGCTGCTGAGGGGGGCGGCCAGAGCTTTCGGGGTACACGGGCACTCGCCCCACCATCCCTCCTCCTTGTCTTGCAGGGGGAGCGCGAGGCTGCCATGGCGATGCTCCTGGAGCCGGGGATGCAGAGTCTCCGGATGGGTAAGGCTGCTCCCCAGGGCGACAACAGCAGCTGGGGTGGGGGGGATCCCCTGCCCCCCCATCCCACCCACCCCCCCGGGCAGAGATGAGCTCTCTGCAAGTGTGATGCTCCAGGCCCCTCTCCTTTCGCCTCCCCCCGGCCGTCCCCCCTGCCCCCCCAGCCCCTTTGCGGCACGGAGGAGCCCTGCGCCCCCCCCCCCCAGCCGCTCCTGCGCTGGGGTAACCAGAACCAGCTGCGGCGAGGAAACCTGACCCCACGAACACAAGCCGGGCAGCAGCCCCAGCGAAGAGGCGGCCGCCAGAATTAACCCCCGCCCCCCCCGCAAGGTTTCCCCCCCAGATCGCCGGGATCCCAGTGCCCACACACTGGTGGGTGCCGGCTCTGGACCCCCGGACTCAAAGCCCGGCTGAGCTGCCGGCTCCTTCCCCAGCCCAGGCAATATTCCCCCCCCCCCTTACCCCCCCCCGGGGCTCTGCCGGCACTCAGAGATGCCCAGAGGGATGTTCCTGTTTGTCAGGGATCAAATATTTATGGCACAGACACGGGATACACCGAAAGGCACTTACGGAGCGGGTGTGAAGGGACCGGAGCTGTGTCGCAGCGGGGAGCGGCTGAGCCCCCCGGTACAGCTCCGGGGGGGGTGGGGGGCACAAGGCACAGCACCGTCCCTGGCACCCAGCCCAGGCGAGCGATGTGCTGGTGGCTCCGTTCTCAGCCAGCCGAGGAAATAAAGCAGTGGGGAGCAGCCAGGACCCCCCCCACACCCCACTGCCAGGATGGGGGGGTGCCTGAGTGGCTGAGCCCGGCCCCAGCCCCACGGCTGCTGCTTCTGGGGGGTCCCGGAGCACCTCAGTGAAGGCAGCCCCCCACCATCGGCTGCCCCCCCTCCCCCCCCCCCCCGCCCCGGCCAACAGCTGGAGCCCGTCCACCAGCTCATGGCTTCGTGGGGCTGGGTGATTAATCCCCCTCTGCTAATTGGAGCCATGTGGCAAGAGGAGCTGAGGCAGCCCCATGGCCTGGGGGACGGCCCCCGGGGCTCAGCCCGTCCCGGGGCGGGGGGGGGGGTCACACATCCCACCAGGGCTTCTGCAGCCTCAGCTGAGCCACCCGGGATTAACGGGGACCCCCGGGACGAGGCTTCTGCTGCCGGAGGAGCTGGGAGGGGGGTCACCCAAGGAGACACAGAGCTGGTTGGGCTCTCGAGGAGGAGGAAGAGGAGCAGCCGCTGCACCACGGTGCCCATCCCCACGCTGCAGACACTTGCTCTGCCTCGGTAGCTCACCAGCGGTTCTTCCTGAAGTTTCCCCCCCCTCCCCGCTCCCACTGGATCCCAGCCTTCCAGCTGCGTGCCTGGAGCAGCCTCTGGCAGCCCTCGCAGTCATCTGCCAGGCATTGCCAAGCTGAACTAGCGTGTATTTACGTGACGACGGCCACATTGATTTAAGAACGAGCAGCTCTAGGAAAACCCCCCCCGTCCCTTTGCTACGAACACGTCGTGGGTTTCCAGCCCTGACTCGTCTGTCGTCAGCTGCTCCTTTTGCTGGTCGAAGACCCTTGCCCTTCCACTTCCCTGGTCCCTTGCAGCTGTGCAAGGCAGGATCCATCCCACCTCGGTTTGCTCATCTACAGAAGCGGGTCCCTCCGCAGCCACCCCCGAGGGGCTCTGTAGGGCCAGCGGGGAGAGCCTGGGCTCGCCCCAGCTTCAGGCTGCGACGACTCTTCCCCCGGGGTGCCGGTTCCTCTCCGGTGATGGAGACCTCGAGCCCGTGTCTCACCAGCCCAGCCTGCCCGTGCTGGCGAGCTGAACCCCTCCCTGCCCCATCTTCTTGCTGAGCAAGAGCTGACGGCCCTGGGGGAAGAAGGTCCCTCGGCTCCTCATGCCTGGAGGGAGGGACCCCTGAGCCCACCAGTGCTAACCCCAGGTGCAACTGGTACCTGCACCTCTTTATGAGGCCTCCGAGGGGTTCCTCATTTGTTAATTTGATCAGTGCTGATTAGATCCTTCCTTACACGTGATTGAAAACAGCGTGGGAAGCCTCCCAAGCCCCCAGGTGGCCTGTTGGGAGCCCACCGGGACCAGCCTCCGCAGCACCTCTGATCCCTCCGCTGCTAAACCCGCGCTGGCTGTGGTTTTATCGGGACGTTACGCCTTGTCCTCACCGTGGGGCAGGGTCTTCAGGAGGGCCCAGGACCCGTCCGCATCCCACCCTCACCTTGCTGTGTCCCCAGGTGCCAACGGCGAGCGGTGCCCCACGCCGTCCCCTCCCGGCTCCCCGGGGACACCCCACGACAGTTGCAGCATCGCCCCGCTGACGCCCTCCCAGTCACCGGTAAGGCAGTCGTGGGGTCCCCTGGGGCTGCCGGGGTCCGTCCCCCTCAGCATTGCCCCCTCTGATCCTTCCCTGGCCAGTGGTCACCCCAACTCCCGGGTCGCCAACCCCACCGCACACCCCAACACCGGTCCAAGGCTGGGTCACTCCATCACTGGGGTCCTAAATCCCCCCCTTTAGCCATGGGTTTTATGGGATGGAGGGTTTTTTCCAGCGCAGGAGCCGGAGGAAACACCAGCAGAAGTTAAAGTTTTTGCAACTCTCCTGGCCTCAGCTTGCTCCCGCTGAGTGTCCCGTGGGACAGCCCGGTGTGGAAGGACGCAGGCGGGGAGCGTGTCGGAGCCGGTTCCTCCCCCGCGCTCGCTGTCCTTCCAGCTCCCCGAACACGCACACTGCTGAGACAAAACCGCCGCTTCAGCCACGCGCATCGCCGGCTTTTTGTCACGGCTAGCTAATGGCTGTGCTCGTCAAATCAGGGATACGTTAAAAGTTAATGAGGGCTTTTAGCTTTTCCGTGTCTGCCCCGCTGTGACACGGCCGCGGGACTCGGCTCCTTTGGCACCGCCGGGCCGGAGGCGAGGGATGGGCACCCCAAGGAAGGACCAGGAAAGCATCGGCTGGGGGAGGCAGCAGCAGAAACCCCTTAAAGCAGCTGGGCCAGGAGGGATTTTGGTTGGGTGACCCCTGGGGACGTCTGGGGTGAGGTCCCTTAGACCGAGAGGGAAGGTCTGGGGGGAATCTCAGCTAAAATTTGTTTGTGGGGGGCTCAGCACCACCCCAAACTGGGAAGAAACAGGGACCCCAGCACCGCCCCGGGCAGCTCTCACGGGCAGAAGCTGTGAACACCCCTCCCTCCCCGGGGGTCCCCAAATCCCCACGAGCCCGCAGGGACCCGGGCAGCCCCTTCTCCTGGTGATGTGGAGCTGTGTAAGCAGAGGAATCGCCCCGGCATCGCAGCGCAGCATCACTGCATCCCTTGCCCAGACCTGATCTAGGAAAAATTAACCCCTTCATGGGTTGTGGGTTTTGGGGGTTTTTTTAAGCCGTTTGCTGGAAGCAGCCAGCCCTGTCTGGACGCTTGCCCCCAGGGCAGACCCTGGCCCTCACGCCCGCCCTTGCCTTTCAGAGGAGCGAGGCTCGCTCCCAGCAAACGGCCTCCTTCGCCGTGGTGGTGGCCATCGACTTCGGCACCACGTCCAGCGGCTACGCCTTCAGCTTCTCCAGTGACCCCGAGGCCATCCACATGATGAGGTGAGGAGCGGCCGGAGGCCTGAGAGCTGCTCCCAGAGCTGTTAAAGGACTTTGTTTTTTTTTTTTTTTTTTATTTTGCCCAAAGGGGTTGGAAGTCAGCTTGGCGGGAGGCAGGGACGGAGCCAGGCTGGGCAACGAACATCCCCACCATCACGGGTGAGGGATGCTGCCTGGCAGCGGCGGGTGGAGGGAGCCCCTGAAATGGGAGGGTGGAGTGAGAGCACCTCTTCGTTAGCGCTCTGTTCTAACGACCTGCGTGGGAGCGGAGGAGCCCTGCGGGGTTTCACAGGGAGCAGAGCACTCCTTGTCCGTGGCCTTCCCAGGGACGTCAGTCCTTGCTTTGTCCCTCTTTAAGAGGGTCGTGCCCACCCAAATAAATGAACTGGGGCAGGACCCGTTGGCTGGCCCTGAGGCTCACGGGCTGCTGCCGGCTCCTGTTTGCAGGAAATGGGAAGGAGGGGACCCGGGGGTGGCCAACCAGAAGACCCCCACCAGCCTCCTGCTGACGCCGGAGGGCATCTTCCACAGCTTCGGCTACACTGCCAGGGACTACTACCACGACCTGGACCCCGAGGAGGCCCGCGACTGGCTTTACTTCGAGAAGTTTAAGATGAAAATTCACAGCACCAGCGTAAGTCCCTGCGCCCCCTCCCGACCTCCCCAGGGGACCTGCGGGGTCCCTGACCGGGCTGGACGTGAGCTGAGCTGGTCCCAGGGGTTCGTCCTGCTTTGCAGAAAGCAAAGAGAGGAATTCACTGCGGGGGGGGATCAGAAATCCAGGAGGGCTGGAGAGGGGCTACAAGCAAACCCTCTGCTCCCCAGCATCCCGACCGAGCGCACCCAGCTCCCTGTTTGCTTTACGCACACTTTGCCCATCACGATGTTTTAGCCCTTTGCAGGGGGGGGAATTTTTGGTTCCTCCCACCCGGGCTGCTTCGGGGCAGGGAGATGCGGCCGCAGAGCAGCACTTCGGGTGCCCGTGCCCTGGTTGTTTGGCACAGGGCGGGGGGACACACACGGGCACCCTGCCCGATGGAGCCGGGGTGGGACGCCGGGCACGTCCCAGCACCCTGCGTGATCTGTTCGCTGTTATTTCTCTTCCTGGCAGGACCTCACCATGAAAACTGAACTAGAAGCTGTCAACGGGAAGAAAATGCAAGCGCTGGAGGTGTTCGCCCACGCGCTGCGCTTCTTCAAGCAGCACGCCGTGCAGGTGGGGCACCCCGGCACCCCCGCCGCCTCTCCCCGCACCACCCCGCAACCCTCCTCTCCCTCCCCGAGTACAAGCCCTGCGCCTTGTCCCCTCCACGCCTTGCTTCCTCGCCCTTCCCCGAGAGCCCCGAGGCTCCAGCTGGGTTTGGGGGGGGGAAGGGGGGGTCACCGGCTGCTTCTTGCCCGGCAGGAGCTGAAGGACCAGTGCCCGTCCCTGCCCGAGAGAGATGCCATCCGCTGGGTCATCACCGTCCCTGCCATCTGGAAGCAGCCGGCCAAGCAGTTCATGCGAGAGGCTGCCTACAAGGTGAGGGGACCCCCCCGGGGGGGCTGTTCCACTCAGTGACCCTTGCTGTCCCCCGTTCCCCCCCCCCGCCACCGCGGGTGCTGCCCCATAACGAAGGGTCCCTGGTCACCCAAGGAGCCAGAGCTGGGCTCTGGTTGTTGGACACTTTGAAAGCCGGTGGGAGGGTTTTGGAGCTGGGGAGGGGGACGTGTGCTCCCCCAGGGATGGGGGGGGGGGGGGCGTCCCTGGGTCCCTGGGACGGGCAGGCTCTAACCCACCCCAGCAGCACGGGTGGCACCCGCTGCACAGCCGGAATAGGTGGGATCGCTGCTCGACGGGTAGGACCTGTACGGGCCAAAGCGATGCGCAAAGGCCGGGGCACGGCCTGGTGCGCCGGCACCTCCTCCGCCCTGACACCCCGTCCTCCCCCCAGGCCGGGCTGGTGTCCCCGGAGAACCCGGAGCAGCTGCTGATCGCGCTGGAGCCCGAAGCCGCTTCCATTTATTGTAGGAAACTTCGGCTCCACCAGCTGATCGACCTGAGCTGCAAACCCCCGGCCAACGGGCTGGCGCCGGAGCACCCCATCGACTCCAGCTTTCGGCAGGGTGAGCGCCCGCAGGGGACCCTGCCCCTAGAATTTTTTTTTTTTTTTTTTTTTTTTTTTCCCCCCTTCTCTGGCGCTTTAGCGAACGAGGGCGGTTCTGGGGAAAGGCGTGCGGGTTTCTGCGCTTTTGGGAGCCCCGCAGCCGTGAAGCGGGCGAGGGCAGGGCTGGTCCCACCGCCCCAGGGACCCCCAGCCCGCGGCATCACCTAGCGACGGGGGAAACTGAGGCAGAGCCAAGTGGGGCACAGTGCTAAGGGAGGGAGTGGGAGGCTCTGGCTGCCCCGGGGAGCCCCGTGCCCCGCTTTTTCTCCCCCCCCACTCCCCCTCCCCAAGCCCCCGTGGCCAGGGCGGGCGGTGGCTGCTTTCCCAGGAAGCGTCCGAGCCGTGCGGCCCCCGTGGCCCCTTCCACCCTCCCAACCTGCCCTCGCCCTCCACCCCAGGCCCCTGGGCTGCCTCTCCCCTTCCCTCTCCCCACGTTTCCAGCCGGAGCCGTTTCTGCTGGCTCAGCCCTGGATTCCTCCCAGCAGCTCCGCTCTCCCCCAGCCCGGCCCCTCCGTACGGGCTGAGCCCGCGGGCTCCCCCGTCCCCGGCCGGTGCCGTAACCGTAACCCCGGGACAGGGAGAGGATCCACCCGCTGCTCCGGGGCCGGCCGAGACCCTCTGCTGAGCCACCTCCGGGGATGCTCCCCCCCCACGCGTGGGAGCCTGGGGGTCCCCTCCACTCCGGGGTTTTACCGGGTCAGAGCCAGTTTGCCCAGTTGGGACCGAGCCGCGTTGTGGGGACCTGGCGGTGTCTGCAGCCCTTGTCTTGTGTTTGGCTGGAAAACGGGGGTCGCATCCGGATTTATAGGGGAGCGGGGGGCTCGAGCTGCAAGCTGGGGCTGAGGCTAATGGAGTGAGTGTGCCGCGTCCGTCTCGGCGTGCCGAAAATAGGGTGGGATAACCCCCCCCTTCCCCAAACAGCTCCCTGCCCTTCCGGGCAGTTTTGACGTCCCCTGTCCCAGGATGGGGGGGAGCAGAGGAAACCCCACCCGGGCTGGGGACAAGAGTGGGAAGAGGTGACATCGCCCAGGGACCCCCCCCCGGGGGCACTGCGGGCTGGGTGCAGTGAGGTGGGATCCCGGGCAGAGCAGCGGGATGGCCGGACCGTGGCGGAGCTGGGGCCGTGCCGGGGGTCCCGGCTGGGGGGGGGAGCAAGCAACCAGTGCTCCCAGTGCAGCCCCCCGCTCCCCAGCATTCCCCACCCGCTGGGGGGGGTCCCAGGGATGCTCCTGGCTCCAATGCTCCCCCCCCCAGCCTGACACCAGTCCCTCCGCTCCATCCCCCAGCCCGAGAGCAGCTCCGGCGGTCCCGCCACAGCCGAACCTTCCTGGTGGAGTCGGGAGTCGGGGAGCTCTGGTCGGAAATGCAGGCAGGTAGGAGGGGTGAT
The DNA here is from genome assembly GCF_018691265.1 of Tyto alba. Lineage (NCBI taxonomy): Eukaryota > Metazoa > Chordata > Aves > Strigiformes > Tytonidae > Tyto > Tyto alba. The sequence goes on from NW_024881327.1 coordinate 55,873,381, forward strand.
GGGCAGTGCTCCCCCCCCCCCCCCACCTCCCAGCAGACCCCAGCCCCCCCGCCCAGGAGTCACTGAGGGGGGGGGACAAGTGGGAGACCGCACCCAGGCTGCCTGGCCCCCCCAGGGTTACCCTGGGCGAGGGGATGGGGGGCTGGATGTCCCCCCCATGGCAGAGCCCTCCCGGGAGCCCGAGCGTGCCCCTGCCAGTGCCGGGGGTGACACGGCTCCGGTTTGTCACTTGGTTTTGACACCCCCCACCCCACCCCCCCCGGGACGATGCAGGGGAGGGCAGGGTCTGTCCGCCGCTTTGCCGTCCCGTTGTTCCAAGCAAACACCCACAATGTCCCCCTCCTGCCCTCCAGAACATCTTCAGCGGTTTTTTTGGGTGGGGGAGGAGAGAAAAAAAAAAAAAAAAAACAAAACCAAAACATATTTTGGTTAAAGCTGAATATTTTTGTTCCCTGGGGAAAGCACAGCACAAGGACCGTGTCCCGGCGGCGGCTCAGAGCCCACGGGACGGGTGTCCTGGGGTGGGGGATCAGCCCCATCGAGCTGCCAGGCGATGGGGGGGCTGGGGGAGACCCCGCAGGGCCTGGGAGGGGGGGGGACCCGGGACCCCGACTGGGCCGCTGTCCTTGCCCGCAGGTGATCGTTATATCGTGGCGGACTGTGGCGGTGGCACGGTGGACCTCACCGTGCACCAGATCGAGAAGCCGCAGGGGACGCTGAAGGAGCTGTACAAAGCCTCAGGTGGGCTGCCCCCCCCCAGCCCCCAGCCTGCCCCCCCCCCCCCCCCCAGTGACCCCCCCACCAGGCCCGGGGTCCCCTCCAGGTCCCCTGCAGGGTGGTGGCTGGGCTTGTGGCACCACCTGGTGACAGCAGAGAGGAGGGCAGGGGCTGGGGGGGGGACAATGGGGGGGACAAAGGGGGACAGGGGTGACAGAGGGACAGGGGTGCTGGGCTGGGGGGGTGACAGAGGGACAGGGGTGCTGGGCTGGGGGGGTGACAGAGGGACAGGGGTGCTGGGTTGGGGGGTGACAGAGGGACAGGGGTGCTGGGGGGGGTGACAGAGGGACAGGGGTGCTGGGCTGGGGGGGTGACAGAGGGACAGGGTTGCTGGGCTGGGGGGGGTGACAGGGGGACAGGGGTGCTGGGCTGGGGGGGTGACAGCAGGGAGCAGGGCAGGGGCTGGGGAGGGGACAACAGGGGGTGGGGGTGATGGGTGGGGGGTGCAAGGTGGGACAGGGGTGACAGAGGGACAGGGGTGCTGGGCTGGGGGGGTGACAGAGGGACAGGGGTGCTGGATTGGGGGGTGACAGAGGGACAGGGGTGCTGGGGGGGGTGACAGAGGGACAGGGGTGCTGGGCTGGGGGGTGACAGGGGGACAGGGGTGCTGGGCTGGGGGGTGACAGCAGGGAGCAGGGCAGGGGCTGGGGAGGGGACAACAGGGGGTGGGGGTGATGGGTTGGGGGCTCAAGGTGGGACAGGGGTGACAGAGGGACAGGGGTGCTGGGTTGGGGGGGTGACAGAGGGACAGGGGTTCTGGGATGGGGGGGTGACAGAGGGACAGGGGTGCTGGCTTCGGGGGGTGACAGAGGGACAGGGGTGCTGGGCTGGGGGGGTGACAGAGGGACAGGGGTGCTGGGGGGGGTGACAGAGGGACAGGGGTGCTGGGGGGGGGGCGTGTGAGATTTTGGTTGGGGACAGGTCTGGGGCCATGGCGATGGCAGACACGGAGATGGATGTCCCAGCCCCGCCATCCCCGCCCCCCCCCCTCCCTGTTCCCCAGGGGGTCCCTACGGGGCCGTGGGGGTGGACCTGGCCTTCGAGAGGCTGCTGTGCCACATTTTCGGGGAGGATTTCATCGCCACGTTCAAGGCCAAGCGCCCTGCCGCCTGGGTGGACCTGACCATCGCCTTCGAAGCCCGCAAGCGGGCGGCGGCCCCCTCCCGCGCCAGCCCCCTCAACATCTCCCTGCCCTTCTCCTTCATCGACTTCTACCGCAAGCACCGGGGCCAGAACGTGGAGACGGCCCTCAAAAAGAGCAAGTGAGACCCCAGCGCGGGGCCG